>NC_081182.1:45659316-45984316 GCF_029867415.1 Vicia villosa | reverse complement strand
CCGGTGGGCCACCTTCTATGGTTTCCGCTATCGGGTCACCCGCCATTTATTTCCACGCTCCAGTTGTCTAGTCCTGGGCGTGAGGGGGTGTGTTAAGAGTCCCACATCGGACAATATATGGCCTGAACATGTCCTTATAAGTGGGGGTAATCCTCATCCTACAAGCCGGTTTTGTAGGGTTGAGTTAGGCTCAACCACATTTCTTAACATGGTATCAAGAGCCTCGTTTAAGATCCGGTGGGCCACCTTCTATGGTTTCCGCTATCGGGCCACCCACCGTTTATTTCCACGCTCTAGTTGTCTAGTCCTGGGCGTGAGGGGGTGTGTTAAGAGTCCCACATCGGACAATATATGGCCTGAACATGGTATCAGAGCCTGGTACCATGTTAAGAAGTGTGATTGGGCCTAACTCATCCCTACAAAACCGGCTTATAGGGTGAGGATTGCCCCCACTTATAAGGACATGTTCAGGCCATATATTATCCGATGTGGGACTCTTAACATTAATTGTTGAGATCTTTCTCTAAAAGCAAGATGTGAGGCTTTAATTTGTTCATCAATAACTCTGTATTTTTCTTCTGCCTGTGATAATTCCTGAAAACATTTTTGCAAATCTTCTTGAAATTGAGATTGAGATGATGTTGGAATATTTTGATAAGGTTGGTGTTGGTAGTTGTTGTAGTTATGGTAACTATGAACGTTTGGGTTAAAAGAATATGCATATGTAGGTGAATGTGTAAGGTGGTTGTTGATGTGGTGTGTATCCATGGTTATAGGAGAAATTTTGCGATGGAGTAGCAAAGGGGATGTTGGGGGAATAAGATGGAGGAATTTCCCATGAAAAAGAAGGAAATGAGGGTGTAACCACAGTGGTGTTGGAATGAGACAGATATAATAGAGTAATGAAAGATGAGGGAGGTGGTTTCCCATGAAAAAGAAGGAAATGAGGGAGTAACCACAGTGGTGTTGGAATCAGACAGATATAATAGAGTAATGAAAGATGAGGGAGGTGGTTTCCCATGAAAAAGAAGGAAATGAGGGTGTAACCACAGTGGTGTTGGAATGAGACAGATATAATAGAGTAATGAAAGATGAGGGAGGTGGGTGTGTCATAGGAGATGTTGATGTTTAAGAATGAAAGCAGCAATATTAGGAAGCTATTTTAGAACCCTAACAATTCAAGAAAAGCTAAGAGAAATGAAAGAGACAAATAAAATTAACTAAGAAAATTAAAGACTTTTTCATTTCATTCATATCCAAATGTGTCAAAGAGACTACATTATATATTGTCACTAATGGATAATCTAACCTAAAAGTCCAACAACTATTAAAAGCCCAAACTATTCTAAGAATATTCTAGAAAACATCATAATTTAAAATAACTCTCAATACATCAAAATACTAATAAAATTCATTTAACTAATAATAAATTATTCTTTTGATCTCTCTGTCATTAGATGTGACATATTAGCCTAAAAAATATAAGTAAACTAGAAGTTATATTATCACATTTCCCGCGTAGAAAAGGTCATAAACAAAAAATTCTCATCTTATGTGTGTATGATTGATTTCCCACGTCCTAACAATGACCAGTTCTTCAACTCTCAGAAAACAATTTCACTGCCAAGTTTCCTACCTCTCTTCCTTAGTTTTCTTAACCACACTTGCTCTTGCAACTAATCTATATATTCTTGCAATAGGAAACAACCAATTCTCAGGTAGAATTCACGCGAGCATTGGACAATGCAAGAGATTGACTCTTCTTGACTTGGAAATGATTAAGCTTTCTGGTGTCATACCAATGGAGATTTTTCAACTCTCTGGATTGACAACTTTGTATTTACACGGAAACTCTTTGAATGGATCGCTTCCTCTTGAATTCAGACAACAAGCTGTCGGGGAACATTCCTAAAATCGAAGTAAACGTCTTGAAGACACTTAAGATGGCAGGAAATAATTTTAGTGGCACAATTCCAAATAGTCTAGGAGATTTAGCATCCCTTGTGACCTTGGATTTATCATCAAACAATCTCACTGGTCTAATTCCTATGAGTCTAGAAAAGCTTAAGCCCGGTTGATCCCCAAGGTAACAACAGATTATGCACAAGTTGGGAGTCATTTTGTGTGTTGCTATTGATTTATATTTTCTTTTACCTTCTATTTTTGCATAACTTATATAACATTGGGATCCTACTACTAGAGATGTTCATAGCCAAAAAACCAATAGATGAAATGTTCAAAGAAGGATTAAACATGAACAATTTTGAGAAGAAATTACTGAATGTTGTTGATCAAAGGCTTATTAACCATTATGAATATTCAACACAAAATTTCAGCAGCGATAGTCATAGCGGTGGATCAGGCGACATCAGCTATAGTGATCGTAGCAACACATACAAAGCTGAGGAGTGCATAGCTGCTGCAATGAGAATCGGCTTGTCATGTGTAGCACGTCATCCCAAAGATACGCTAGCCAAGCGAGAAGCCTTATCCAAATTACTGATTATTGTTGGTGTCATTCCTGCGGTTAATCTGTAAATATCTGTCATAAGTCTCGTGTGCTTCCATAAAAATAAATTTATATATGAATAGGAATCTCAAAATAGTTATGAACTGTGAGTTCAAAATTCAAATGCATATATTGGTTCCTCCATTTTTTATATTTAACCATTTAAGCCACAAGCATTCAGATTTAGACCTTTAATCTATGCATGTACCTGGCGCGTGAAAGGAACATTTGGAGTACGAAGATCAAGTTTTGATACAGAACCGCCCGCAGAAGTTATGCAAACAGATCGACGATGAGATGCCTTAGATAGTTGGCATGCAGTGTTCACCTCATCCTGCAAAATAATTAAACCCAAAACCATATATTTAATTAACTCCCCGTTCTATAGAAACACACAATCGAATATATTTAATTTATGCACCTGACCACCATTCAACTTTGTTTTCTTGGAAGGACTTTCAAAAGTGGTTTCAGGTCCCTTTAATTTTCTCTTCTTTAATAGTTCTGAGGAAGAAGAATCACCACTAGTATCACCCTCATTCATCGCTGCATCATCACTACCATCACCCTCATTCATTGCTACATCATCACCACCACTGCCCCCGTTCAAATTATCAGCAGTGAAACTGATAATCTTTGCTGTCTCCTTCTTATCATCCTCCATTTTTGGGCCACAAATAGAATAAATCTTGATTATCTGCAATTTGTAATTAGTATCAAGAAAATCTAGAATGTGAATAGAGAGATGGAATCTTTTTAGCAAGAAGAGATGCTAAGAAGGAAATATAACTAACTAATTGTAATTTGTAACTGCCTCTAACTGAAAATAGCTATCAATAACGTTTTGTGTCATTTTTTTGCTTGAGAAAAAAAGGAAGAGAATTTCATCACCTGTTCTGATTCTTATGATGTGGCACACAGAAAGCTAGCTTTGCAACAATGTTTGATCATGCAAGCACAGAAATTTCGAAATCTGTGAATATTTCACTGTGATATTGTATGTAATTCTTTTCTTGAAAGGATTAGTTAGTTACAGATACATATATAGTAAAAGAGTTTGTAAAGTAGCTACACTCTAGAATAACTAACTTATAGTTAGTTTGTTACAACAACTAGTAACTACCTAATAACAACTTTTCTATATCAATCTCATAATAATCTATGTATGTGTGATCCAATTCACACTAGTATATGAATCGATTCATGACTTGAAATTTCTTGTCATGTTTCAATTCTATTTGTGTGATCCGATTCACACATTTGATTGAATCAATTCATGAACTAAAATTACATGGCATGTTTCAGTTATATATCTGATTGATAAAAACCTGTGAATCTATTCACATGAATTGATTCATGTCATTATCATTTAAGGCAAACATCAAACTTCCAAGTTCTGTTGCCTATCTTTCAGGCATTCTACAATATTTTCGTGTTTCTAATAATCAGCTAGTTGAAAGCACTCCTAAGGGAATGATGAAACTTCAAAACCTCATATTGTTCTCTTTTAAACATGATTATTTCACTAGAGAGTGCCATCAGAATTAGGAGAACTCAAGAAATTGGAGAGGCTATTGATATACCAAAATAGATTGTCCGGTGAAATTCCAGACATATTTGGAAATTTACAAATATGTGTATGCTTTCACTTCTAGGATAGTTGAGATCCAATGAAGGTTTATAACTGTCATTGAGAGAAACAGTGATGTTTCTTGTGAGTAGTTAAGTCCACAAAGAAGATTAACGTAGGAAAGTTACAAGAGACAAGCCTATGATTTTGCCCTAGTGTAAGAGTTCCTTGAAAATCTCTATCCATAACTCCAGCAGCCACCCTTCTATAACCCATGGTATTCCGTTGTGAAGAATGTTAAGCTCAGGTCTGTCATTTCCAGCTTCAACTGAAACAAAAACACCCTGCAAAAGTTGTTACAGCTAAGGGATCTTCATACAGAGGCAAAAGCCCTTCATCAGCTTTCAATGATAAGGAAAGATCATCGACACCGTCCGATATTGCGACATCAATTGCAGCTATCACATTAGATGATATCATGCCTTCTTCCCAAACAGTTTTGTACATTGCTACGCGTGAATTTGGAGCTATTCCTGAAGGTGTTCCAGCTGCATAACCAAAGAATGAAACAGAATCAACTTTACTTCCAGCTGCCGTTGATGCAGTGTGTGTACCATGACCATTAGTGTCATGTGTGGAGTGAAAATACCTGAAAGAAAGATCTAGGCAAAGCCACCGAGTGTGGTACTCCTTTGTTCTCTATTCTACTAAAAGGTTTAACTTTTTTTCCAATATAAAACGGCATTTTTCAGTTTAACATCATATATCTATATCCAAATTGTTTGGTGAGATCTTCAATCCAGATCATATATTTAGAGATATGGGCATATTAAGCAGACTATCTGCCAGAATATTTTATTTTGGGTGAGATATTCGATCGAATCTAGTATGGTCAAAAGGTAGCTTTTTGGTTTGACAATTCGACAAGATCTTAACATACCGTCAAAGTCTGGTCACGTGCTGTAGTCGAAGGCCTGCAATGCTGTAGTCGAAGTATGTTCAAGTATGCAGTAGTCAAAATTAGGGATGCTCATGGACGATTTTTGTCCATAACCAATCCATATCCATATATTATCCATTTGGTATAACCGGATTTTAAAACCAATTTTCATAACCGGATTTATTTTTTCAAAACCGGTTATAAACCGGCTATATCCATGACCAAATTTTATAACTGGTCTTAAATTTTAAAATTTCATTTTAAAAATTTAATTTTAAATTAAGTTATTAAAATATTATTTTTTTGGAAAATCGACTTTTCATATTTTTTAAAGACACGATTTTTCAAAAAAACTCGAATTTTTCGTTTTTCAAAATACTCAATTTTTTGTTTTTACGGAAAAAAAACTCGATTTTTTCGTGTTTCCGAAAAAAAATCAATTTTTTTGTGTTTCCGAAAAAACTAGATTTTTTTGATTTTTCAAAAAAAACTCGATTATTTCGTTTTTTCAAAAAAAACTCGATTTTTCATTTTAAAAAAAAAAAAACTCGTTCTTTCATATTTCTGAAAAACTCAATTATTCGTATTTTCGAAAACTCAATTTTTCATTTTTTTTCGAAAAAAACTCGATTTATCATTTATTTTAGAAAAACTCAATTTTTTTCGTATTTCCAAAAAACTGAATTTTCATATTTCCAACCAACTCGATTTTTTCGTATTTCCAAAAAATTCGATTTTTTCGTATTTAAAAAAAAACTCGATTTTTCAATTTTTCAAAAAAACTCTATTTTTCGTATTTCCGAAAAACTCATTTTTTTGGTATTTTCAGAAAATTCGATTTTTTCGAACTTTCGAAAAACTCGATTTTTCATTTTTATGTTTTTTTTCTTTCTGCAAAATATTTTAAAAATTTATATTTTTTTGTGATTTAAAAATAATAGACCAATTAAATTTTTATGTTGGATATGGTTATCCAAAATATGGATTTGGTTAAAACCATAATAATATATCCAAAATATGGATTTGGTTAAAACCATATTGATAATTAACCGGTTTTTAATAATCGGTTGTGGATATGGATATGGATAAATCCAATAACCCGTTTATTTGAACATCCCTAGTCAAAATGCTAGAATTGTTAGCATGTCGAAATGGACCGGTTTGTTAAGCCCAATTGTTTAAGTTAGCTTGTTTGTGTAATGAGTCTGTGTAAAAGTCTATTAGTTTAGTGTGTTAGTTTTATTATAAATAGCATACTAGTCTCTCATCATTGCACACTGCAAATCCTAATTAGGGTGAGAGAGGTTATTTTTTATTCTATAATACTTGTAATCTTGTTTCAAAGAGAAAGTAAAAAATAACACTTTATAATCAATTTCATTGTGTTCTTCTTGCTTGCCTCTTTCTTATCTTTGTGGCTTTCTTGCCAATAAAAGAAATATATTATACTTTGTTCTTGGCATCGATTTCACAACAAATTGGTGCGGTGAGCGTTGAGAAGAATGCCTTCAACAAAGTATGAGACTAAAAAGTTCATCGGAGTTTGATTTCGATCTGTGGCGCTTGAATATGAAAGCCCTATTAGTTCAGCAAGGTTGGTTAGAACCGTTGAAGGGAGCCGCAACCATGGACGCTGCATTAACAGATAAGGAGAAAACGACTATGGTAGAGAAAGCTCACAGCGTCATCTTATTAAGCCTTGGTGATAAGCTTCTTCGACAGGTTTTGAAAAAGACGATGACTGCGGGTTTGTGGTCGAAACTCAAAAGTTTATACATGATCAAATCGTTGGTCAATCGTCTCTACTTGAAACAAGCTATGTATTCATTCAAGATGAGTGAAGACAAAGTCTAGGCTATGCAGTTTGACATGTTGAACAAGTTAACTCTTGATCTTGAAAAATATCAATTTTAAGATCGATGATGAAGATCAAGCCCTGTTGATGTTGTGTGCTTTGCCCATATCACATGCTCACTTCAAAGAAACTCTATTATATGGAAGCGAGTCTTTGACCTTTGAAGGTGTTCAATCAGCCTTGTATTCTAAGGATTTGGACGAACGAAAGGAGCACAAGCCATCTTCGACTGGTGAAGGTCTGTCGGTCAAGGCAAAATTCATAAAGAGAGATGACAAGTTCGACAAGAAGAAAGGTAAAAGTCAGCTTAAATCTCATAGTGGTGACTGGTGATGCATCTGGTATTCGATGTTATCACTGTAAGAAGGAGGGTCATAAAAGAAAAGTGTGCCCTGAACGCGTGAAAGATCATGGAGGTAAGGATAATGGCGACGCAACCATTGATCAAGATGATTTCGACTCATCTGATGTTCTTGTGGTTTCAAGCAGTGACTCGAGTAAAGAGTGGATATGGATTCAGGTTGCACTTGACACATGACTCCAAATAAAGACTTGTTCAAGGTACTATGTGATCAAGATGGTGGATCTGAATAGCTGGGAAATAACAAAGCTTGCAAGATTACAGGTGTTGAATCTGTGAGATTCAAGCTCCATGATGAGTCAATAAGGTTGTTGACAGAAGGCAAGTATGTTCCTGATTTGAAGAGAAATTTGATTTCTCTTGGTGTATTTGACAAGAAATGATACGTTTTCCAATGAGAGAAAAGTATCCTAAGAATCACGAAGGGGTCGAAGAAAGTCTTGAGAGGCGTGAAGAAACAAGGCTTGTATATACTTATTGAAATTCCGATAAGACAGAACTCAAATGTCATATATGGATGTCGTGACATCTGATCTGACATTATAAACCAGACAAGGTAGGCAAAATAAACAGTGCAGAAAATAAAGAACACAACAGAATTGTTCACCCAGTTCTGTTCAATCAACCTATTCTGGGGGCATACCAAGCCAGGGATGAAGTCCACTATTAGCAGTATCAATTCAGAGCTAAATTCCCAGTTTACAACTCCTCACTTAATCACTACCCAATGACCCCTCTACCTAGGTTCTCCCTAGATATGGAATATCTCCATTCCACTCTCAATCATAGCAACGATGTCTAGCAGTCAACAACTCAGCCACTGCATCGACGGCCTAATCACCAACAATCTAAATACACAAATAAACATAACTTGGAGTTGCTTAACAGCTTCCTCCAAGAACACAACTCCATTCATTGCTTTACAGCTTCTGAGTGAGTAAAACAAACCTCTTGCCTACAGGCTTCAAGGCACAAATCAATGACCTTCCCACAAACCGAGAGGTTCACCTACACAACTAACCCTAAAGACTACATCTTGTTAATACTCGGCTAGCTACCAAACTAGGTTACAAAGTTTCCTATTTATAACCTATTCCCAACTGGACTTGGGCCTTCAATCACAGCTTTCTTTGCTGTTACAAACCAGCAGATTTCTTCTGCTAAAAGAAAGGTCTTCAATCATAAGTTTCCTAAATTATCTCCATAATTGGAAACTGCATAATCTTCAATATTCTGACTTGATTCTTTTGACCTTTAAATCTGCACCACATAGGATTGCATAATATTCCATAGAATATTCTGCATCTGTTGAGTACATACCGAATCTTCATATTCCAGCTCAGCAGGCGCGTGACAGTTAAATATAACAGCATCTGCTGTCAAATACTGATGTCATGACATCGACCATGACATTCACTACAAAACTTGTATTAGCTCCACACATATATGCAACCTGCATATACACAATCAACTAGGTATGTTTTACCAATAATGCAGCCAACATGCAAACACCTTCACTTAAGGCTGAAGTTGTAAGTGGTTTTGCAGAAATTGCATCCGCAAAACCTCTGTCGAAGACAGAAATTTCGCACAAGAGATTGGGCCATGTCAATTCTGTAGATGTTGTACGAGACTGAGGAATCAAATGAGCCCGTACTTAATAAACATATTCAACACCTATTGTATAAATGAATCATATACCCCCATTACCTTATCTAATGAATACACGACTAATAAAGAGATATAATGATTCCTCATTGTTTGACATTAGAAAAATAAACAAATAAAAGAATAAGCACAAAAAGCCGTCTTTCATGAATATTTACATAAAAACAAAAAAAAAATGATATCACGAGTTATCAATAAAAAAAATAATTATGACCGGTACAAAACAAAATTGATAACATGCACATCAAAATATCTAACTTGTCCCTATAAATTATGATTTATGAAATTTCAAAAACATTAGAGATAGACTTATATTTTTTTTTGTATGTACATGAAATGGTAATAACTAATAGAAATTCACACACATGACAATGTTGTCTCATATTCAAACCCGAATCACAATATTCGGCCTAACAAATTAGGAGTTGCTAATTGAACTAGAACTCGCTAATTTTAATCCAATAAAATTATATTTATATATATATATATATATATATATATATATATATATATATATATATATATATATATATATATATATATATATATATATATATATATATATATATATATATATATATATATATTAATTTTGATTGCACATTAATAAATTATTTTTTAACACATTAATTTATTAATTAAATGAAAACAAAAATGACTAGTACAACTTATTTCTTAATAAAGTGTCTAGACAATAATTAATTAATTAATTATTCTTGATTGAATAACTCATTGCATTGATCAATTAACCGTAGTAAAATAATTATCATGCCAACTTAATAAAATAATTCCGACTTCGTCGATAAAATTCGAATTAAATACAAATATTCCAATATTAATAATAATACTATTTCTACTATTATTTCTTCAACGAAATCAACTTTATTAATTCTCCGACTAACCGAATAAAATCCGACTTTAACTTAATAATTCAAATACGCTTCCCAAAATAATACTGATAATTCTGATTGATCCACAAACTTCGATTAAATCCAATGATTAAATTCTTAAATAATTTAATTACTAATTAATTAAATTCGGGGCGTTACAACTCTCCCCCACTTGAATATTTTCGTCCTCGAAAATCTATCCGACACAACCATCCTCAACCTCGCTTATACTCGACTATACAGCATCACAAAATACTCTTATCAACAAGATTCTCGTTATAACATCCATCACTTTACTCACCATCAAGATAGCAAGATACGTCTATACCATCCAACACAATTTTCGTCCACTATCAACAAGAGATTAAGGGTGATCAAGTCCTCAATTTGTCAATAGACAGCCGACAGCGATATCGAAGTATAAACCATCATTACCAACATTAATAGTTTTCTTTTCCAAATTATAATCACCGACTCGCATTTCCGATCCTAACTCACAATTCAAAACTTCCCAACAACTTCAACAACTTCTACAACTTTTTCCAAATTTTCAGCAAGAATCACCCAACTTCAAACACACTTATCTCTTTCAATACAGACCTCCCAAACACAAAATTATATTCCAAAATGAAGGGAATTTCGTGTAGATTCCAGAACTTCAAGAATCGCTTAAATCCGGTTTGCGAGTATAAAGTTATCATCCTTGCAATGGGACTGGTCCAGAATTCCCGTATGCAGAATTTTCCAAAAATCAGCATCAGACCCAAATATTAAAATGCACTTTTCTTCCTCTTCACAAATTTCCTGAAGACAAATCTTATATGCAAACTATAGGGAATTTCGTAAGCTTTTCAAAAAGTCCAGAATCGCTTCAATCAGAATCACGAGTAAAAAGTTATGCCCCTTTTACTGACAGTTGTTCCATAATTGCAAAAATCAGAATTTGAGGTTGATGGACATAAGTTCCATCTATCTCTCTTGCTTCCAAGATCTACCAACATCCTTTCTTCATTCAAGACGCTCC
The DNA here is from genome assembly GCF_029867415.1 of Vicia villosa. Classification (NCBI taxonomy): domain Eukaryota; kingdom Viridiplantae; phylum Streptophyta; class Magnoliopsida; order Fabales; family Fabaceae; genus Vicia; species Vicia villosa. The sequence goes on along the minus strand of NC_081182.1, from coordinate 45,973,499 downwards.
AACTTGTCAAACAACTAAAATCTTAAATCCATGCTACCTCGGAAAACAACACAACTTAAACAATACTTGCACTGTAGCCAACTGCAGCACACCAACATCTTACAACTAAATAGATCCGAGAAGCACCGCTTCTCCCCCACTTAGCTTCGAGCCAACTCCTGCAACCAACAACTAGAAAATAAACAAGTACCGATAGTGTTTCACACACTTGTCGCATACAAAAGGATAAATAATATTAGACAACACTGGCCGGACAGACCGACCTGCTCTGATACCAATTGTAACACCCCAAATCTACCCAACGAATATTTAATAAAATCAGAGTGCGGAAATTCAACATACAATTGGGATGTCACATTCAACGTAAAACAACAAACAACTTAATCACATATATCATAGATACATAGCACATAACTTGGATGAACCGATAAAACCTGTTTACTCTTTTAAAAAAATAAAAACAACTTTTATTAATAATAATATCAATTATTCAACTTCACTTCGCATAATATTTTTATTAAACTAAAACAACTTCACCAACATCATATTACTTCATAAATTCCACTTAAAAGTTAACAACGTATAGTTATAACAACAATTAAAAGACAATCGTTCATCCCCCCGAGTGCTACGTATCAGAGCAAGACCCAACTCGAACTAACGGCAACTAAAGACTTCATAAAATCACTTCAAACTCCCACCGCTATCTTGAGTACCTATCCATTTCTCATGGTAGGGAAACATCATTCAGAAGGGGTGAGATATCCAACAATATAAACAAGCGTATGATAAATAATATATTAGGATTAAATCATACAAAATTATCACTTCACAGTCATAAAACTATAAATCACTTCACATCGCAAAAATCAACTCATGTCATTTCAAATGAGACACAACTGTGCATATGCATGTGGTACCCAGGGCTTCAGCCCCCATCGCCAATTGCCAGTTAAACAGAGGCATCAAGGCATAAGCCTTCGTCGCTAATTTGCCAATCCAGGCCGTCGCCAAAATATGCAATGTATGCAACTCGATAATGCACATCACACAACATACAACATAAACAACAAATCCTCGTCGCCAGGCATAAGCCTATATCACCAATTCATTTACCAATAATTAGTGGTAAATATCGTCACTGAAACATCCTGCAACTTCGCATAAAACAACAAAATATAGCAACATACACATCACTGATAAATCCCAAAGAAAATAGCAGCCCATCATATTCAACATAATGCACGAAACAACTAATATACAACAACGTCATAATAATTTCATACTCATTCAACACTCTAACAAAATATTTTATTAACTTATTCTATACTCTTAACTCGCGAAAATTTATAATAATTAATAATTATAACTCGACAGAGTTTCCAAGAACTCTAAATAATTCTATAATAATCTCTACAACTCTAAAGTGCCAAAAAAAATACTCTACTGACAACATCTAGCAATTTTCTGCAACTAATTCCTCAATAATAATAATTATAAACCCTAGGTTAATTTTCCACCACCATTGATTGAACTTTTATAACCTTATTCACCAACGTCAATCAATTTCAACATTCAACAATACAATCACAACACACGAAACAGAGGCAATCATACAACCATAACCCTCACATATCATTCATCATAATCCTGTTTATAGAGCTAGAACCCCACCCTTACCTTGGATATGGGATTGCTCTACTCTCCCGGTTGCCATAGCTTATGTCGCTGCTTCCAACTTTTCTCCGAAAATCTTTTCTAACAACGTGCAGAGACGCACCAAAAACCTCTACGAGTCTGGAACATTGTGTCTAAGAACCGCGACGATCCAACGGTTGGATTGGGAGAAACGTCCGTTTTACTAAGGTGTCTCACTGCAGAAACTTGCTGCGAAAATTGGACTTGCTTTTCTCTTCCGCCATGGCTCTCTTCTTCACCTCTCCTCCAAACCCTATTCCTCTTTGTGTTATGATAGCTCTTCCTTCTTCCAATTCTAAATCCAACATAATAAGGTTATTTTATTTAATCACTTAAATAACTTAATTGGGCCTAAGTGACATACCCCCTCCTTACTTCACAACAACTTAAATTAACCCCAAAGTTATTTTTAAGCTCATTAATAAAATAACACTTCAACTTTATTTCACCAAATTAATCCGATTAATTACCATGCCAACTTAATAAAATAATTCCGACTTCGTTGATAAAATTCGAATTAAATAAAAATATTCCAATATTAATAATAATACTATTTCTACTATTATTTCTTCAACGAAATCAACTTTATTAATTCTCCGACTAACCGAATAAAATCCGACTTTAACTTAATAATCCAAATACGCTTCCCAAAATAATACCGACAATTCTGATTGATCCACAAACTTCGATTAAATCCAATGATTAAATTCTTAAATAATTTAATTAACTAATTAATTAAATTCGGGGCGTTACACGGTGGAGTTGAGCGGCACACGGTGGACCTTCGCAAAGGTGTGGTGGTGAATTGAGATCACAGAGGGGTGGCTCGTCTGGCGGTCGGAGCTGTGTGATTGTGTTGCTTTTGTTGAATTTCGCAGGTGGTGATTCGTTGTTGCTGTGCGTCTGAGGCTGAATCGGTGCTGCAATTTGCGTGTAGCTGGTGCGGAACAATGATATTGATGCGATTTGCAGGTGGATATGCCAGTGATACCGGAGGTGCGTTTTGCTCTGATTCGGTGGTAGTACTGCTGAAGACGCGATTCAGCTTTGAACGAAGATCGTTGTTATGCGTTCGCGGAGGCGGCTGGGATCGTTGTTCGTTGTTGATGATGTTGTATTACGAATCGGTGATGATGATTGGTGGCATGAGAAAGGTTGAAGGGTGTGTTGAAGTTTTTGCCGCATCAATGGTGAACGATGTTGATGCAACGATGCTGGTGAATTTTCTTGCCCATTTTTCTTGCAACAATCACAACAAAAATTTAAACAGAGCCAAGAATTCAAGCAAAAACAAACCATTAATATGAAATTGAAAAGAGATGAAATTAAACGAACACATTCAACGGAGGCAGTGATTTCAGGAGCGGTTTCGTTTTGCGCCCTTCAGCGTTGTGTCTTTTCGTGGGAGCGAGGATGGTGACGATTCACTTCTGTTCTTCATCTGCTTCCTTTTTTTGATTGAGGACTTCAGTGAACCTGATCCAATATTTCATGGTTTTCCGGGCAGACTTGATATGGTGATGAAACTTGGCTATTGGCCGTAATGATCGTGCGTGTTCTTTGGAAAGGTTTTGTGTATGAAAAAAAGTGGGAGTAAGGGTTACTGTACCTGTCGTCAGTCCGTGAAATTGTTAGTTTATATAGGAAAAATAAATTAGGTTAATGAAAAATAAAATATGGACCCTAGTTAAAATAACTCAAAGCCCAAAGATCAAAACAAATAAAATAAATAACAAAGATTAAATTAAAGATATTCAAAGTTTAAACAATAAAAAAGTCTCTTTTTGTGAGAAACTAAAAGTAAAGTAAAAACAAATGTTAGTGGCTAGGATTCAAACCTGAGACCTCTCACCTATAAGCCTTACATTTTTTACCAATCGTGCCAACTTATTTATTCGAAACTAAATGGCATTTAAAAATATATGAACGTTATGCAATTAATTGTTATTTAAAAGATACGAATAGTTTAAAGTAAACCATCGTATATTTTACATAAGCAAGATTAATTAATGTCAAGGCGTCAGTAACAATAGACCAAAATCTTCGTAAAGACCAAGCTTATAATAATGTGGGCAAATTTTGGGGTATGATAATTAGTGAAATCTTTTGCAGGGTCACATAACTCACCCCTACACGGTATATGAAGAAGACAAGAATTATCGTCCAAAGTAATGGCCATCTTGCCAAATGTCATATGAAACGACGATGTTTCTGGATGCCATCTATCTATAAAGTGATATTAGATTTTGATCTATCCTCGACAAAGTAGTTCTTTGGAGAGAGGATAAACTAGAGTCAGTAAACCAAGACTCTATCACTGGTGGGAGACTATGTGGAACCATCCTATCAATTTGTTGCCAAGTGCAACAACCTTTAATTCTTTCTTCAGATGTCTCTCCTAAAAAGAATTTATAGCTTTGATGTTATAAAATATAAGTACTTACAATTAAAAATGATTCACCAGAAGAGACATGACCCTAATACCTCACTAGAAGAGACATATCAGTCGATTATCCGAGGAACCCCAGCTGTTGCGGTCTAGCCTTAAGAGCAACCTTCTGAAGTCCCTTTCCATCCCTTACCGCCTGTTGACGTTGTCGTCCTTCCCTTCCTCGCATACTCTAGTCGCTCAGGCCCCCTCTTCTGCGAACCACTAAAAAAAATAACAAAATGAGAACCGGATAACATATGAGAAAATTATCCTAAAAAAACATAACCAAAGAACACAAACATAAGTTATCCCGTTTGAGTGTTTGTAAATCATAAAACCTTTAGCTAAGTTATTAGGTTGGTAAAATTAATCGAATTAAAACCGGATAACTTACTTGTAAGGTATTCAGTGTGTGTGAATTATGAGCTAGAAGTCTTATCTCCTTATTCTTCGGTTTGAGAGTTGGATGGTTCGAAAAAATAATTGTTATAATCTCTGGCTTTTTGCTCTCGCGGTGCAAGAAAATGAAATGGAAAAAAGTGAAAAAAATTTATAATCTTGGTATTTATGCAGGTATATTTTGATCCAAACTTATAATTTATAGGTGTAGAGGAATAATTGATGGGTTATCGGGTAAAATTTTCTTCAATTGACATTACAAGATTAAACAAAGGCCCAAAGAAAAAACTAATACTACAAAAGAAGGTATGATACACGCGCTAACAGGTAGCGTGAATCGATAATACGACATGTAATGTAAGTATGGAGTGAAAATGCCCTATATAACGTTGTTCACACCGTGCCGGTCGAAATTCGCCATAGCCAATCATCTTTCTCTTGTCCGGTTCTCATCACCCTCAACACTCTCTTCGTCTCTCAAAAACCCTTTTTTCGCATTCCATTTGCCTCACTCCTAATTCCTCACTCATTCCCCTAATCGCAATCGTTTTTCTACTTTAGAGCTTTTTTTTTTCATTTCTCTCAATTTCTAGGGTTAGGGATTTCTTATTTTCCATTTCTATTTATTTTTCCTTTTTTCTACTCGGTGTTTTCTTCACTAACGTGAGGGCACCGTCGACTGTTCTTTTTCAATGGAGGCCACGGCTGCCGCAGCCGCTGCTCGCGGCGTATCGCTTCAGTTGCAGACTCCGCCTCGGAAAGAATGGCGCGCTGTTGCTGAACATCATCATTCCGCGAGAAACCCTGACGGAGAGGTACGGATTTCACGCGGAAACACTTCACATTGTTTTTTTAGTGTTGTTTGGAGTGTCAGAGAAACGCGCGTTTTTCAAATTTCTGGGTGTTGTTTAGACATTGATTTGGGATTAGGGTTTATCGTTTATTTAGGAGTTTAGTGGCATTTGATCCGACCAATGGTTTTAAGTTTAGGTCTTTCTTGAGTTTTCTTAATGTTTGGACACTTCAGCTTCTGTAAAAACCCGGTGTGTGCCTAGGTGGATATTATGATTCTATAGCTGTGGGGTTCAGCTGTGTTTGGAGCTAAGATTTTACTTTGCTGACTTTAATTCCTGTTGGGTTCAGCTGTGTTTTATCTTTCCATGATTGAACCCGAAATGTCATTGAAATTGGAATGTGTATCTAATTTCAAGTGAATAGACATGATTCTTTCAATCATGATCAAAGCAAAAGGGGATTTTATAGGAAATAGGAATCTTTTTGATCATATGATCCTGGACATTTGAACAATTTCAAGTTGAATGTAGTCTGATTGCCAATTTTAGGTTGAATGTACTTCAATTTCAGACTCTTGTGGTTGAAGTTTAAGGTTGCCTTGCCACCTCATAGGTTTTGAACTAATGGTTTCATTTTGGAGTTAAGTTGTTAGTATTTTAAGGCTCTGAATATTTGATAGCTTATTACTGTGTCATTGGAAGTGTTTAAGGGTGCGTTAAATTTTTGTTGCTGTTAAATGTAATGTGTTTGGTTGATAAAAAACATTTTCTGAGGTGCAGGAGTTAGAAAACCCAAAACTAGGGCAATCAGACGAGAGAACCATATATGAGGTAAGGTGATGGTGTGAGAAGCTAGTTTTTAGTTAAGGAATTTATATCCTGAAGTTAATCTCTTACTGTTTTTTCAAGGTGCAGCAAGGAAGAGAGCCCGTGGATGTTGACTTTTGTTCGATAACAATGGATGGATCATTAGACAATGATATTTTACAGCAACAGATCCATACTGTTGTTAGACAAAGGCATGAAATACTGCAGATGGAGATTGAACTAAAAGCTCAAATTATTGCCAGATCTGAGATGATGGAAATGCGAAGCTCCTTTGATGCTCAACTCAAGGAGCATGCTAACAATGCCAACAAGTTCCAGGTGTGTATTCAAACATGACCGGGGGACTAGAAATTTGTTTCCTAAGGTGTTGCCAGATGACGATTAGACTATCTATCAGATGCTTTGTTGTATACTTAAATATAACACTTTGGGGACTATAACAATTTTATACACATAATAGTTTGGTGTAGCAAATGTAACTGTATTTTGATTATGCTTAATATTTGGCCCTCCCACTGGTTAAGAATTGTTGGTAGCTTTTAAACTTTTTTTCTGGCCTTTCAGGAGCAACTTTTAGAAAGGGAACGAGCAATTCATGAACTGGAAAGGAAAATGGAAGAGAAAGACAGAGAGCTGCATAATATTAAGTTAGATAATGAAGCGGTATGCTGAATGCTTCTTACTTCTATTATTTTAATCTTCTGGATCTTATTGAAATATTTTGATTGCATGCTAATTTTCTTCAATTATTCCATCAGGCATGGGCAAAACAAGACCTTCTCCGTGAGCAAAACAAAGAATTAGCATCTTTCAGGTTTTTCTTTTGTCCAAATTTATTTATGTGATGCTTTAAGTTTTGCTTTTATACTCTGCTACTTGCTTAATTGGGCAAATCCTTTTTGCAGAAGGGAGCGCGATCACTCAGAAGCTGAAAGAGCTCAACATATACAACAAATACATGATCTGCAAGAACATATTCAAGAAAAAGATAGACAACTTATTGAGTTGCAGGAACAAGTAGGCCGCTTATATTTATATTTATATTTATGTGTATAATTTATTTCCAAAATGTTAGGCGCCAAAGAATTGAACATCGAAAAGAACTATTTTATTGAAATACTAAAGAATGCATGTGAAGGTCAGTAGGGGGATCTCCTTCACAATAGATTCACTACTCTATTCAGTGTTTACAATATTTGCAATGATGATCTCTATCCTGTATTCTCCTGTTTATACAAATGCTCTCTAACAAAGTCAATAACTAACTGACTATAACATCCGTAACTAATTCTCCTTTATTCTATGTATCCTATCACATAAAAATTTATTTATGGTTTATTCGCTTACGGGGCCTGCTGATGTTTCTTCCTTTCAGAATAGGGTTGCTCAGGAGACAATTATGTTTAAAGAGGAACAGGTTAGAGAGGCCCAAGCATGGATAGCCCGTGTCCGTGAGATGGATGTTTTCCAGTCAACAACGAACCAGTCATTACAGGCTGAATTGCGAGAGCGCAATGAACAATATAGTCAGCTATGGATGGGTTTTCAGAGACAGGTTGATGATATACATTTCTTTTATGCTACAAGGATAAAGTTTCCTTTTTGTATTCCCACTATTATTTTGCGTTCTTATGTATGTGTCTCGGTTTGCACCGTTTTGAATTAGATATTCACCATTTAATTTATAGTTGTGATTTAGTTTTGTAGATTCTTTGATTTATTTTCAAAGAATTTGAATTGTTGTATGCTTTATAGGCATGTTTTGTATCTTAAAAGTATGTTATGTTAATTTTGGCCATTTACTAAAAGTAATGGTATATGCTGCTTGACTTCATACTCGATTTTGGTGGTGATAGTACGCAGAGATGGAGAGAGTCCATTTGCATACTATTCAGCAGTTACAGATTGAGCTAGCAGATGCAAGAGAGAGAACCGGAACTTACAATGATGACTCCCGAATCTCCCAAATAAGTTCAAAAAGTAATGTAGCTCAGTATGGGCAAGAAAATGGAAACCAACTTGACTTGAATGGAGGCAATGCTTCAGGTGGAAATACTGGTCTCATTACAAATGAGAACTCAGATAATGGTCCCCCATTTTCAACTTCAGGCAATCCGTCAGTTCAGGTAGGTGCTTCAATAAATGAATGATAGAGAAACAACTAATCATATTACTTTGTTTTATTCCCAGAAATTTTATTTGCTACATGTCTTATATGCCAGGTCATGCATTTTAAACTTTGCAAATTTTTTAAGATGTCATTTGAGATCATCCTATGATTTAGCTTATAAATGTCTGTTATGTAAAGTGTCATGTTGATTTTCATCACGTATCAAAGCACAAGAGTAGTTTGTAAATATTCTCATGTATCAAATTTAAGGGAATCTGCTCTTCTAAAATTAGGATCTTTTGAAAAAAGTGAGATGTTAACGCCATTAATTGAAAGTTTAGATCTAAACAATTCATGTATAGGCACTCAATTTCATTTGTTGATATTTCCATAAATAGCTTTCACTCTCACTTTTGCCTCTTTAAGTGAAACCTCATTTTTTAGTAGCTAAATATGGTCGTATGTGTTGTTTTGCTGTCTTGGTTTGGTGAATTGAAAATTCTGTACCCAGGCAAGGAAATTTAAGGTAAAATTGTTACGTTTTCAATGCAAACAATTGAAAAATACCCAATATGTAACGGTTTGATTTGAAGATTGATATAGATATCAAACAGACCTCAAACAGGAATATTGAATCTTTTGGTTGACAGATAGTACTGAAAGTTGCATGTGCCCAATGCTTGAAAGTTATGGTATCTTGTTCTTTTAGTACGGATCTGGATGCTAATTAATATATTTATATTTATATAGATACAAATAGCAGAATCAGCCCTATTAATAATTTTTTATGAAATACATCAAACATTGTACCCATATTATTAGGTGGTTATACCTTTTGGCTTTACTCCATGCCCTTGTACTTGTTATAATCGATGCCTTTCTCTGATGTAAAATGTGATAGATTGTTGTAATCCATGCTTTCACTTTGTGGTTATTTATTTCTAGAGTGATCATGTTCACGGTGTCGCCATTGCTCCTTCTCCTTTGATTGTCCCCCACTCATACCTCCCACCTGGTCAAGTTACTGCATTGCATCCATATGTTATGCATCAACAAGGAGTGCCAAATTCTGTTGCATCACATGTCCCTCAGTCTCATGTTGGACATTTTCATCCAATGCCCACAATGTCACATCTGCAACAGTGGCAAAATCAACAGGTATCTACTGTTAAATATAAATAAGTTCCTGTATTATTTTTTTTAAGTTTTTGTTGATTTAGAATTTACACTTGTTTCTACAGGCTGTTTCAGAGGGTTTGCAGGTATCCATTCAGGACAATCCTACGTCATCCCAAGCTGATCAAAATTTGACCAGATCAGATGCAAAGTTTAATTATGAAGTGCCTGTTAATGGGCAAATACTTCCTAGAGACTACTTAGATGCTCATGTCCCCAAAGGCGAGGAAGCACAAACTGTGGTTTCATCATCCACCGGGGAGACACAGGTTTTATGACTAATGATTCATTTTTTACTTAGAATTATTTCTCTCAATATTTGTCTATAACATTGATGAATAATTGAATTTTTATGTTCTTCAGTCGGTTGATAAAGATCAACTTATTGCTTCCCAACAAAGCTTACAGCAGATTTCTTCTCACTTCTCTGAGGCGTTAAGATTGAACTCTTTTAAACCAAATGGTGAAATGAAGGTTTGTTTGGAATTTCCTCCCTGTTTAAGGCTTTACCTGTATTCCTTTATTTGATATACTAAGTTCATTTTGGGGGAGGTGGGGGTGTCAATGCTACTCTATTTGAGTGATAGTTATTTTGGGTTTTGCACTAGCTTAAAAATTCTAAGCTCATTGTAAATTTTTAAAGATGTCGAGATTTTTTTGGTTTTACATAGCTTCTAGAGAGTTTTGATGCTTTAGACGCATATTCAGGAAGCAGCACAATATTTTTGAAGTATTAGGCTATGTTTTGAAGTCAGTAAAAAGGGCATATCCACCTTTGATTTTATTCAATACGCTTTCTTTACCCATTAGCATTCTAATGTGAATTTACCCTTACTCTCTTTAAAGATAAAATCACTTGAAAGGAACATTTTACCGTTTTTTAAGTGCCTTTAAGGAAGTTATTGAGCACGTTTTTTTGCTGCTGGGTATAAAGCAATTATAGTAATTCTCTTACTGCTGAGAGAGGGTCGAAGCTAACAATTCTCTTTAAAGATAAAATCACTTGAAAGGAACATTTTACCGTTTTTTAAGTGCCTTTAAGGAAGTTATTGAGCACGTTTTTTTGCTGCTGGGTATAAAGCAATTATAGTAATTCTCTTACTGCTGAGAGAGGGTCGAAGCTAACAATTTTCTTTCCACATAAGCAGAATCCAGTGACACTATCAAATGATGGACCTGCGACTCAAGTATTATTAACTGAGCAAGGAAGTTCTGCTGCAAATGCACCATCTGTTGGTGAAATGATTCAGAATAATTCTGATACGGTCTTGTCTGAAGCATTGGCTTCTACTGGGCAGACAACCATTCCTAAGGTTCCAGAGACTGCTCTGCTTGATGAAAGGTCATTGTTAGCATGTATTGTCCGTACTATTCCAGCTGCTGGCCGTATTCGAATTAGTTCAACGGTTAGTGTTTTGTGGGTTTAAGTATGAAACTTCTGGCTTTCTATGAAAGATGGCTTTTCCCCTGCTTACCCTATGTGATTGATTTGGTTTATATTTTAAAAACAGCTCCCTAATAGACTGGGCAAAATGCTTGCACCTCTACATTGGCATGATTACAAAAGAAAATATGGGAAGCTGGAAGATTTTGTTACTAGCCATCCTGAAGTAAGTTTTAAGAGATACAATTTGGACAGATATAGTTTTTACAGTGGTATGCCACCAAATGTATTTGGCCATAATTTTATACAAATCTACTAGATTAAAAGCTGATTATTGGATGCAATAAAGTGGTGGGAACCACTCATCCATCCCTGACCACTGCATGCCAAATTGTTGTGTATATTTTTGGTTGTCTAGTGATTTTCATTCAGTTATCTGCTCGTTCAACTTCACATTGCTCACTAGCAACATATTTCCATTAGAGCCTAATAGGTTTTCCCCCCTAATCATTTCAGTTATTTTTGATTGAGGGAGACTTTATTCAACTCCGCGAAGGGGCGCATAAAATGATAGCTGCAACCGCTGCAGTTGCTAAAGTTGCTGCAGCTGCTGCTGCATCTTCTCCTTATTCTTCGTATATGCCCACTGTAGCAGTTACACCAATGGCTCAATCTCACCGCCTAAAGAAATCTCCTTCAACTGACTCCAAAATGATCAAAACTGAAAAGGCACTTCAGGAATATACTGTCTTCTCTTCAAATATGAGTGACGACCCTTCTAAATTACCAGTAAATCAGTATCAACAAACCAATGGTGCACACTTCAGCATTGCCGGAGGTCTTTCAAATGTCAAAATTTTGAGTAAACCCAAGGATCCTCGTGAAATGAATGGCCCTGAAAATAGCGCGGTTCAGCCTTCTGCACAATTATCTGTTGGAAATGGGGGAAGCCTTGACAGACCAAGTATGATCAGTGCCCAAAATTCAGGTCCAGCAAATGGGAGGTTAGTTTCACATTTTATTTCTTCAACAACAGATTCGGGTTAACATTGTCTATTTAAAGATGTTATGATGATTATAGTTACATGAATAAGCAAATCATACTTAACTTTTTCTTCCAACAGGCCAACTGCTGCAGTGTACCCTTCTCGAAGATAGTGAGTCTTTTACTACCATTTGCTTAGTATTTAGTTTACTTAAAATATAGTTGATCAGTTCATGCTACACTTATTAATTTCGCCATGCTTTTGCTGTTTATATACAGGGAAGGGAGAGGGACATAGATTATCCTGTTACCAAGGAGGATGGAAACATATATGGTCCTGTTTTGTGGGAGAATTTCTTAAGCATTACCAGAGAGTACCCCAAGCAAATTATGATTATATTATGCAGTAATTTATTTCTCCCCTTAAGTTTTAATTCGGTGTGCTTCCGATGATTTGAGCCTCATGTTTTGATATTATGCATGCATTGCATCTTTTAACTGATTTTTTGTGAATGCTTGAAAGATTAATCAACGTAATTATCATCATTTCATGCTTACAAGAGAATATCATTTTCAGTTTGCCAGCACTCCATTTGTGAATGCTTGAAAGATGATTAATCACCATAAGTATCATGTTCAGTTTGACAGCACTCCATTTGTGTCTTTTAACTGATATTAGTTAAGTGGTCTTTGTTTAGCAAGGAGGGGTTAATTTATTAATTCGAATCCTGGTTTCATGTTCAAGGATATTTAAATATCTCAAAAATATATTTCAACATTTCATGTTTACAAGAGAATTGATGCTAATGGTTGAATTTTAAGTGATAAAAATTCATGTTTTTGGAGAAATTTTATTTTTATTAAGGAAATATTTGATTTTGAATGTTTTAATTTGTTCGATAATTGAAAAAATGCATTTACCTGAACCTACTTTGCTTCCTCAATGCTGTACCTGAAACTACATCTTTTCAAATTTGTTTATTTGTTTACATTCCAATAGGAGTACAATACATGAGTACAATGAGTGTACTTTGTTAGTCAAATTACTCTTTCAACTTGGCATGCTATGTTGGAACACTTGTCTGACCAAGTAGTGAACTGTCAAATTGTCCTCTACCAAAATTTCCATCCTTTGTCTTTTAATTGTCAAGAATCATCGTTATCTTTTGATTTAACTCACTGTGATGCCTGGGATTCTTTTAGAAAAACTAATCTATCTATGATGTTTGCCATTGTTTAATAACAAGTAATGATGTTGATTAAATTGTACGAACTCAGTTTTACAGTTATCAAAGAAACTCACAATAATATTACAAGAAAATTACAATTGACTACTTTTATACAAAATAAAGGGGGCGATAAGCCAGTTTAATGCTGTCTAAACAACCCCCAACAAAACTGTGGTAGAAAGGAGGCATAAACGTCTCTAAAATGTTTCAAGAGAATTGTTGTTCTAGTTCAAAGTTCTTTTTATATAGTTATTACTTTAATATTTTGAGAACATACACTTAATTTTATATTTGTTCCTATAAGAGTAGAGTAACACTTTGAAGGTCAAACCATTTTTATAAGAGTAGAAAAGAGTGGGATGCAGGTGGGTATACAAAATTAAATATAGAAATAACGGGTATTTAGATAAACACAAAACTAGATTACTTGCCTAAGGGTTCACTTAACTGGAAGGTGTTGTTTATTCTCTAGATACTTTTTCTCCTGTGGACAAACTTACCAGTGAAACAATTCCACTATTTATTGTTGCACAAGAATAAAGCTGTTTTGTCCAGTTACACATCAATAACATTTTCCTTAATGGGAAATTATATGAAGAGGTTTATATACAACTTCTTAAGGGACATCTAATGAAGGGGAGAACTTGGTATGCAAGCTTAACAGGTTCTTATGAGTTGAGAAAATGACTTTTAATCCTTCGAGTCATCAACACTCAAAATACGCAGATGTCGTTAACATGTACAATTCTTCTTTTTGAAACTTGTTCATTTTAAGTCTTCTCAACAATTTAATGATTCTTTCGTCATCAACACTCAAAACACGCAGACATCGTTGACATGTACAATCCTTCTTTTTGAAACTTGTTCATTTTAAGTCTTCTCAACAATTTAATGATCCTTTCGTCACGATTTTGTCCAGACCTCTATATGAATTTCATGCGTTTAAGTGTGGAATGATAGACATATATCTTCTAATATCTTGTAATTTGAGTGGGAGTATTATAGATTTGTATAAGTTAGTCGTTGATTAATTTTCAATTAAATTCATTTCATCCATTATTTTGTATAATCATATAATTTTAAAAAAAATATATTCACTTAATCCATTATCTCATATTTCGTTACAATTTTTCACTAATACAAACCCAAGATTTAAATAAAAATTACGAACCCAAGAGTTAAATAAAAATTATGATTAAGGAAATCATATATTGGAAAATCTTACATGAATCATTCAGACAATCAAAGAAAAAAAATCTATAGTCAATACAGAAATATACTACTTTATTATTTTTTAAAGTATATCCTACCCATAATTAGCATAATATGTAGACATGTATATTTTCCTTATTTACGAAATTAAAGCGTGCATAAAATTTGTCTTGTTTACAGAATCATATTGTGCATTAAAAACTTTCTTGTCTATTATTAAAAAAAATAGTTTTGTTTTATTATTCTTTTCTTAAATGATCCAAATAAAACATTAATATCCTACCAACTTTTAAATTCAAAGTCTAATTAAGAGTTATATGGATAAGAGTATGAGAATCTCCAATGGGAGAATTTACTTTTGGTTGCTTGAACTATTTTTTTTAAGGATCGATTGTCACATTACATTTAAGTAATATTTAAGCAATTTAAATCAATTTTACTCCAATGATAATTTAAATAAGTAATCTATATGTGGTCCAATCAATTTATAAACCCAACCAATTGACAAGATTAATATTATTTAATGCTAAACAACTTACATTTTAGATTGCTTCATGTTAGAGATATGCAAAATATCTCTATTGTTTGTAGTGTGTATGATAAGGGTAGTGTGTATGGTAAGGGTATGAGTATCTGCTCTTAATGTAACAATGTATGATGGAAAAATAATTTCAGAATGTAAAACTCTCTATTATGCAATTCTACAAATTCTAATATGGTATCAGAAGTGGTTCAGATCTAAACCACACTTTCCCTCATCTTCTTCTTCTTCTTCTTCTTCTCTGCCAAACCAAAACCCTAAGCTCCTCTCACCTCAACCATGGCTGACTCTGGTTCCCAAACAGGCGCTCGAGATTCGTCTCACAACTCACAATCGAATTTCTTCAATCCCAGTTCCAACAACGCCTATGGACCGAAACTCTCCATTCAACTGAAAGACAACAACTATCTGCTCTGGAATCAACAGGTTGAAGTGTGATCTTGACTCAAAAGATGCACAAGTTCGTCGTTAATCCTCAAATTCCGGCAAAATTCAAGACTGATCAAGATTGAATGCAGAACATTGTCTCTGCGGAGTACGAGTCTTGGATTGTTCAAGATCAAGCCTTGTTCATCTGGCTTCTCTCAACAATTTCTGAATCGGTGCTCCCGCGAGTGCTTTCTTGCAAGCATTCATAGGGAATCTGGGACAAAATTCACAAGTTCTTCAATGCTCAAATGCGATCTAGGGTTCGTCAGCTAAGAGTGGAACTCAAATCCACCAAGAAAGGCAACAACTCAATCACTGAATTCGTGCTCCGAATCAAAGCGATTGCTAACTCTCTTCTTGCGGTTGGTGATGCTATTTCAGAGCAGGATCAAATTGATTCCATCCTCAATAGATTACCAGAAGAATATAATCCATTCGTCAAGCAAATGTATGGGAGTCCTGATACTCTCTCTATGCGATGTGGAAGCATTGCTATATGTGCAAGAAGCACAACTAGACAAATTTTGCCAAGAACTAGCTATGGCACAAATCTCTGCAAATGTAGCACACACTGGTGGCTCCCAAGGCACTTTCAACCAGGCAAGAGGCAGAGGACGCGGCTTCCGAGGTCGAGGTCGTGGTAGAGGACGTCTCACTCAAGGCAATAGAGCTATGTGCCAACTATGTGGGAAACATGGTCATGTGGTGATGAATTGCTGGCACAAGTTTGATGAATCGTTCAGCCCTCATAACTCTCAGGCTCAAACTAGTGAAGCTCAAAAGAGTAAAGTATCTACAGGTGAAGGATCCTCTAAGTCAGACTCTGCAGCAATGGCTATGACAGTGACTGCACAACAACCAATGACATACACTCAGGAGTACTCACTACCATCTGACCTAGACTCTCAGGCATGGTTTGTCGATTTAGGTGCTTCTCATCACCTTACTCCATTATCATCTTGTTTACATAATAGCAAACCCTACACAGGAAAGTGCCAAGTTCATGTAGGAAATGGCCAAAGTCTACACATAAAAATATAGGCACATCTTACCTTAAGAATAAACTTGTGCTAACTGATATCTTACATTTCCTGCTATTACTAAAAACTTACTGTCAGTCTCAAAGTTCTCAATTGATAATCGTGTCCCATTTGAATTTGTGTCTAACAAGTGTTATGTCAAATCCCAGGGTTCTAAGGAAGTCCTTCTTGAAGGTTTTCTGGAATCCAATGGACTCTACTGCTTCCCAAATATCCTCTTGAATAAGAACAAGTCTGATGTTCATTCCATTAGCCAAAAAAATTCATCTGTTGTTTCAAATTCCAATAGTGTAGCCAATTCTGATGTATTGTGGCACTGTGGACTTGGTCATGTCAATTTCAATACTGTCAAAAGCGTTCTTAAAGTTTGTAATATACCTATACATAATAAGACTTCTAATGAATTTTGTAAACCATGTTGTTTGGGAAAGTCTCATAGACTACACTCTCCCTTGTCACTGAACAGTTATAACAAACCCTTTGAGCTTGTGTATACTGATCTTTGGGGTCCTTCCCCAATTTACTTCTTCATCTGGTTTCAACTATTACATAGCCTTTGTGGATGCTAATACCAGGTATACCTAGTTCTATTTACTTTAGCAAAAATTTGATGCTATGAATGCCTTCAAAATGTTTTCTCAATATGTGCACACACAGTTCCATACTAATGTTAAAGCTGTACAATCTGACTATGGTGGTGAGTTTAGACCTTTCACAAAATACCTCACCAGCCTTGGCATAAATCACAGACTAACATGCCCACATAGCTCACACCAAAATGGATCTGTTGAGAGAAAACACAAAGCCATAGTTGAAATGGGCTTAACATTACTTGCCCATGCTCACATACCACTCCAATACTGGGATCACAATTTTATGACAAGTATATACTTGATGAATAAGCTTCCTACCACTGCATTGTCTAATAATATATCACCTTTCCAAGCTCTATATGCCAAGACACCTGACTACAAGTCCCTAAGAGTTTTTGGTTGTTCTTGCTTTCCTCTGTTAAGACCTTACAACAAACACAAGTTGGAACTTAGAAGCGCAGAGTGTGTATACCTAGGACCCTCACCACAACATAAAGGTTATAAATGCCTTAGTCCAACTGGAAGAATCTATGTGTCTAAAGATGTGGTCTTTAATGAAAGTTGTCTTCCCTTTCCAACTTTATTTGGTGACAAATCTGTCTCAGCTCAGGGCGTGGTACATAGGTCCTTGTCTTGTCCATCATATGTGTCTCCTAATCCTGGCACAGCTAGTACAACTAGTGAAGGCCCCACCAGTACAACTAGTGAAGGCCCCACCAATACAACAACCTTTACCTCAGTCACCATCTATTCCTCTTGAAAATGACAACACTCCTACTCCTCTAAACATCCAGGTTGAGTTTGTCTCCACCTCTCATATTGAACAAAATAATGCTCCAACATTAACAAACTCCCCTCCTTCATCATCCCCATGACAGGTTCAAATGAGTCTCTCTCTATGTCTTTTCACAGTCTACCACCACCTGCTTCTCCTCCACAAAATACCCATCCTATGCTAACAAGAGCAAATACTGGACACTCTAAACCTAAAGCCCTTACAACACAAATAGAACCAACAACTGTCAAACAAGCCCTGTTGAAACCTGAGTGGGTGCAAGCCATGAAAACTGAATATAATGCTCTCATGGCTAATCATACCTGGAGTCTCACTAAACTCCCCCTCATAGACAGGCTGTGGGTTGTAAATGGGTGTTCAAAGTGAAGGAAAACCCAGATGGAAGTATCAATAAGTACAAAGCCAGGCTGGTAGCCAAAGGCTTTCATCAACAACCAGATTTTGATTTCACTGAAACATTCTCACCAGTGGTCAAACCTACCACAATCAGGATTATCTTAAGCTTGGCTATTACTTATGAGCATACAACAAGCTGACATCAATAATGCCTTATTGAATGGCACACTTCAACAGGATGTCTATATGGTGCAACCTCCTGGATTTACTCATGAAAACAAGGAATTGGTATGCAAACTTCACAAAGCCCTCTATGGGCTCAAACAGGCCCCTAGGGCTTGGTATGACAAGCTGACACAAGCTCTCATGAAGTTTGGATTTCTTCACTCCAGGTGTGATCATTCCCTCTTTGTGTATTCCAAGCAAGGTATTACACTATATGCTCTAGTCTATGTTGATGACATTCTGGTTACTGGCTCTTCAGCAAAATTAATACAGGATCTCATTGACAAACTCCATAAATCCTTCTGCTCTCACGAAGCTTGGCACTCCATAGTACTTCCTGGGCATAGAGTTTATCCATCAGAATAATGGCTCCCTGGTTTTAACTCAAAGAAAGTGCATCAAGGATGTTCTTGCTAGAGCTAACATGGCTCAAGCAAATGGTGTACCAACACGAATGCTTAGCACATGCAAGCTGAGTAAACATGGTTCTCCACAGTTCTCTGATCCTTCCTTATACAGGTCAATTGTAGGAGCACTGCAATATGTCACTCTCACCAGGCCAGATATCTCCTATAGTGTAAACAAGGCTTGCCAGTTCATGTCAGCTCCTCTGGATACTCATTGGGCTGCTATTCGCAGAATTCTCAGGTACTTGAGTGGCACCATCTCTCATGGCATTGTATTCTCTCCTTTTGTTATGAATCAGAAGCTCTCTTTAAGGGCCTACAGTGATTCAGACTGGGCCAGTGACCCTGATGATCGCAGGTCCACGTCTGACTCATGTATTTTTCTTGGTTCTAATCTGGTTGCGTGGAGTTCCAAGAAACAAATTTTTGTGGCAAGATTGAGCACAGAAGCAGAATATCGAGCTCTTGCTCACACAACCGCTGAATTGGTTTGGATAGAATTCTTGCTGACTGAATTACAAATTCCCTTTCATCCACCTACCCTATTGTGTGACAATTTAAGTGCTGTTTTGTTATCACACAACCCGATTCTCCATGCTCGCACCAAACCCGTTAAACTCGACATTCACTTTGTTCATGAACGTGTTGTGGCTAAGCAATTGTTAATTCAACATGTCCCAACATTTGCACAACTGGCAGTCACACTTACAAAACCCCTTGGGACTGCTACTTTCCAATACCTCAGGTGCAAGCTCAAGGTGTTCCCCCCTTGATCTTGAGGGGGCGTGTTAGAGATATGCAGAATATCTCTCTATTGTTTGTAGTGTGTATGATAAGGGTAGTGTGTATGGTAAGGGTAGAGATAGCAGATTGTCCATAACAATGTAATAGTGTATGATGGAAAAATAATTTCAGAATGCAAAACTCTCTATTATGCAATTATGCAAATTCTAATACTTCATAATGTAAAAATGTTAAGTTCTGGAACTTATAAATTCTAGTGTATATCAAGCAACTTGCATTGGAGATGTTGGCGTTTTTCGTTCTAACAATTCTAATAATTTTCATACTCGAAGGACTTGCACATGATAGGCTGAAAATGTTTCTTATTTAATGTATAGAGACTATGCAGTACCACTTCAACTACCTACCCATTAATACAACATGCTACCAAAACCCCTAAATTGTCCTTTTTGCAAAATAATATTGCACTTCAAAATGCCCTTTTTTGTAATTAATCAACTACCTACCCATTAATACAACATGCTACCAAAAACTCTAAATTGTCCTTTTTGCAAAATAATATTGCACTTCAAAATGCCCTTTTTTTAATTTGCTAATTCAGATTTTAATTCCAACCAATTAGATTTATCTAATAGTCCAAGTGGCACTCTCTTTTTATAAAACTTGATGTTACATCTTAATATCCATTGGGTTTTCCCGCCACATTTTAAAAACCTATGAACAAATGCCTTCTCCTCTATATCCTTTAATTTCACAATCTCAATAGTTCACTTTCATTTTCATTCGTTTTCTTCTCTCTGCAAATTCATAACCAAACGCTCTCTCTCCACATTCAAAACCCAAACCCCACCACCAACCCACCTCGTCTCCCAAATCCTCTTCGGTGAGATTTTGTCTTCATTTTCTTGGTAAAGTTTATGGCTTTTGTATTGGGTGTGTTCTTCTTCACAACATATTAAAAGTTTCCTGAAATTTTGTTTAGGTTTTCTTCACAACTTTGTGTTATTCACAAAGTTTCTTGAAAAAAAGTTTACGTTTTTGATATTTTTTGTTTGCGTTTTCGGTTTCATGTTTCAGCTTCTCCGAGATTTTAGAGTTTGTATACCTTCTGTTCTTATTTTCAATGTTATGTTATTTTTGGGTTTTCATTTTTACACGTTTTGGATTTTCATTTTTATGGCTTTTCTATTCGGTGTGTTCTTCTTCACAACACATTAAAGTTTCCTGAAATTTTGTTTAGGTTTTCTTCACAACTTTCTGTTCTTCACAAAGTTTCATGAAAAAAAGTTTAAGTTTTTGATATTTTTTGTTTACGTTTTCGGTTTCATGTTTCAGCTTCTCCGAGATTTTAGAGTTTGTATACTTTCTGTTCTTATTTTCAATGTTATGTTATTTTTGGGTTTTCATTTTTACACATTTTGGGTTTTAATGTTCCATTATGATTTGTGACTTGGTACCAGACCAAAATGTATAGAAAATCATTGTTGGTGTAGTGGACATTGAAGCACATTGAAGCAATTATTGAAGACGGGAAGGTAGTTTACATAACAGTTGCATTTTTTCCAAGCATTAGCATTGTTTAACTATTTATTCTGTTTTTGTAATGTTAGGCTGAGCAAATCCATGTTGTGACTCGATGAAGAGAACTTGAGCTCTGGAACAAGACATTTCAGGAGGGTCAAACCTACATGGTATAGAATCATGAGGCTCTGGAACAAGAACAAAGCAAGTTGAAAATTTATGTAGTTTATGTAAAGTCAAGAATGGCATTTTGGTGACAAGTTGTTGCATTGGGATTTACCAGCTAAAACTTATCTTTTGGCCCTAACCTGCCTTTGTTTTATCTATAATTATGTTTAGTTGTCTTTGAAACAATGTTTTATTCTTCAATTAGTTTCTGTTTGGAACAATGTTAACAAATGGTATGTAAGAATTATGTTGAATCATGCTACTTTATTCATCTTAAGTAATTGAATGCTTCTATCATTCACCTATTAAATTTCATCTTAAATAATTGAATGGTTTGCTCTTGCTTAAGTTTGTTTAGATGTGTGTCTGTTAGTTGTTTTAAAATGGCTGACAATAGTTTATAGCTTCAAGTTCTTTGGTAGTCCTCTCTATACTTTCAAGTCAGCAGGGATGGTGAGATTTTCTTTACCTCAAACCAAGCTGTGGTGTGTAATATGCTGCTGTTTCATAGTAGGTGCAATTGTAAATCGTCATTTCTTATGCCCTTGCCTAATAAAGTTTCTTTCTTGGACTTCAAAGAAAAGAAGTAATTGAATGCTTATATTCAGTTATATGGCACAGGACGTGGGATAAGCGAATTTAAACAAAACCAATGTGTACCTATTAAATAAAACAATTGAAATAATAAAATATGTTCTACATATCAAACAAGTTATGTCTTTTATAAATCCTCAAAAGTGTTTTTGTCTTTTATAAAACCTCAAAAGTAATTTTGTCTGTTGGCCAAAAAAAAGTAATAGAAGCAAGACGTAAAAGTGTTTTTGACAACCGCCCAAACAAAAGTTGTAGCATAAAAATAAGATTGTTTCCTATTATTTATATATATGTGACTAGAAAAAGCAGTCAGCAACAATGTGATGATAATTTGTTGTCTCTTAGCTAGCAACTAGCGTTTACACTTCATAAAAAATTGGAAGTTCCAATATAAGTGAAAAGCAAGTATAAAAGGTACACAAATACAGCCTGTCACCGATTTATGTGCAAACTTTTTCATCATACTGCTTGCACAAAAAGTACACAATTGTATTTTTTAAAATCCATCTACAACCTTTCTGTTTCAATGAATCAAGACAAGCTTACCCAAGCTGCAGTTGTCCACCAGTTCATTTTCAAGACAAGCTTCATCCAGACAAATTTATTACTAGATGTGATTTAACATGATAAAATACTATCTATGTATCATTTTGGCAGATACACAAAAGTATCACTATAACTTAGAAATGTATTTAACTCCTCTGTTAGCATACTGAATATTTTTAAGGGCATTCTCTTTGAATGTTTCTTGAGTCATTTATTAGTAACCCAACAGTAATAGAAAATATTCATCACACTTAATGGTTTTCACCAATGAATATAATTTAACAAAAGATATAGGTATTAGCCAAAATTGTAGGGTAGCATTACTCTCAATTTGAGTACATGCCAAAAAGAACATTAATAAGAGAGTATGGTCTTTTGTTAGATGCTGTTATGTGATTTTTCTTTTTCCATTTTGTATCACCCATTCATTAATAAGAGAGTATGGTTTTTTCCACTAAGTCAAAATTATAGACCATCTCATTTCCTAGCACAACATTTCTCATCATATAGGTCCATAACATTTGGTACTGGTGTTAGGAGTGAATTATCAGTATTTTCATGTGTTAAAATTACTACCTTTTGATCTGAAGTTAAGCATATCGTATAATTTTTAGTGATTTTATGGTTAGAATTGAACTCTAGAAGTTTGATTCTAGTTGTAAAGCAAATCGAATCACTTTGGGTGTTATTGATGCAGGTATTAGGGCTGAGAAGTAATGATGAGGAAACATGAAGGCGTAAGAACACTGGAGACACAAAAGCACAAAGAAGTGAGATAAAGCAAAGGCCGCGCCGCAGCAGATTTGGGCGAGGCGCGCCAAACTCTCTGGTCCTAGTCCGCGACGCGCTCTCCCGTGCCGCGCCGCGGTTGCTTTGTCAAAAAGAAATATTGTTATAAATAGAATCCCTAATCCTCATAACTCAGGGACTTTGGTGAGCGAAATTCAGAGAGCAGTCCTATTCCAGAGCAGAAAACAACATTCGACGAAGAATTCAACATAAATCGAAGACATTCCCTTGATTAGGATGAATCCCTCTATGAAGTTTTTTGTGTTCTTCATGTCTATGGAGAGCTAAACCCCATTGTGTTGAGTTTAAGGTAGTAGTTAACCTATGAAGATGCAATAACTTTAATTAATTCCTGTGAACAATTGTTAAGTTTTATTATCAATAAAGAATCTTGCTTTTAATTTATATCATTGTTGAATTATCAATCGAGAGATAGGGTTCATACTTTTGCCCTAGGTTTTTATATTGGCTTGTTCTTAATTCGCAGAGATGGGATTGTGAATAAGTTTTCATAAATCATCGTGTTTAATTCCCTTTATCTTTATTGTTATTCTGAGAGATCGAATATCATACCGGTAGAGGTGGCTCTAAATTGACCTTAGACATAATATCAGTTTTGAGGATGAATGAAGATAATAGCTTATATAATGGTTCACTTGTGGATTAATTGATAAATTGCATATGAATAGGTTGATGAGCCCTAGAACTTAACATATTCATCATCATTGTTAATCACTTTTCAAGCTTTCAGTTTGATTATTTATTACTTTCTTACACGCACTATTAGAATAAACAATCAAAACCAATGCTTTTTACCATTCATTATAATTCGACTATAGAACGGAAGTAATATTGAGTCAATCTCTGTGGATACGATATATTAGAAAATATTTACCCGAAATACTTTCAACAACTGGTCAAAAAGTACAGGTGTGCGAGTTCCTCTTGCAAAGGCAGAGGGATTAAAAGGCCTTTGTAGGTATATTACGTTGTATGGTGATTAAACATTGTATGATGGTGTTTTATAGTGATTTTAGGAGTCCTACTCACGTGGAGTGAGAGGCTCGTTGGATGAACGATATGCTTAGGTATAAGCTACTTAGGGGAATGATCAATATGAGTTATAATTTGGCTAAACACTATACTTTGGGGTGTAGTGAAATGTCTTGCCTCCTATAAGGGAGGTGCATATATAAAGGCGTTTATGGCCTAGGGTTCTCTTGGGAAGGTCATCACCCACTCAGTCAATGGTGGACCGTTGAATCACTATTTCAAAGGAGGATGTGGGTCAATTGACCCTGACTTTTCTTTTCCCTAGAAACGTCTTTTCGTGATCGCCTAGGCATCACACCATGGGAGAAGCCCTCCCTATTTTGTAAAGTTTCACATAGAGCAGGGTGTACCTGCCACTCTATTTCAAATCCTTTTTGCTTATCTCTCGTCTAGTGGAAGTTCGTCAGACTTTAGATAATGTAGTATTGGCGACATCCATCTAGGTTATGGGATAACTTCCTCAGAGTACACCTCCTCCACCTCAGTACTAGGGGATGCGAGAGGCTCATGGATAAGTGTTTTGTTGAAATCACTTTATTCAATGGGTCTAGCTTGGACATGATGTCTACTATAAAGTTTTTCTCATTAGGGACGTGATCTATTTTAAAACAGGTGAAACATGAGGAAAAATTGTGTACCTTTCATAGATATTTCGTCAACTGTGGCTCCTTGACTTGTTATTACCCAAAGACTTGGTTGGTGACCAGGTAGGAGTCACTTTTGGCCTTCATTCTAGAAGCTCTAATCTTTAAGGCAATAATTATTCCAACAATGAAAGCCTAGTACTCTGTCTAGTTGTTGCTAGCAGTGAACTATAAATTTAGTTCCTGCTTAATGAGCATGTTGCAAGGTCCTTCTAGAACCATCCTGACACCACTTCCTTTTACGTTGGAGGTGCCATCTACAAATAACGCCCATTCTACAAATGTTTCCTCGACTACAGGAAAGTTGAATTGTGCCACGAAATCTGTCAGGGCTGGTGATTTTATGCTTCGCCTTGGGACATATTGGATGTTGTATTCTGATATTTCCAATGCTCAATATAATTGGTTTTTATGTTGTGACCATGAAAGTATGGTATTAATTTCCTCGTCGCAACGACGATGACTAACGCTAGTTTATTAATCTTCTAATAGCGCACTTCGATGCCTTTTAACACATTACTTACGAAAATTCTCCTCCCTATATATTTCCTAGACAAAGACTGAGCTCATCGCCTGATTTGTGACTAAGAGATAGAGGAGTAACAACAATTCGTCTCTCGGGCGAGTTAGGACGGGGTGATGTGGGAAAATTCTTTGAAGGATAGAAAAACACTTAGAAAGGGGGGGGGGGGGGTTGAATAAGTGTAGTCAAAAAACTTGGACGATAAAAACAAATTGCACAGTTATTTTTATCCTGGTTCGTTGTTAACTAAACTACTCCAGTCCACCCCCACGGAGTGATTTACCTCACCTGAGGATTTAATCCACTAATCGCAACAGATTACAATGGTTTTCCACTTAGCCCATGACTAAGTCTTCTAGAGTATCCTGATCACAACCTGATCACTCTAGGAACAAATGCTTAGACACAAGCTAAGACTTTCTTAGAGTATCCTGACCACCACGTGATCACTCTAATTACAACTGCTTAGACACAAGCTAAGACTTCCTAGAGTATCCTGATCAACACTTGATCACTCTAGTTACTTACAAATTAATGTAATCAAATAAGAGTTTTACAATGCTTCTGAAAAGCTATAATCACAACAGTGATATTTCTCTTAACGTTTAAGCTTAATCTCACTAATATATTACAACAGCAATGTAGTGAGCTTTGATGAAGATGAAGTTTCTGAGCTTTGATTTGAACAGCATTTCAGCAAGTTTTTCAGAATAAGTTTATTCAGAATTGGTAACCTTGCTTCTCATCAGAACTTCATTTATATAGGCGTTTGAGAAGATGACCGTTGGGAGCATTTAATGCTTTGCGTATTCCGTACAGCATTGCATTTAATGTTTCACGCTTTTGTCAACTACCTCGAGCCTTGTTCACGCTGTGTCTACTGACGTTGCCTTTAATAGCTTTCAACGTTCCTTTTGTCAGTCAGCGTAGCCTGCCACCTGTACTTTCTTCTGATATGATGTTTGAGTATATAATATTTGAATATCATCAGAGTCAAACAGCTTGGTGCATAGCATCTTCTTGTCTTCTGACCTTGAAGTGCTTCTGAGCGTGATACCATGAGAACTTCAGTGCTTCTGCTTCTGATCTCAAGTTCTTCTGATGCTTCCATAGACCCATGTTCTGATTCTGCCTTGACCATCTTCTGATGTCTTGCCAGACCATGTTCTGATGTTGCATGCTGAACCTTCTGAGACAAAGCTTCTGAGCGCTGATTTGTGCATACTCTTTATATATTTCCTGAAAGGGAAATTGCAATGTATTAGAGTACCACATTATCTCACACAAAATTCATATCCTTGTTATCATCAAAACTAAGAATATTGATCAGAACAAATCTTGTTCTAACAATCTCCCCCTTTTTGATGATGACAAAAACATATATAAATGATACGAATTTGCGATCAGAAAGAGCAGACGGCTAAAGACAAATTACACAGCTATAGCATAAGCATGTGAATATGTCTCCCCCTGAGATTAACAATCTCCCCCTGAGATGAATAATCTCCCCCTGAAATTAATACTAGAAGAATTTTATAAATGAAAGACTTCCCTGATTATTTCGGTAGAGACGTTCATAGTGCTTGATCTTTAGAACATTCATGACTTCTGATTTCTGCTTCCATAGGACAGCTTCAGAACATTGAATTTCTTTAGATCCTCAGAACATTCACAGCTTCTGATTCCTGCTTCCATCGGACAGCTTCAGAACTTGAATTTCTTTGATCTTCAGAACATTCACAGCTTCTGACTTCTGCTTCCATCGGACAACTTCAGAACTTGAATTTCTTTGATCTTCAGAACATTCACAGCTTCTGACTTCTGCTTCCATCAGACAGCTTCAGAACTTGAATTTCTTTAGATCTTCAGAACATTCACAGCTTCTGACTTCTGCTTTCATCGGGACAGCTTCAGAGCTTGAATTTCTTCTTACATCACTTCATGCTAGATTGTATCAGAACATTATTGAATGTACCAGAGCATCATCAGAGCATCTCTACATCCTGAAATGTTACAGAACAAAACTAAACGACAAAAGTCAGCATGAATGAATCAGAATATAAAATATGTTTCAGAACACATAATATGTATCAGAGCCATATAAGCCATATAGAATGTATCAGAACAAATAGACATTCAGAATCAGATCATATTCTATCATTAGAATATCTGAACATTCTTCCTTCTTGCTTCTGATTCTGAAGCTTCATAGCACTCAGCTTGCTTCAAGAATCCAAGAACTTGATTCATCTTGTTGCTTCTTATGTTGATCTTGAATCTTCGATTCCTGCAACAACACAACTTAAAGCATAGAACTTTGCAAGTTCTGTTAGTAGTGTGGGGCCTTTTTACCCGGTAACTGATAATATTTAATCAGATCATTTATCATATATTTTCTCCCCCTTTTTGTCATAACATCAAAAAGAATATAAAAGATTCAGATGAAGAAAACGACAAAGGAAAGAAACAACATTAAACTTTTCATTGATTTAAACAAGCAGGATTACAAAAGATGTATGCAGAAAACAAATGCAACAAGGAAAGAAAACTACAAAGACCAAACGACTAAGACCCTAGCCTAGACAAAATCTGCGCCAGAATGTCTTGAACCCCGTCAGTGCTTGCAGTTTGCCTTGCCATGAAGGAGCGAAACTCAGCATTGGCTGCTTCTTGCGCGTCCATACGAGAAGCTAGCAAAGCTTGATTCTGATTCAGAGCTTCCAAGGTCTCCATCAGAGCTGAGGGTGCACCAGAAGAAGAAGCACCATAGTTTCTGCCAACAGGGACAGCAATCTCAGCAGGACGATCTTCTGGGATGTCTTCAGCTTCTGTACCTTCCATCTCAACATCCGAGTCTGACTCAGGACCAGCCTCAACATATTCTGGTTCAGGCAACTCAGAAGCTCCAACTTCCAACGCCTGAAGAATAGCTGCTAGGTTTGTTGGAGGAGTAGGACCATCAACTTCAGCAGGATAAACCACTTCTGGAAAGACCATGTGAGGAGCACTTTCAGAAGGGTTCATTCTGAACCAATTGAACAGCCATTGAAAATCTCCAGTCAGCACTGGAAACCTTGGTCTCCATACCACAATGTCTCTGCAGGGGTTTCCTTCTTCCATCTCATCTGCAGGTATCCTCTCTTCAAGAACTCTTCTGTTCCTGATGAGATGGTGATAGCTGCTTTCACCAACTTCTAAGAGACGACCACGAGCCCCAGGTGCTTCAGTCATGATCATTCTCTGGACATCCGTAGCCCTAACCAGAAAATCCTGGCGAAAGGCTTCCTAGAGGTTGCAGGTAGCATACTCATCCAGATGATTAAGGTGAGCAGCACCCAGAATCTCCAACCAGCTATTTACATCAGAATGTAAAAGCTCTAGAAATGATTGAGTGGTAGGTGTTGGAGGGTTGACAGTGAATCTGGAGTCAGGAAACAAAAAACTGTAGGGGTTAGGTGTTCTGGTGGGAAAAGGGTGTGAGAGAGATGAGGAGATGTCTGTGGGATGGGTTGTAGGAGAAAGGATATCAGATGGTGATGATGGTGATTCCAGAGAGGTGAAAGAAGAGGAAGAGGTGGTGGAAGTCTGTGAAGAGGGAGGTGATTGAGGGATACCATCCAGGGGTTGATACACACGTCTAGAGTAGTTTCCAGACATCATAGCTTCAAACGGGTTCACTTTGAGAGGGTCATAGGTGATCCTTACTCTTTTTGGTTTGATTTCTGGTTCATCAGTTGCCTTTCTCTTTTGTTTACGATCAGTTTCTTGATTTGCAGAACTTGACGAGGGATTCATGATGAAGTTGCAGATAGTGAAAACTGTTAGGGTTTACGATATGAATGCAAAGAGAGAGAGCGGAAAAGAAACTAAATGCAAGAGAGAGAAATATAAGAGGAAAAAGAAACGTTTGAAGAGTATTAAAAGAAAACGAAATAAAAGGAAATGATGGATAGCATTTAATGTTACATGACGTGAGGAGAGATAATAATGACAAAAGAAGTGATTAGCACAGTTACCTAAGTAGGCGTCCCCTCAACTGCACGCACGCTTGTCCAGAGATAGTGAACACGTGCTTACCATCTGGATAGCTAGTTACAGCTGTTTTACTTTTAAAGAGATTATGAGTCAACTTAGACAATGAAACGTTAGTAATAACTGAATCACTACTTCTAATTGATTACAATCAGAACTTCTTATAAAAGACTAATCCAATCTCATTTCAGAAGATACTCATACATAAGATCTTCTCATCTTCTCATTCTGGGCATAAATCCATACTGATATTCTTCAGAATGAACTTAAACCTATCTTCAGCAAGGGGTTTTGTAAAGATATCAGCCCATTGATGGTCTGTATCCACAAAGTTTAAAGATATAACACCCTTCTGAACATAGTCCCTTATGAAATGATGTTTAATCTCAATATGTTTAGCTTTTGAATGTAAGATAGGATTCTTAGATAAACATATAGCAGAAGTATTATCACAGAAGATAGGAATGTTACTCTCATATATCTGATAATCTTCTAGCTGACTTCTCATCCAGAGCATTTGTGTGCTACAACCAGCAACAGCAACATATTCTGCTTCTGTTGTTGAGAGGGCAATAGTAGCTTGCTTCTTGCTGTACCATGAGATCAGATGACTTCCAAGAAATTGACAACTTCCAGAAGTGCTCTTCCTTTCAATTCTATCTCCAGCATAGTCAGCATCAAAGAATCCTACTAAGTTGTAATCTTTGGATCTTCTGTAAACTAAACCAACATTAGTAGTACCTTTCAGATACCTCAGAATTCTCTTAACCGCAGTTAAATGAGATTCTCTCGGATCTGATTGGAATCTAGCACACAAGCAAACACTGAAGAGAATGTCAGGTCTAGAAGCAGTTAGGTATAGAAGAGATCCAATTATACCTCTGTACAACTTCTGATCTACCTTCTTACTTACCTCATCCTTACCTAGGACACATGTTGGATGCATAGGAGTTTTGGCTTCTTTGCTTTCAGAAAGATTAAACTTCTTCAGAAGTTCTTTCACATACTTCGTTTGATGAACATAAGTTCCATCAGAAGTTTGGTTGATTTGAATCCCAAGGAAATACTTGAGTTCTCCCATCATGCTCATTTCAAATTCAGCCTGCATAGACTCAGCAAACTCCTTTCCAAGTGTAGCATTAGATGTTCCAAAGATAATATCATCAACATATATTTGACAAATTAAAATATCCTTTTTAAATGTTTTACAAAAGAGAGTAGTGTCCACTTTTCCTCTAGTGAAACCATTTTCCAGAAGGAAAGAACTCAAACGTTCATACCAAGCTCTAGGAGCTTGTTTCAATCCGTATAATGACTTCTTTAATTTAAAAACATGATTTGGGGACATGGAGTCTTCAAAACCAGGAGGTTGATGGACATAAACTTCTTCATCTATGTAACCATTTAAGAAGGCACTCTTAACATCCATCTGATAAAGAGCGATGTTGTGTTGAGTGGCAAAAGAAATTAATAGACGAATAGATTCTAACCTGGCCACTGGTGCAAAGGTTTCTGTGTAGTCAATCCCTTCTTGCTGACTATAACCTTGAGCGACCAGTCTGGCTTTGTTTCTTACCACTTCTCCCTTCTCGCTTAGCTTGTTTCTGAACACCCACTTAGTGCCGATGATGTTAAATCCTTTTGGTCTAGGAACCAAGTCCCATACATCATTCCTTGTAAACTGATTTAGTTCTTCTTGCATGGCAATTATCCAGTCTGGATCTTCTAGAGCTTGATCAACAGAAGTTGGCTCGATCAAAGAAACAAGACCTAATTGAAATTCTGCATTGTTCTTAAGGAATGCCCTTGTTCTGATGGGATCATCTTTCTTACCAAGGATCTCATCTTCTGAATGAGCTGAGGCGAGTCTAGGTGATCTTCTGACTGTTGGTTCTTCAGAAATCCTGAGATTCTCTAAAGATGCAGCAACTTGATCTTCTGATCCATTGCTTCTGAGACTGCCAGCTTCTGCAGCTTTGCTTCTTGGTTCTACTGCTTCTGATATATCAATATCAAAATCTGCAAAATTCTCAAACTGCTTTGGTTTTTCAAGACCAAGCTTATCATCAAACCTGATATTGATTGATTCTTCTCCAGTCAATGTTTCAGTATTGTACACTCTGTAGCCTTTAGAGCGTTCAGAATATCCAAGAAGGAAACACTTTTGTGCTTTAGAATCAAACTTACCAAGATGATCTTTAGTATTCAGAATAAAACATACACATCCAAAAGGATGGAAATATGAAATGTTGGGCTTTCTGTTCTTCCACAATTCATAAGGAGTCTTATTTAGAATAGGTCTGATAGAGATTCTATTCTGAATATAACACGCAATGTTTATTGCTTCTGCCCAGAAATGCTTAGCCATATTGGTTTCATTGATCATGGTTCTGGCCATTTCTTGTAGAGTCCTATTCTTTCGCTCTACAACTCCATTTTGTTGTGGAGTTCTAGGACAAGAGAAATCATGGGCAATACCATTTTCTTTGAAGAACTCCTCAAAGAATTTGTTCTCAAATTCACCACCATGATCACTTCTGACCTTTATGATTTTGCACTCCTTCTCAGATTGGATCTGAGTGCAAAATTCAAAGAACACTGAATGAGACTCATCCTTGTGTTTCAAGAACTTTACCCAAGTCCAGCGGCTATAATCATCAACGATGACTAATCCATATTTCTTCTCTCTGATAGATGCTGTTTTGACTGGGCCAAACAGATCAATGTGCAAGAGTTCTAACGGCCTTGAGGAAGAAACAACATTCTTAGACTTGAATGCAGGTCTGGAGAACTTGCCCTTCTGACATGCTTCACAAAGAGCATCTGATTTGAATTTCAGATTTGGGAGTCCTCTAACCAGATTTAGTTTGTTAATCTGAGAAATCTTTCTCAAACTAGCATGTCCTAATCTTCTGTGCCAGACCCATTGCTCTTCAGAAACAGACATAAGACAAGTCACCTTCTGCTTCTCAAGATCAGAAAGATCAATCTTATAGATGTTGTTCTTTCTCTTGCCTGTAAATAGGATTGAGCCATCCTTCTGACTTACAGCCTTGCAAGACTTTTGATTGAAGATTATATCATAACCATTGTCACTTAATTGACTTATGGACAATAAGTTATGCGTTAATCCTTCTACAAGAAGTACATTAGTTATGGAAGGAGAGTTACCAAGACTTATGGTTCCAGAGCCAATGATTTTGCCCTTCTGATCTCCTCCAAACTTGACTTCTCCACCTGGTTTAAGCACCAGGTCTTGGAATGTAGACCTTCTTCCCGTCATGTGTCGCGAGCACCCAGAGTCCAGGTACCATGACATTTTGCTTTTTGTCCTCTATGCCGCCAAGGATATCTGCAACAGAAATTATCTTCTCCTTAGGTACCCACAATTTCTTGGGTCCTTTCTTGTTAGTTCTCCTCAAGTTCTGATTGAACTTGGGTTTAGCAAAATATTTAACAGGAGGAACAACATGATATTCTTTAGTTTTGTCAGCATGATATTTCTTAGGATGTGTCACAAGCTTCTTGGTGTGAACAGTGTTAAACTTCTGTGCATGTGAAGTGAGCCTAATATCATGAGCATGGCCATATTTGAACTGATCATACAATGGCTTGTATGTGATCTTCAGATCATCAATAGGTTCAAATTTATGTGAGGTATCACCCTCATAGCCAAAACCAAACCTTCTGTTTCCAGAAACACCATATATCATAGAAGCAAGATGACTTCTGCCAATACTTCTAGATAAGAACTTTCTGAAGCTCGAGTCATATTCTTTCAGAATATGATTCATGCTAGGAATGGATTTTTCTGTTTCAGAAGGAGATCCACTATCTTTGGATAGATTTAAAACTTTTTCCTTCAGTTCAGAATTTTCCAATTCCAGCTTCTTAGTTTCAAATTCAAACTGCTTTTTCAGCTTTTTGTATTTGATACTAAGATGAGCCTTGAGTTCCAGAAGTTCTGTTAAATTGGAAACTAACTCTTCTCTAGATAGTTCAGAAAATACCTCTTCAGAATCTGATTCTGATGTAGATTCTGATCCATCATCTTCTGTAGCCATCAGCGCAAAGTTGGCTTGCTCTCCTTCAGAGTCTGATTCTGATTCTGATTCAGAATCATCCCATGTTGCCATAAGACCTTTCTTCTTATGAAACTTCTTCTTGGGATTCTCCTTCTGAAGTTTTGGACACTCGTTCTTGTAATGTCCAGGCTCGTTGCACTCATAGTAGACAGCCTTCTTCTTGTCAGATCTT
Organism: Vicia villosa; assembly: GCF_029867415.1. Lineage (NCBI taxonomy): Eukaryota > Viridiplantae > Streptophyta > Magnoliopsida > Fabales > Fabaceae > Vicia > Vicia villosa. The sequence goes on along the minus strand of NC_081182.1, from coordinate 45,940,015 downwards.
CTGTCACCAGAAGATTCTCCTCGTTCAAATCTCTTTGAACTTCTGAAGCCTCTGAACTTCCTTTGCTTGCTCTTCCAGAGTTGGTTTACCCTTCTGGAGATCATGGACAGTTCATCTTCTTCTTCAGATTCTGATTCTTCAGGATCTTCTTCTCTAGCCTGAAAAGCGTTAGTGCATTTTTTAACATTAGATTTTAATGCAATAGACTTACCTTTCTTCTGAGGCTCGTTTGCGTCCAGCTCTATTTCATGGCTTCTCAAGGCACTAATAAGCTCTTCCAAAGAAACTTCATTCAGATTCTTCGCAATCTTGAATGCAGTCACCATTGGACCCCATCTTCTGGGTAAGCTTCTGATAATATTCTTTACATGATCAGCCTTGGTGTAGCCTTTATCCAGAACTCTCAATCCAACAGTTAGAGTTTGAAATCTTGAGAACATCTTCTCAATATCTTCATCATCCTCCATCTTGAAGGCTTCATATTTCTGGATTAGAGCAAGAGCTTTAGTCTCCTTGACTTGAGCATTTCCCTCATGGGTCATTTTCAATGACTCATATATATCATGGGCAGTTTCCCTGTTAGATATCTTCTCATACTCAGCATGAGAGATAGCATTCAGCAAAACAGTCATGCATTTGTGATGATTTTTGAATTCTTTCTTTTGATCATCAGTCATTTCACTTCTTGTGAGCCTTACACCAGTAGCTTTAACAGGATGTTTGTAACCATCCAACAGAAGATCCCATAGATCAGCATCCAGACCAAGAAAGTAACTTTCCAGTTTATCTTTCCAATATTCAAAGTTTTCACCATCGAATACTGGTGGTCTAGTGTAACCATTGTTACCATTGTATTGCTCAGCAGAGCCAGATGTAGATGCAGTTGGATTTATTTGAACTTCACCAGCCATCTTTTACTGAAGCATTTTTCTCTTCCTGAATCTTTTCTAAACACGGTTAAGTGCTTGCACCTTAGAACCGGCGCTCTGATGCCAATTGAAGGATAGAAAAACACTTAGAAAGGGGGGGTTTGAATAAGTGTAGTCAAAAAACTTGGACGATAAAAACAAATTGCACAGTTATTTTTATCTTGGTTCGTTGTTAACTAAACTACTCCAGTCCACCCCCACGGAGTGATTTACCTCACCTGAGGATTTAATCCACTAATCGCAACAGATTACAATGGTTTTCCACTTAGCCCACGACTAAGTCTTCTAGAGTATCCTGATCACAACCTGATCACTCTAGGAACAAATGCTTATACACAAGCTAAGACTTTCTTAGAGTATCCTGACCACCACGTGATCACTCTAATTACAACTGCTTAGACACAAGCTAAGACTTCCTAGAGTATCCTGATCAACACTTGATCACTCTAGTTACTTACAAATTAATGTAATCAAATAAGAGTTTTACAATGCTTCTGAAAAGCTATAATCACAACAGTGATATTTCTCTTAACGTTTAAGCTTAATCTCACTAATATATTACAACAGCAATGTAGTGAGCTTTGATGAAGATGAAGTTTCTGAGCTTTGATTTGAACAGCGTTTCAGCAAGTTTTTCAGAATAAGTTTATTCAAAATTGGTAACCTTGCTTCTCATCAGAACTTCATTTATATAGGCGTTTGAGAAGATGACCGTTGGGAGCATTTAATGCTTTCACGCTTTTGTCAACTACCTCGAGCCTTGTTCACGCTGTGTCTACTGACGTTGCCTTTAATAGCTTTCAACGTTCCTTTTGTCAGTCAGCGTAGCCTGCCACCTGTACTTTCTTCTGATATGATGTTTGAGTATATAATATTTGAATATCATCATAGTCAAACAGCTTGGTGCATAGCATCTTCTTGTCTTCTGACCTTGAAGTGCTTCTGAGCGTGATACCATGAGTACTTCAGTGCTTCTGCTTCTGATCTCAAGTTCTTCTGATGCTTCCATAGACCCATGTTCTGATTCTGCCTTAACCATCTTCTGATGTCTTGCCAGACCATGTTCTGATGTTGCATGCTGAACCTTCTGAGACAAAGCTTCTGAGCGCTGATTTGTGCATACTCTTTATATATTTCCTGAAAGGGAAATTGCAATGTATTAGAGTACCACATTATCTCACACAAAATTCATACCCTTGTTATCATCAAAACTAAGAATATTGATCAGAACAAATCTTGTTCTAACATTCTTGACCTTGGTGAAATCCTCCTCACATTCGGGGTCCATTCAAACCTCTCCTTCTTCTTTAAAGAGACAAAGAAGATGAAGGTTTTTTCGCCTGTGCAGGAGAGGAAGTGAGACAGCATGACACTTATTTGGGCTAGGCTCGATGCCATCACCCGTATCAGCATAAATCCTAGAAATTTGCCCGCTTGAACACCGAGAGAACACTCGGCGGAGTTTAGGCGCATATCATGTTTCTTGACTGACTGCAGGACATCCTCCAAATCTTCTTCACGGTTGTGCCCTTTGATAGTATTAACTATCATGTTGTCGACTTAAACCTCCAGGTTCACCCTATCTGGTGGAAGAAGACGATATTCATGAGCCATTGGTAGATGGAAACGTCGTTCTTATGACCGAAGGACATGACATTGTAGTAGTATCCGAGTCCGTGGAACCATGAAAGCAAGTTTTCTTCCATAGACACCTCGGTATGGGAAGGAGCCTTGGTTTAAATGGGATGAAGGCCATTACTTCAGAAACGTGCTCTTGTAGAAATGGGAAGATTCAACTAGGGAGTAGCAGAAGGTGAGATAAGCCTCTAGCATAAGGGGTTTCACCAATAAGAAATGCCTAAAAAAATCTCCCTAGTCTTTGGTGAAGGATTCAAACCAGTGATCATCCGAGTGGAAGCTAATAAGCCTCTGGTCATAATAGTCACTCTGAGAAGTACGAGCCAGGTATAACAAGTTGAAGAACATCCGAAGTGAAGGCCTCCAAGAACTACGCTCCATGCACAACTGGAACAACTTCATGTAATCCTAAGATCTCAGATGCAACTAAGGATGAGTTTTGTTAGATATGTGGTTTTATCGTTGGCATTAATTTTGCTAAAACATGGTTCATAACTGATGTTCATCAAGATGTTGTAACATTTTGACCAACTGTCATGATAGGTTCTGCTGTCACGAGTTTTGATAGATGTTATGCCAAATGTTGTGACATGCTATATTAGAACATCATAATAGTGTCAACTGGTTTTAATCCTTGAAGATTTGATTGAAAAATAGGAGATTCTAGAAGATTCCGACACTCATAGAGGCACATCCAATCAAGAAGTTTGTAGGACAAATGCAGATTTGATTGAGTTTCATAAAAAGGATCTTTGAGACTTTTTTAAGAAACGTAGATTTAATTTGATTTGATTTGTTCCTATTTTCTGTGAAGATCTTGCAGCTGATTGAAAAAGGAGAAGATTGGATTTGTTTCAGAGTCCAAACCCATACTGCAAGAGTCTACAAATAACGACTTGTTAAACCTAGTATAACAATCATTCACAAGAAGAAATTGTGATTACAAACAAGAGTTTAAGTTTTAAGAGGAGTTCTAGTTCTTCGTGTGTTTTGTTTGTATTTCACTCACGTATCTTTTGACACATTGAGGTATACTGATTGTTTTCACTCTTGAAACTTTTAAGCAAAAGATTTGAGTATTGTTCTTGATTGGAGATTTTAAGCAAGATCAAGTATTATTTATTTGAAAGTATAATCTTTCTATTTTGGTTTTTCTAGTCATTGGGATTGTGACTGGTTTTGGAACAATTGTTGGGATTGTAATTGTCTTTAATCACTGAGGTGATTGTGGAAAGTGAGAGGGGATTCTCATATCTAGGAAGTTCCTAGATAGAAATTGCATAGAAGTAGTGATTAGGTGATAAGTTGTAAACTGGGACTGTGTAGGCTTTGAACTAATACTATCATAGTATATTTCCTTCTTGGCTTGGTAGACTCCATATTAGGTGAGTTTCAATGAACTGAGTTAACAATTATCTGTGTAATTTATCATTCTGCAGTTTATTTCAGTTTTGATACATTTGTTCTGTCAGTTCGCAGATGTCATAACATATGTCTTGACATTGTGTTGGTGTTAGGACATCAGTCTTGACATTTATATTGTAAGTGCCAAAATTTCAATTGGCATCAGAGCAGGTACTATCTTCTGTTTATTCGGTGAGCTCCAAGGAGAGTAATTTCCGGTACTATGGATATAGAAGGAGGATACAACAACATACCACCTCTATTAGATGGTTTAAATTATGACTGTTGGAAAGTCAGAATGGTGGCTTTTTTGAAATCCATGGACACTAAAGCTTGGAAGGATATTTCAAGTATGCCTCTGGTTCAATCTCATAATCCTCAAAGAATCAGTCAAATGTCACTTTGTCCACCACATATGTAGAATTTGTTGTTGTTTCATCTTGTGTTTGTCAAGGAGTTTGCTTGAGAAATGATCTAAGTCATTTTAAGGTAAATAAGAATAAGGGTTTAGTCATTCTTTGTGATAATAATTCCTTCATCAAGCTATCAAAGAATCATATTATTCATTGGAGATGCAAACATATTGATGTTAGATTTCTCTTACTTAGAGACATCACTAAGGATGAAGTAATTGGGCTCAGACATTGTAGCACACATGACCAACTAATTGATATAGTTATTAAGCCATAAATCTTGACTCTTTTTAGAGATTAAGAAATGGCGTAGGGATGAATGGTTTGTTTGATAAAAATTGATTATTTGGTTATAAAGATAAATGTAAGAGAAGGTTTGTTAATGACAATTTATTTATAGACCTTCATGCCTTCTTGCCAACCCATAGCGAAATTCCATAAATGTCTCTATAATTCGGAGATGCATCTCCGAATACGTAAATAAGAATTATTTCAGAGATACATTTACAAAATTATTATTTTTTTGAAAAAAAGGTGTTTTCTAAGATGCATTTCCAAAATAACCCTTTTTTACGTCTTCGGAGATGCATCTCCGAATTATGCTGCATTTTTCTATTATTTCAAAACAGTCACCCCACTCATTTCAGTCTACCCAAAACATCAAAATTTCACCACCACACCCATTACTCCAAACTTTCTACACAATATAAAGTTGCTCTACAACATCAAATGACTCAAAGGCTCACTCAAAGGCACACTAAAAGCTTCAAACAAATTGTAAGTTTCTAAACTTTAAACTCTATCATTGATAATCTTGTTAGGGCTGTTAGAAATTAACAAAATGTAGTTAGTTGAAGTTATTAGCAACATGTAGTAGTGTTTGGTTGGTAAAAATTGGATTTTTAATGGTTTAGGGCAAGAAATGGGGATTGCAAAAATGGAGAATCGCGGGCATTTTCGGAAGTGGATTTCCGAAATCACCTCTGATTAGTTTCGGAAATGCACTTCCGAATTTAGTTTGAACTATACTTTTTTTATTTTCTGAATTGTTTCAACATCTTACATGGTCCAATTTTTTCAGGAAAATGTCAGGAAACCAGGCACACTTAGACAGGATAGGAAGACCCATACTTCATCGGCTCGACGGGAGCAGGCTACACAACTAGCAGCGACACGGGGACAGGGTCGAGTACGAGTGCCTGTCCAAATGGTTGAGGCGTCTGCAGGTTCCTCATCTGGCTCGAACGACTTCCTCCCGTAAGGATGAGGTACGTGAGGATGAGGAGGAGGTGGGAGTTAAGGAGGAGAATGAGATACTCGATGTTCACCCTGAGCTCACTGAGGATGATGCGGAGGATGAGGGCTACCCGGGAGGGCCTGCAGACACATCTGTGTTGATTTACTATCATGACCATGTCGCTCGACGAGTTTGGACGTGTGCAGATGATACGAAGGTCTCCGTTTGAGGTTGCTCCTGACACAGTTATCTGCCGGGACATCACTACTATATTTGAGGATTGGACGCATCATTTGGTGCCTGAGGAGTATCGGCGTATTGTGGCCACCCAGAGTTGGCACTGTGTAGATGGGTATGTGACATGATTTTATCGGATGTCACATTCTTTGATGACACTCGATGCTCCTGGATATCCACCTAGGTCAGCACATGAAGAGATCTTGGAGAACCAGCAGGCCGAGGATGCGATACGATTGATCTCCTGCCGATATGCCAGTGGATACAAATGCTTGGGAAGGATGCATTGGACAGAGGTATCATTGAGCAGGGAGGTTCAGAGGCAGTTGCCATTGTGGAGAGGATGGTCAGTGACGCGGCTGGGATGGCGGCGTATAGGAGGCAGAGGAGGTCGCAAGGTGTTCGCATTAGGCATACTCTGTAGCAGTTGCCTATTTATGTTTTATTCATGACTTTTTTGTACTCGTGTTGTAATATTTTGACACTAAGCACTTACCCGTACAACTATTTTCGTATTTATAATATTGGTATTTTATTCTAATTTACGTGTTTTATTTTGTCGAGAAAGAAAAAAACAGAGTATATTTCAGAGATGCATCTCTGAAACTGGTCTATATGTTATTTCGGAGACGCATATCCGAAAACACCCAAAAATGGATGTTTTCAGAGATGCATCTCCGAAATAATTGAAAATGTGAAAATGGGTGATTTCAGAGATGCATCTCCGAAATCTAGGGGTATTTTGAGGTTTTCAACAGAGGTCTTCATCCCATGGGAGTCTATAAAAAATTGTCTTGTTAATTAGGTTTGCGTTTGGAATTGTTTTGGGCCTCATTTGTGTTTTGTAACTTGTTCATTATACTAGTTACTCGCCTATATAAGGCCTTGTACTCTTATGATAGAATGAATTGATGGCAATTTGTACCAACAATAGACTTGTTTGATTTAACAAATTATTTGCAGTAAATAACACAAACATTTATCAAAATAAGTACTTATAAATAAGTTTATATAATTTATTTCTATAACAAAAGATAAAATAAGTTTAAGTTGATTTTATAAATGTTATAAGTTGTTTCTTACGTTATCTTGTAAAAAAAATTATAAAAAAAATTCAAAAGAAATTATTTAAAAATTTATTAAATTGTTTGTTTATTTATTTATATTCAAATGAAATTGACTTTTATGTAGGCTATCAGGTCAACCGATCCTTCGAAAAAATCACATTTAGGCGTTAAAAATGAGAACATGAGAAACCAAAAGCCATGCTTAGGCCTTGACTTTTTCAATAGACCAGACTTAGATTTGTCAAATACTAACTCATTTCAACCTATTCCCATCTTTATTTTTAGTTAGTTATGCAAGGTTTATCAAGTTGTATAATAGATCCAACACAAGTTGTATAATAATAAATAACAGAGGTGAAGAGCTAGAAGTAATGGAATATATATTGCTGAGTGTGACTAGCTTCTTACAATAGAAATAGTACTAAGATGGAATAAAAACTAGCTCCTTACAAAATGATAAAGGAAAAATACTAATATTCTCAAAAGAGAATATTCCTACTGATAGTGAAAACTCTATCACTACTCAGCCATCAAATTCCATCTCAATACCATAATGTCTCACAACATTCCTCATATCTCTCTTTGTTTCCTTTTATCATATGTGCTCACCGATTTCCTAAATCCCCTCTCCCACTCTCTAACAGTCACCTAAACATTTAGTTATTTTTTTCAATTCCACTATAATTTCATGACTCCTTCTTTCTATCATCACTAATTGTTTCCCACACGCACTTATACCTTCCCTGCCACTTGTAGCAACCTGCCCTAAAAATTTAGAATTTTAGAATCGCCACCTATTCTGCCAGGGCGAATAGGAAACCCTACAAGGTTTTAGAGATCTGGATAAGTTATTATAATCAGGTCAAGAAAAGGTGTTAGGCACCCTTAGCCCTTTCCTAAGGTTTTGTCTAAGGCAAAAGTTTATGGTTAATAAAGAAGGGTGACAGACAGTTAAATAGCGTAAATGTTAACCTTATTGAAACTTTGGGGAAGGGGACTCGCCTTGTTACCAAGTGCCTACGTACTTCCTTAGGGAGGATTAGAGTCTACGTAGTTCGGGATATGTAGGTGTTTTTTAGAAGTTGTATGCCTTTGAAATTTGTATGTTTCAAGTGTATTTTTAATTACCGTACGCAGTTTGGTAATTGTCGTAGTTTTGTGTAATTCACAGTTTGTGAAGATGTTAAAAGTTTATTATATGGCATACAACCCTTTTTAATATTTTGAAATTTTATTAATCGCGTTGATCAATTAATTTGATCAACATAATTAATAAATTAATAAAAAATTACTAATTATCGTAACCAATTGAATTGATTAAAACCTTTAGTAAATAGAACATGTTTAAATAAATTATTTAAATTAAAATTGAATAACTTATTATTAATCATCGTAATCAATTGATTTGATTAAAATAATTAATAAATCGACCCAAAACCTGAATTAGCTTGACAAAATTAATTTGTCACTAATTATCGTAATCAATTGATTTGATTAAAACAATTAGCGAAGTAACCTTAATTGTGCGTATAAAATTTATATTAAATATTAATATTAATTTGCATATTTTTTAATCAGAAGCAAATATTAATAATCAGCGCGATTATTAAATATAATCGAACCAAATATTAATTATTTAAAATTAATCTTTTATTAAAAACAATTAATTAGTTAAAAAACGCAGGGGGTGTATCTTAAGTTTGATAATAATCCAGAAAAAAACAAGAACCTTAACAATTCTTCAATCAAACCCCAAGAACCCTAACCCTATTCAAGAACCCTAACAATTCTTCAATCAAACCCCAAGAACCCTAACTCTATTTAAGAACCCTAATAATTTCACGAAGAACCCTAACCTTAGATTAGAACCCTAATTCCCAAATTTCCAGAAACCAAGACCAAAACACACATGCATTCGACATAATAACCTAAGCTAAGTCCGATTTGTTACCTTTTGTCTTGTATCCTAGATCGCATAAGCTCCAATCTCTTCACTAATCCTCTTCTTTTTTGCTCGCATGTGTCTTCGCAAGGTTGAAGGCTACGGATTCGCGGCTCTCCAACTCTGATTCCTCTTTTTTTCTTTTTCCTCTTAGATTAGGTGTTAGTTTATATAGCCTTAGGGTTAGATTTATTTCAGTAAGATTAAATTCAATCTGTTATAATCTTTAGATTTGATTAGATTAGATTGATTTGTATTTGATTGTAATATATTTGATTTGTTGTAAATTGATTCATGAAATAAGAATTGATTTGATTTTAGGTTTTGATTTAGGTTTTTAGGATTTGATCCAATTTGTAAATTAGATTGATTTAGTATTTGGACTTTTATTGTATATTTGATTCATGAATATAAGATTTGATTTTAATAATAATAATGATTAATAGTAATATTAATATAATTGATATAATAGATTTATTTTTAATGATAATACTAACTAAATAATAAAATAAAGATAATAATTTATATATAGTTTGTATAAAAAGAAATTAATGTTAGAAAAAAAACGTGTTTTAAATAGGGAAAAACCGAAATATATAATTTAAACAAAAAATTAAAAATTAAAAATTAGGAACAAGTTAATGGGTCTAAATTTTCAATTGGGCTCAAAGGAAATCCTATAGATAGACCCCCACATTCAATTAGAAGGTTTTTTTATATAAGAGATTTGGTTTAACAATACAAATATTAGACCCCATAACTCCTAATTTTGATACCCTCAATAAATTAATAGACGTGAATCGTATCGGGTAATTTTGGGGTATGACACCACTTCCTTTTTTACCCCTCCTCTTATACACATGTATCGAAGGTCTATCAACACTCCTCTCCACCAGTTCAATATTGGGCCCTTGGACATTTATCATGTTACGCATAATGGGGAAATTCCATCAAGGTTACTCATGCCCCTCAGCATGCTTTGTGGAGTACCCATCAGCTGTCTTTATGGTCATCCAGTTACGTAAAATGTTTGATCAACAATAAAGTACTTGACTCTTCATCTAGGGTTCATGGTGGTTTCAGATCGAAGGGTGGTATACACCACTTATCACCATGAGAATAACTTATGACACTTTACATAACATATCATGTAGTATTCTCATAGTGGGTTAATCCAGTATAAATATTACTTCTAATATTCATACATATGTCAAGAATTGATAACTCTTTATCCATGAACCATGAGATGTGATCATTAGTGGAAAGGATTTAAAAGCACAAGCATTGGCTGACTTCGTGGCCGAAATGACCTTCGTTGAATCATCGACGAGCAACGCCCAAAAATGGGTCATATACGTTGACGGAGCATCCGGCTCGACGGGTAGTGGCGTGGGCATAATCTTAGAGAGTGGAGAAGGAACTTTAATAAGATATCTCTCACTCTATACTTCCCCACTTCAAACAATCAAGTAGAGTACGAAGCTCTACTCGTCGGATTAAGACTAGCCGAGGATATCAGGGTCGAGGAGATCGAAATATTTACAGAATCCCAACTGGTCGCCTCATAGGTATCTAAGTAGTATTAGGTCAAGAATGATAACCTCGCGGAACACCTGACCCTGGTTCGAGAAAGGATAGTCCATTTCAGGTCGGCCAAAGTGAGACACGTCCCCCGAGAGCATAATACTTAGGCTGATGTTCTGTCCAAACTAGCAAGCACTAGGAAGAAAGGTGAAAACAAATATGCTATCCAAGAAGTCCTATCCCGACTAAGTATAAAAAACTGGCCACGATCCTCGACATAAACTCAATCGGGGACGCTACCTACTATTTAACCCTAGTATACAACTATTTAGCGAACAAACAATTGTCGGACGACCCTAAAGAGGTCGTCGTCATCAGAAGAAGAGCCTGCTCTTATGTGTTGGTCGGAGACCAGCTATATCGAAGAGGGTTCTCCATCCCCTCCTCAAATGTATCGATGAAACGAAAATTCATCACGTTCTACGAGAAATACACGAGGGAATAAGTGCCCAACATCTAGGAGGAAGATCCCTCGCTCAGAAATTGGAGGTAACACACCTATAGTAGAAAAGATTGTGAAAAATAGACTTAGGTGCTTTGAACATGTAAAGAGAAGACCTTTAAACTATGTGGTAAAGAGAGTGGATCAAATAGATAAGAGTCAAACAGCGAGAGGTAAAGAAAAATCTGAAAAAACTATAAAAAAAATTATTAAGAAAGATTTTAGGATTAGCAATTTTACTTAATGGGATAAAGATTAATTGTTGCTGTAATATATCAAGTATGAATTAAAAACTTCACATTAAATATTAAAAACATATAATTGAGAAGTTATGTATATAGAACATTTCAACGTTTTGAGTGAAAACACTTTGGCTCTGTTTGGTAAAAATAGTGGTTGAGTGATAAGTTAGTTGATAACTGATAGCTTATAGCTGATGATTGATAACTATAAAAGACATTTAATATATAATTATTTTATTTTAAATTAAAATAAATTATAGAGGGGAAAAATGAATTTTAGTTAAAATAATAAGAGTAAAAATGAAACAAAAAATGATAAGCTATAAACTAAAACGCTATTTTTGAAATAGCGTCTGGAAAACAAACTATAAACTAGTAATAAAAGCTATAAGCTCATGATGAAAAGATCGTTATCTAACAAATCTTTTATTATTATATGAACTTATAAGTTATAAGCTCAACAAATAACTCGCCAAACAAAATCATAAATTCACTTGAAAGATTACTTTTTATTTAATGTGATAAATCACTCCACTTTTCTTTTTTTTTAACTAATAGAATGTTTCAATATTTTATCACTTTCCGATTATATATTTTACTTTCTATTTTATTCAAAGATTTAATATTTTATCACTTTAAAATTATATACATTTTATTTTGTATGTAAGACAATAATGAATCCATTTATACTTTCTAAAAATAATTTAATAAAAATATTATTTATTTTCTAAATTTATAGAAAATAGTCAAACTAAATTTTCATTTTGGAATAGGGGGTGGCAATATTTGGTCCCCTGAGTGTGAGGAATTGACCAAATGTCTTCTTTTTCATTTAGGTCTCTTCCCTCTATCTTGAGGCATCCATAATTTATTCAATCTTCAACCGTGGTCCAGATACACTTTTTATTGCTTGCAAAATTTATAGCATAAGATTTTCACACTAACTTCCCATGTTTCTCCCAAAGATTCAAATAACATGATTACAGTATGTCCACCGCAAAGCAGGAAATATTAGCAGCAGTTGTTAGTGAATAATAAATAATTTTACAGTAGAACTAGGCTACTTCTAAAACACACTATTGTCTTGATGTCACTTTATTTTTTTATTCTTCTCTTCTATCTAACAAAATATACTCTTCTTCTTGAACTTATTTTGGGATGAAAGGCATTGAGTCATAAGGAGTACAACAAAATAAATAAGGACAGAAAAACTAATGTACACGGAAAAAGAAATTTAGATTTTACAGAAGCCTTTTTCAGCCGAGCGGCGAAGTTCTTATTCGAAACAACTAAAAGCTGATTGATGGACATTTGTCCCCCCCGCATGAATCCTTCTTTATTTCATACCTATACTTAATTCTGTCATCTAACTTGTATCCAACAAATGCAGGAAAATCCAACAACTCCTGAATGTCACGATCCATCTCCTCTGTCAAATACTCTCTCCGGCCTTATTCCTTTTTTAGATTCATTGAGTAATGAATGTATGTGGTCTGCATAGTAAATCAGATACATTCATTATTCAATGAACCTAAAAACGGAATCTTTACTTATAAATAAGGTCGGAGTAGTACTTAATCCTCTGCAGTGTCGGTGGATGCTTCTCACTCGTAGAAAAAATGTCATCAGACGACAACCCGTAATTCAAGTATACACTCGCCATCTTCTGCATACCCGCACAGCTTATTCTAGTAGAATTCGCGATCGCCATTGCCAACTCTTTTGTCCTATATTCATACCCAATCTTGACCAAAAACACAAGCTTATGAGCAAGGTTATTGCGGAACGAAACGCACAAAAACACCGGTGCTTTGATAAAGAATTTAAAGATATCAGCGCTCGAGTCTAACCCACAATCCTTGAGAAATTGTATTCTAGGACGCAGTTTCCTCTCTCTACTAAGAGTGAAGATAGTTGGAGACAGCAACGCTATCTTAAATATTTGTTGATCATCAAGTTCTGCAAAAGACCTCAATAACTCTATATGTTCCTCAAGATGTTCCGCCCTAGAATTCAAGATCTTAGGGAGCTTATTCACCATTTTCCCAACACTATCCTCATCTCCGCCACTTAACTCGGTAAGAACCCTGAATCTTGGTTTCAGCTGACTATCCAAATCATAGTTGAGAGTTGCAGGGCGCTTCACAATCAAATCAACGCCACCAAATGGTTTTAAGAAACTAATTACTCTTTCAATTTCTTCCAGTGACTTATGAAAAATTGCCTTTGACAAACTCACTCTGTTAAGCACATGTGCAATCTTATCAACCCCAATTCCACTGTCAATAAGCAATTGAACCTTCTGAAGAAAATCAGATAACTCTTTCGGCTCATTAGCCGATAAAAGAAGTTTCACCTTGGCTTCCTCAACCAGTCCTTGCAATTCATTTCTCATAAAGTTTAACAGTGGGTCAATTTCATTTGAAGTTAGCATATTTAATTGCTTTGTAACTACGAGATTGATGGACATACGACCTAACCCAAGAGATTTTAAAGAAAGAATGCGATCCCGCAATAAATCTAGTCGTATCAAGGTCAGTTCGGAAGCATTGCTCAAGAGCAAATTGGCTTCCTCAAAGCTGATACCGATTTCTTGAAACAAAGTGACAAGTCTGACTGCAAATGAAACAAAAAATAATAGTAAGAAGATTGCTTATAAGGTGTTTGAGAAAATGCGTGTGAGAAAGTTATTTACCGTCTTGAAAGTCGAGATTGGGCGTGTGGGAAGTGCAGCGGCAGTGGGTGGAGAGTCGAGATTGGGAAAGGAAATAGTTGCTGTTTGGTGGTTGTGATTTGGTGAGTGGGGAGATGAAGGGTTGGGTTGGAAGATGACGAGAATGTGAAGGAAGAAAGGTTGTTATAGAAGAAGAGCAATGGCACGGAGGATAAGAGAATAGAGGGAGTGTTGCTAGCGCCATTTCAGCAAAGAGGAAGTTTCTCTAATCAGAATTTACGATAGCGATGACAGCGTTCCACGCGCGTATGTGTGGTTTATGTGGACTGTGGGTGCAAACTGCGAAAATAATGATATGGATAGAAAATGCCCTTATCTATTGTATAAAAGGTTAAATTAGCTATGCAATTCTTTTTTTAAATTTTTAAAAGTAAAATCAATTTAAACTATAGAAGAACCGAATCTCAAAGTCTCGAATTTCATACAAAAAATTTATGTGTTGGACCAATTTAAAAAAAAAAAGTATTTGAAAAATGTCATTATGTATTCCAAAAGTAAAGTAGCAATTGTTTTCTTAAAATCAAAATATCTATCACCAACTACTTTTATCTTTGAAAGTGTTTGGATTCTAACTAGAACCCAAATCACGATGAAGAACTACATTTCATGAGAAAAAAAGTTAAAACATTTAAGGAGGTTTTATGTTAAATAATTTTTCAACGCAATTTTAATTAAACTAATGGGCATCCAAACACATGAGTTTGAATAGATGTAAATGAAATTGATTTTCAAATAATTGAGTTTAGTAAAATTGATTTTAACATAATTAAATTTAACATTTAACATAATCAATTTATGTTTAGATACATTAGTGTAAAAGTGAGTTGAATAATTAATTTCAGTGTAAAAACCACATTTAACATAATCAATTTATGTTTAGATACATTTAAATTCAAAAACTACAAATTTTACCTTCAACTCCAATTTAATCTTGAGAATAGAATCAATATTACTATAAAAGAACCAAACATCTCAAAATCATTCAAGAATTAATTCTACAGCTTTAGCATGTTTACATTCACAAGCTATAAATTTTAGTTTCAAGTTAAATCAATTTTGAGGAAAAATTCAATTTTACTATAGAAGAACCAAACATCTCAAAATCACTCGAGAATCAATTCTACAACTTTAACTATAGAATTAATTTTGCCTCTTCCACTATTACTCATTTAAAAGTTTACGTCCCAACACATATTTTCTAACCTTTCCCTAAATAATTAAGAGGCCAAATATTTATCAGATGTATCACACTATATTGGCAGGGGTATGGAAAAACATATAAAAGTATTATCAAAAACACTTTGACAGGCATTATTTTTTACCTTACCGCTGCATATTTTCTTTTACAGTGGGACTAGAAACATAGTATTTTCAATAAAAAAAATTCCTGGAGGCTAGCATTTTCCAGAAGGGAATGATTATTTTAACAGGTAAGAAGATTAACAAAAACAGCACTGACTTAACAGAACTTTGAACAAAAATTATAAATAAAAGGTAATTCAACAAAAATAATAAAACATTTTTCATTTCTGATATGAACGGAAAAGTATGACTGTAAAAAATTGGAAGACATTTTCATAGTTTTGTAAACATCCAGTTTTTTCACAAGGTCCAAATACTGACTGCTCCTAAGACCAACCAGGACCTGCATCTGAGCCCATTTGGTTGAATGATGGGGTATCTGGCAGATTAAAGGTTCTTGTTTGCATGCTACTGTTGTTAGTACCAGAAAAACTATTCATGCCTTCAGGGAAAAGTTGACGCTGTTGGATGAAAGTTGGTTGCTTATAGTGCTGCTGCTCATTCATCTGGAAAGCCAACTTTGAAGTTGAAAGATCAGGCTGTTGGGAGGGCATTGCCAAGTGTTGTTGCTGCTGCTGCTGCTCATTCATATCGAAAGCCGTGTTTCCGATAGAGAAGTCCGGTCGTTGCTGGGACATTGCTACTTGAGGCAGCCGCTGCATGCCTTGTCCCTGTGACACAATTTTCACATGAGTAACGAAATATTATAACTCAAACTTATGTTTGACTGGATAATCAAATGATCTTAACAACCTGAGAATGCATCTGTGCCTGAGGCTCAGGCTGGGAATCAAAATCAGCAAGTCTGGCAAGAAAAGTCAAGTTATCTTGAAGCTTGGTTTGATATCTGTATTAGGTTATAAGAATAACACCGTATAAATATGCCAGGCCACAAGCTTAATTATTGTTAGCAATACACAATACGATAAACCATAGATAACAATGGAGAAGGCAACCACACCATATAGTAAATGATACTTGCAACAAGCAAATTCAAATTAAATAGCAGGCTACAACTCTAAGGTAGTGTTTAGCATATGAATAGAATGGAAGTAGATATCGTTGCTTCGATTCTATGCAGTGAAGTCAAAATGTGCCACTCTTTCTTAATGTCATGTTTTATTTTATACATGCACAACACTAAACATTTTCTGTCCTGTTCTAACTTATCTACCAAGCACTACTTTATATTCATCAACGGGAAAGACAGAGCTAATTTGGGACAACAATATGAGAATCTCAAGCACTTACTTAGGCAATCCAAACCAAATACCAGGCGGCACAAACATTTTCCAAACATGTGGAAATTAGCGCATGGCACACAATTCATAAAAAGAAAAAGAAGAAAAATATTCTTTGTCCAATTGGTATTCATGTTATTTTCATTTAAATTATTCTCAACATACCCATTATTCATGGCACCATATTAGATATCAAACATGCCTTACTTGGATTAAACTCCTCGAATAGAAGAGGATGGAAGGTTTTGCCATTTCCTGAATTTTCCTATGAGTGTATGTATTCTATCATACTATTACCCATTAAACATTTTCATTTTAACACCAGTTTGATCTACTGCTAAAAATGTGTTCTTCCTAGAAATTTCTTCTAATAAACTAATACACATTTAACTAAGTTATGACCAATATTTCACCACTGCAAGAATGAACAAGGTACAAAAGGATATAATAGTTAAAGTGGAAAGATTATTTCTACCATGTGTTACTTGAACATGTAATTCATAATGGCAACCTTCTTCATCAAAATTTAAGCATCTGGATTTATCATACAATTAAATGTTAGCTGAGAATGAAACATATTTCTTTAAAACACTTTTTCAGTAAGTCCTATTTTTAACATTAACTATGTTTCATTTATCAAATCACATAAGCTACAATCTAAGAATAACCTGTCTTCCTTGTTTTTCAAGCTATGAAGCACGGACACCAGAAACACGACACTGACACTGACACGTCAATACTGATAATAATTTTAAAAAATGAATAAATTAAACGTGACAAGTGTCAGTATTGGTTTCAGACACCGACACTTACACATACACACATTTTTTCAGAAGTGTCGGCTACGTAGTTTTCAAGAGCAAGCAAGGCCCACTTGCGGTTTTTCAACACAAACACAGATAAAAAAAGGAATTACATGTTTGTGTAAATTAGAGAGGGTTTCCAAGTTAACTACCATAGAATACTAAATTGTATGCAATAAAATTCACAGAAAACAAAGAAAATGATTCAGAGACTCGTGACAGAAAAAAGAGAATGCAGCCAAAACCACTTGACAATACCTAGAAACAAACACATCAATACAACTTAAACACAATGAAAAAGAGACGACTACTTACGGCGCGATCTCGGCGTACTTCCCTTGGCTTTTTCCTTCCATTATTGCCAGTATCAACTCCTTATTCTCCTCCAAGTACTGCCACAAGAATAAAAACCAGTCCATAGGATAAAAACTCAGGTAAAGCAACCATAATCATTTCAATCAAAAGTCCAAATCCAATCTTTTCAGCAAAGTGCCTTATGCATTATGCATTCATCTCAATACAGATAACAAAATGAACTTTACGATGCACATTGGATTGAACAAATGTAGAAAATTTAACGAAAGAGGAAAAACGAATTCATAACTTAGGGCACAAGGAAAGAAACAGAGAAGAACACAACACACATTTGATGACATTTGGTGACATTTCCAAAACGCGAAAAGGACAACAGAAAATAATAACAGCGAAAGGTTACATTTTTATGGAATTCCTAAGCGTATAGATAAATCTATAGATATAGATATAACGTAACGGAAAAAAAAAACGAAGAAGAGAAATTGGTGAAGGAAAAAAAGTAGGCACCTTTTGAATCTGTTCGGTCGATAACATGGAGAGAGAAGGATCACCGTTCATCATTTTTGTGCTTCTGTTGTTTGAAGTGTGAAACGTGAATACGCAAAACCCTAGCGTTTCTTCTTCTTCTTTCCCTGAAACTGAAAGTGAAACTTTCAAATGTGGAGTTTTCGCTGTTTATTGATTTCTGCATTGGTTTAAAGATGAGTCTCTTGTAAAAATAAATAGTGATATTTAATTATTTTATTTTATTTAAAGAAAAAAGAAAAGATATTTTTTCTGACTGAAAAATTTATGAGAAAAAGGATATGCACTGTCAACCAGTCACAATCATGTATCTAATTAAAACTCAATTTTAATTTAAAAAAACTAATATGACATGGCAAGCGTAATGACTTTGATTGGTTGTATGTGTAAAGTTAGTTTACCAGTGCATTACCTTTAAACTCAAAATTTATTTATTAATTGTTAATTATGAATTTTTTAAAGTAGAAAATTAGAGAAAATAGGTGATGTTTGTAAAGTATTTTTACACTGTTAATCAATCACTATCACGTATTCAATTAACTCATTTTTTATTTAAAAAATAATTTAATGATATGACAAATTAATAGTTTTCTATTGGATGACAGTGTGAAACTATTACACTGTCGGTGCACTATCTTTTAACTTAAAAAATTATTTATTATTTATTAGTATTTGTTAATTATATTTATTTTAAAAGACATAGTGATATGTTTTGTCAATGATATAAATTTTAGGCGATCAGTTTATTACTGTTATTCATAAAAAATAATTTAAATATAATTATATTTAAAATTATAATTAAATAATTATAAATTATTATAAATATTTAACCTTACGAATAACTAACAATATAAAATATTTTTACACTACTGATATACATCAATTATACTTTTGAAAAAATAGGCTATACATCATTAGTGTAAAATAATATTATACTAATCACAATGAATGATAATGTAAATCATTTTTATACTAATATTTATATAAAAAATTTAAATATAATTATATTTAAAATTATAATTAAATAATTATAAATTATTATAAATATTTAACCTTACGAATAACTAACAATATAAAATATTTTTACACTACTGATATACATCAATTATACTTTTGAAAAAATAGGCTATACATCATTAGTGTAAAATAATATTATACTAATCACAATGAATGATAATGTAAATCATTTTTATACTAATATTTATATAAAAAATTTAAATTAATTTATAAGAAGTTATATAAAATAAGCTTTTATCTGATTTTTTACTGAAAAAAGTCTTTTCTTAAACATTAATACGAAAAAGATTAAGACTACAACATTTAAATATGTTTTTTTCAAAAAGAAATAAAGTACCATTTGTTAAAAATTATGGAATATTAAATAAAGTAGAGTTCAAAAGAAAAATATAATTTATTTTGTGTTTAGTTATCATAGAAAAACTAATCTAAAAACTATTAAAAAAATATATTATTTGTTTTGAATCTGAAAAGACTTTTCAATTAAAGAAAGTTTAAATATTATTTTCTTTGAATTAATGTATAACAATATATAAAGAGAAAAATGATTTTGGTGTAGTCTATTTTCTTTCCTATTTTACCCTCTATTTATTATAAATATTTCAAAAAAATAACTAAAGTTAGTAAGTTAAAATTGGTTATAATATTTTTAAACAAAAATTAACTTCTATCTACATGTATAAAATTATAACTTTTTAAAATTAATTTTTTTTCCACAAAATTAGATTTAAAAATTTAAATTTTATTATTTTACACGTATTTGTTCATTAACAAAAAGCAAACAGACGGGCACATGAGTGCCTGTTTGGACGCTAGTATATAATAAATGGAGAGTATTATAAAATATAGGGTTAAATGACTTTTATCCCCTGCCATATATGCGTGTTTTAGTTTACCCTTTAAAAAAAATTAAACCACACCTTAGCAAATCAAGATTCCATCGTTAAAACCGATGTTCCATTTTTTTGGACAAGATTCTTATAATCTTGCCTACATGGACAAAAATAATGCGATGACTGTGTATTTGCTGCCCACGTGACATTTTTTTATTTTTTTAAATTTCCATGTGGAAACGATGATTGTGTATTTGCTGCCCACGTGACATTTTTTTATTTTTTTTAAATTTCCACGTGGAAATTCATTTTTTTAATTTGTTTTTTAACTTGGTACTTGTAGGTTAAAATAGAATACTTCCAACAAGTTTTGGGTTAAACAATATAGATGCACCATTTTAAAACTGAACAATATAATTAGTTACAAATCTGAACAATATAATTAGTTACAAATCTGAATAATATAATTATTTTTCAAATCTTAAATAGTTAGACTATAATTATACATGATATATTAATAATTAGTTACAATATATACAATGAGTATTGAACACAAGACACAATATATAAAAAATTATTGTAGACAAAATATTTGATATTTTTGTGTTCAATACTCATATATCAAATATTTTGTCCACAATAATTTTGTATATATTGTGTCTTGTGTTCAATACTCATTGTAGACAAAATATTTTAGTTTTAAAATTTAATCTTTTAACAACCAATCAATAAAGTTTAAAAAAATATATATAAATTATTTGTTTACTGCTCTTTTACATATACATTATTTGATAAATTATTTATTTGTTTATTGCTATTTTATAAAATACTTATTTGTTTATTGTTACTTCATAAATTATTTATTTTATAAATTAATTTGAATATGAAATAATACTTATAGTTAATAAAAAAATTTATTTAATATTAATTTTATACATTACCTATATTTTTTTAATTATATAAAGTGCAATTAATATATTAACATTGGTTTTTTAATTATATATATTAAATTATTTTTTATTTTAAATTTATTTAAATAATTATATAGTAACTAGTTATATGCCACTATGTATAGTATATATTATAACTAATTATATTATAACTATGTAACTAATTATGACTATGTATAATTACTATAATTATATTGTAACTAATTAGTAATATAATTGAATTCTTATTTACCCAATTCAAAAAATTGGGTAAAGTTACCTTCCATGTAAAATGTATTGGAAACAACTAATAATTGGAGTATTTTATAATTAATTAAATGTGTTAAAATTAAATGGAATCTTATGATTGGTGGAAGGTATGTTACCTAACTTTTAGTGATGGATAAAGAAGTTGTCCCATTAATATATCATGTATAATTATATTGTAACTATTTAAGATTTGAAAATAATTATATTATTCAGATTTGTAACTAATTATATTGTAATTATTTAAGATTTAAAAATAATTATATTGTTCAGATATGTAACTAATTATATTGTAACTATTTAACATTCAAAAATATTTATATTGTTCAGATTTGTAACTAATTATATTGTTCAGTTTTAAAATGGTGCATTTATATTGTTCAACCCAAAATTTGATGGGAGTATTCCATTTAAACCTACAGGTACCAAGTTTAAAAAAAAAATCAAAATAAAAAAAACAATTTCCACATGGAAATTAAAAAGAATAAAAAAATGCCACGTGTGCAACAAATACACAGTCAACATATTATTATTGTCCATGTAGGCAAGATTCTAAGAATCTTGGCCAAATAAATGGAATAGAGGCTTTAATAATAAAATCTTTATTTGTTAAGGTCTCCTTTTATTTTTTTTCTAAGAAGGGTAAATCAAAACACGTCTATATTACAGGGGTAAAAGTCATTTAACCCAAAAATATATTTGTTTTGAAAAAAAATACTGAAAATGATTTTAATTTAAAAAAATTAATATCTATTTTCTTTAAATTAATATACAATAAACGGATGAAAACTTTTTAAAACAATTAATATATTTAACAAGACATTTTTTTCCAACAAAAATAAATAGTATGATATATAAAAAATTCTTTAAATAAATTAATTATTTCAACTTTCAATTCTTTGAATATAAGTATTTTCAAACAAAAACATACTATTTGTTTCTCAAAATATTCAATTATTTCAATTTCTATTATATTAAATACAAGTATTTCTAAACAAAAACATATCTTTTAAAACTCTTTAAGAGTGCCCCAGAGTTCTCCAGAGGACTAGTTTATTTTTATTTTTTTAAATCAATGAAACTTATATATTAATTCAAAAAACCATAAATACAAGACGATCCAATGGGCCCGGCCCACTAACAAGACAAACCAAACAAATAGTTCAACTCATCATGTGTTATATGCTTCCTAAGCTTAACACAATATCATCCTCTATATGTAATTACATTTATTATATCCCCACAATATTAGTAATATTTACATTGTTTCCTAAGACTTTAGCATTCATGTATTTCCATACACCATAAATAGTTTTTGTCATTGCAAGTTTCAAAATTGCGGTTCTTCATCCTTTCCCTTTACACCTCTGCATGATCCACATCAATTAAGTCCCTCGTTCCTTCGGCTCATGCTTCACATGGATCCAGGCCAGCACTTGTTTTCATATACCTTTCAATTCATAGCACTAAAACAAAGGTGATTGATTGTTTCTTCCTGCACACACCAGCTACATTTTTTATCTTCCACCAGGCCAAACTTAAGCATTCAACTTTTAATTGCCAACCTGCAATGGCAAGCCAACTAGAAAATCATGAGTGATCTTGGTCTTGCCAAGTTCCCTACAAACAGGTTATACCAAAGTACTTTGCTAGCAACGCTACTCAAGCAAGTATAACTCTCCTTAAAACTGAATTTATATTTCTGTCGCATGTTATCCCAGCAGCTCTGCATATCAGGTATCTTGTCCCTTTCATAATCCATGAAGCATCATAGTGTATACTAGCATTCAGCTTGGCATGTCTTCTTTAAGTAGTACTCATGCACCCACTTAACCCACAGATTAATCAGTTTTCCTACTTAGATTCCGCAACAATTTCATCATAGTAGCTTGGTTCCACACTCTGTGTCAATAATATTCAACCGTCATACTTCCTAGTGCTACATACTTTTCTCCATGCAACATTGACTCTTTGTGCTAATGGTTCCAAGAGGACTGGTTAGTATTTCCCTTATTTTAAATAATAAAAAAGAGACTCATAATTAAATCAAATTTAACTTTTTTTATGCATATTTTATTATTGACGAGGAAAATGAAACCACTACATTAAACTTTTGATCCTTAATTAGAGAATTAGAGAATAATTGTTATAAACTTTTAACGTAAAATATTTTACACAGTCAGCGTATCACAACCATTCACAAGTGATATTTTATATGTGATTTAAGAAAAAATCAAACTTCTAAAAAAATTAACGATTATGATTTACTAACACTGTAAAACTTCTTTACACCGTCAATCCATTTCAATTAAATTTTAATTTGATTTTTTATTTATACATAACATTTTTTATTTAGTCATTTGAATCTACTTCCATTTGATTTGTTTTTAAAGGAAAGGTCTAAGCCCAAACAACAAAAACTACATCATAACTAAATGAGGAATTGGCATTCCCGATATATCATCCTCTAGAAGATGATTCCATCTAGCATGATACTCATCAAAGGAACTAAATCCTTCCACTAAATTAATACCACTCTTTGCAATAACATATTGTTAGTTACCAAATTGTGTTAATATCTTGGGTAATTTTTGGTAATTTTCAAGTCTTTTTGTGATTAATAATAGTATTTTATTATCATTTTATATATTTATATTCTTATATTTATATTATTGTCAAATAGTGCTTATCTTTGCAATTTGTGTTGGATTTTATAGTTTTTGCTAGATCAATGGAAGCTTGGGCCATGGAAAATGAATGGAAGATATTCCAAGACCAAAAACCAAGGATTGCTGGAAAAAGGTACCGTGCTAAGCGGGGTATAGGCGCGCTAAGCGCGGTTTTGAAGAAAAGAAGGAAGTTCTGGCAGAAACTTCCGCGCTAAGCCCGGTATGGAGCCTGCTTAGCGCGGTTGGGCGGTTTAACCATTTTGGGATAGCGCGCTTAGCCGACTGCACCGCGCTAAGCGCGGTCTGCGTAATTCAGTTTGGTTGTTTAAGGGGCAGAAGTGTTTTTTGGAGGGGGTGACATAATCCTAAGACCAAAAAGAGCATATTCTACTATAGCAAGTGAAGAATTAGAGATTCGAAGCTTTGATCGTCGATTAATCGCCGTAGATGCTTGTTGATCTTCATCCTTTCCTTCTTGAGCAAGCTACCATTTTCATGGATAGCTAATTCTCTTTTGTATCAAGATAAGATGTGATCTTCCTAGCCTTTTGTATGTATTTCTTGTGAATATATTGTGTATGAACAAGCGATGATCAATATAGATGGTTTAGTTTGTTTATTAAAGCTTTTCTATGGTATAAGTGTTTGAGACATCAATGTTTGTATCTAGACCTAACTTTATCATCTATCAAACTATAAGTTGCAGACATGGATTTAGAGTTTGATGTTTACTTAGTATCGGTTTTAAAACGTTATTTGTATTGTTTAAACGGTGGAGAAATCGTCGGTTAAACAATACGGTAAATCTAACTATATCGTTGCGGACACGAACGATATAGACGTCGATACGTAATTATATTGATCGTTAACAAGTTCATATACATATATTTGCAGAAAGACATACAGATTTAGGTCGATGAAATCGAATCTTGATACATTTTCTTTAACTTAGAACTTTCATTAATTTACTCTTTGCTACTAATATTGTTGAATGATCTTTTGCAAACCCAAAACTAAAGTAACATTAACTCAAGACAAAATAGGCTATAGAACGGCGGTGATATCGCAATAATCCCTGTGGATACGATATAAACGAAAAGTAGACCACAATACTCTTTCAACAAAATGGCGCTGTTGCCGGGGATTATTGTTTAGATATTGCAAGCATTGCAATAGTTTGTTTTGTATTGAGTCTTATAATTAATCTCTTGTTTCTAAATTTATTTTCCTTGTGTTTGTTAATTTGCTTGGTTAGTTTTTCAGATTACAGTTTATGCGAGGACGTGTACCTGCAGATCAACTCCTTTTTTATCCTGAGATTGAAAGGACTGCGCGTAGAGAGAATAACAAAACTCGTAGGAGGAGACTACTAGCTAGGGAAAGAAGACAACAACAAGAAGCATCTTCTTCTTCAACTCCGGTTGAAAACTTGGTTGAGGAAGAAATGGCTGTGGATCCTAATGTTCCAGCGCGAGGGCCTTGTGCTAATAGCCCTCGTCTCAATGCACAATTTGCTCGTGATCAAGCCAATGGAAGAAACTCCGAAATGAAAACGGTGTTATCAATTATTATACCAAAATCCGTTCATAGGGGCAGATCACGAGGATCCGTTTACTCATCTAACAAAGTTCTACGAGATCGCCGGAACAATTGGTGCTCCGGAAGCCGAAGAAGACCAGGTGTTCAGGAGACTCTTTCCTCATTCCTTAATTGGAAAAGCTAAGGAATGGTACCTTGATCAACCAAATAATGTCATGACAAATTGGAACGAGTTAGAAGAGAAATTTCTGGATCGGTTCTTTCCTCACAATAGGTTCATGGAAGCGAAAACTTCTATAGCGGTGTTCTCTCAACTTCCGAATGAATCTCTCAATGAAGCATGGGAAAGGTTCAAGTCCATGGTTAGAAAATGAAAAGGTCATGGGTTTGATGAATTGTCTCAAATCCATATCTTTAGAAATGGACTCCAACCTCAACCAAAAACTCTTTTAGATGCTACCGCGGGTGGTTTGTTGATGTCAAAAACTGCTGCAGAAGCGATTGCTATCATTGATATAATGGCTTTGAATGACCATCAAGGGCAACATAACCGTAGTGCATTGCAAAGAAAGCCGGGAGTTCTTGAATTGAATACTAGTGATGCAATACTTGCTCAAAACAAGTTATTGACACAACAAGTAGAATTGCTCACTCAACAAATGTCAAAACTTCCTCAACAAATCAAAGAGATAAGTGGGATCCCTTCTAAAAATCAACAGGTGATGGGTTGTGAATTGTGTAGGGGTGACCATCAAACGGGTTTTTGTCCTCCACCGGGCGAAGAGGTGAATTATGTGTCTAATCCTAATCAAGGCTATGGTGGGAGACAACAACAACCTTACAACAATAACCAAGGTTACCAACAAAGAGGTAATCAAAGTTATCAAGGATGGAGGCCGGATGCGGGTCCACCATGAAGGATAGAAAAACACTTAGAAAGGGGGGGTTTGAATAAGTGTAGCTTTAATAACTTGACAGATAAAAATAAATTGCACAGTTATTTTTATCCTGGTTCGTTGTTAACTAAACTACTCCAGTCCACCCCCGCAGAGATGATTTACCTCAACTGAGGATTTAATCCACTAATCGCACGGATTACAATGGTTTTCCACTTAGTCAGCAACTAAGTCTTCCAGAGTCTTCTGATCACACACTGATCACTCCAGGAACAACTGCTTAGATACCCTCTAAGACTTTTCTAGAGTATACTGATCCACACGATCACTCTAGTTACAATCTGCTTAGTTCACTCCTAAGACTTCCTAGAGTATTCTGATCCACACGATCACTCTAGTTCCTTACAACTTAATGTAATCAATTCTAAGAGTTTACAAATGCTTCTTAAAAGCGATAATCACAACTGTGATATTTCTCTTAATCGTTTAAGCTTAATCTCACTAAAATATTACAACAGCAATGTAGTGAGCTTTGATGAAGATGAAGATTCTGAGCTTTGAATTTGAACAGCGTTTCAGCAAGTTAATATGCGTTGTTTATGTTCAGGATTGTTAACCTTGCTTCTCATCAGAACTTCATATTTATAGGCGTTGGAGAAGATGACCGTTGAATGCATTTAATGCTTTGCGTGTTCCGTACAGCATCGCATTTAATGTTATACGCTTTTGTCAACTACCTCGAGCCTTGTTCACGCTGTGTCTACTGACGTAGCCTTTAATAGCTTTTAACGTTCCTTTTGTCAGTCAGCGTAGCTTGCCACTTGTACTTTCTTCTGATCTGATGTTTGTGAATACAATGTTTGAATATCATCAGAGTCAAACAGCTTGGTGCATAGCATCTTCTGATCTTCTGACCTTGAAGTGCTTCTGAGCGTGATACCATCAGAACTTCAGTGCTTCTGTTCTCTTGTTCTTCTGATGCTTCCATAGACCCATGTTCTGATTCTGCTTCGACCATCTTCTGATGTCTTGCCAGACCATGTTCTGATGTTGCATGCTGAACCATTTGAGACAAAGCTTCTGAGCGCTGAATTATGCGTACTCTTTATATATTTCCTGAAAAGGAAATTGCATTGGATTAGAGTACCATATTATCTTAAGCAAAATTCATATTATTGTTATCATCAAAACTAAGATAATTGATCAGAACAAATCTTGTTCTAACACACCAAATCGTCCAAGTCCTTATCAAGGTGGTTACAACCAACAACTTCAACAACCTCAACAAACAAAGCTTTCAATAGAGGACACTCTTAGCCAATTCATGCAATTGCAAATTGCGAGCCAAAAGAGTACGGATGCCGCCATAAAGAACCTTGAAACTCAAGTCGGGCAATTGTCAAAGCAACTTGCCGATCAAAACAAAGGTCCTTTTCCGGCTACTACACAAGAAAATCCTCGTGAGCATTGTAAGTCAATTCTAACTCGTAGCGGTAGAAATATTGATATGGGTGTGGGAGAGATAGTTGAGGAAGAAATTGTTAAAAGTAAAAAAGATAGGGTGATTGAAGTAGAAAAAAATGTTGAGGGTGATTTAGTTGAAAATGAGAAAGAGAAAGAATTAGTAGAAAAAGAGAGAGAAAAAATTGAGTGTGAGTGAGAAGGGGAAGATGAAAGAAAACTCAATTCATGTGAAGAAACTACCTTACCCTTCCGGTCCGTCAAAGAAAGAGGATGCAAAGCACTATGCTCGGTTCTTGGACATCTTTAGCAAGTTGCAAATCAATGTTCCTTTTTCCGAGGCATTAGAGCAAATGCCGATGTACTCTAAATTTATCAAAGACATCATCACTAAGAAGAGAAGATTCTTGGATCCGGAGGTAGTAACAGTGAGCTCTTGTTGTAATGCGTTAATTCAACGCACTACACCAATTAAATCAAATGATCCCGGACGGGTAACCTTGCCGGTGTCTATTGGAAATGTTCAAATAGGCAAAGGGTTGGTGGATACCGGTTCTAGCATTAATTTGATCCCATTGTCTATGGTGAGAAGGTTAGGAATTAATGACTTGAAGCCGACTAGAATGACACTATCATTAGCAGATAAGTCCACAGCTCATCCTCATGGAGTTGCGGAAGACTTGCTTGTCAAGGTTGACAAATTTTGGTTTCCTGTTGATTTTGTCGTCATAGACATGGAAGAAGATCCTGATATACCTTTGATCTTAGGAAGGCCTTTTATGAAGACGGTCCGAATGATGATAGACATTGATGATGGCTTAATGAAATTAAGGTACCAAGATGAAGAATTATGTCTTGATCTCTTTGAAGCCATCAAGCATCCGAGTGATGATGACGATTGCTTTAGAATCGATGCTACAGAAAAAGCTATAATGAAAGTGGAGAATCAGATGCACTTGTCGAATCCCCTTGAGAAAACTTTAATGGAAGCTCTCGAAGTTCTCACCAAAGATCAAGAGAAAGAAATTGAAGATTGCTTGAAAAATTTAGAGGCTTGTGATGAGATGAATCCATTTGAAACTCAAATTGAAGAGTTGAAAGATGAGCCTAAAGTTGAAGAGCAAAAGGTGGAGTTGAATGTGTTACCGTCTCACTTGAAATACGTGTTTCTCGGTGACAATTCAACTAAGCCGGTTATCATTAATAGTGGTTTGTCTAGCAAGGAAGAGCATCGATTGAAGGAAATTTTGATAAAGAATCAAGAAGCAATAGGATGGGTTTTATCCGACTTGAAGGGTATTAGTCCGGCCTATTGTATGCATAAGATTATGTTAGAAGATGATTTTAGGCCCGTGGCACAACCTCAAAGGCGATTGAATCCAACCATGAAAGAAGTTGTTAGAAAAGAGGTTGTGAAGTTATTAGAGGCGGGGATGATTTATCCCATCTCCGATAGCGAATGGGTGAGTCCGGTGCATGTAGTTCCTAAGAAGGGTGGATTGACGGTTGTGAGAAATGAGAAGAACGAGTTGATCCCTTCGAGAACGGTGACCGGGTGGTGTATGTGTATTGATTATCGAAGGTTGAACCAAGCAACAAGAAAAGACCACTTTCCATTACCTTTTATGGATCAAATGTTAGAGAGGTTAGCCGGAAGAAACTTCTATTATTTCCTGGATGGTTATTCAGGATACAATCAAATATCAGTGAATCCGGCGGACCACGAGAAAACTGCTTTTACATGTCCCTTTGGCGTTTTTGCTTACCGAAGAATGCCATTTGGACTATGTAATGCTCCTGCAACATTTCAAAGGTGCATGCAAGCTATCTTCTCAGATTTGATCGAGAAAAGCATCGAGGTGTTCATGGATGATTTTTCTGTGTACGGGTCGTCATTTGACTTGTGCTTGAAAAACCTTGATGTGGTGATGGAAAGATGTATTGAAACAAATTTGGTTCTCAACTGGGAGAAGTGCACTTTCATGGTAACGGATGGGATAGTTCTTGGCCACAAGGTTTCTTCAAAAGGGCTTGAGGTCGATCCGGCAAAAATCGAAGTTATTGAAAATCTTCCCCCTCCGGTGAATGTGAAAGGCATAAGGAGCTTTTTGGGACATGCTGGGTTCTATAGAAGATTCATCAAGGATTTCTCCAAAGTAGCAAAGCCTTTGAGTAATTTGCTCAACAAAGGTATGGAATTTAATTTTGATGAATCATGTTTAACAGCTTTCCTAGAACTCAAAGAAAAATTGACCACCACACCCATAATTGTCGCTCCTAATTGGTCGCTTGAGTTTGAACTCATGTGTGATGCTAGTGACTATGCGGTTGGTACGGTCTTAGGCCAAAGGAAGAACAACAATTTCCATGCTATACATTATGCGAGCAAAGTTTTAAATGAGGCATAGGTTAACTATGCCACTACTGAAAAAGAGTTGCTCGCAATTGTATTTGCATTGGAAAAGTTTCGTTCTTACCTTATTGGTTCTAAAGTGGTGTGTTATACCGATCATGCCGCAATCAAATATCTTCTCACCAAGCCTGATTCAAAACAGAGGCTTATTCAGTGGATTCTTTTGCTTCAAGAATTTGATCTTGAAGTGAGAGATAAGAAAGGTACTGAAAATTTGATTGTGGATCATTTGTCTCGGTTAGTGAATACCGAGGTTACTAAACATGAAAAAGAAGTGAGGGAAGAATTCCCGGATGAGAAACTGTACATGGTTCAAGAAGTTAGACCCTGGTTCGCGGATATGGCTAACCACAAAGCATCCGGCTGGATACCAGAGGATCTAACTTGGAATCAAAAAAAAAGTTTTTGAACGATGCTAATTTTTATGTTTGGGATGAGCCTCACTTGTTTAAGTTGAGTAGTGACAATCTTTTGAGAAGATGTGCCGCGGATGAGGAAACAAAAAGCATTTTGTGGCATTGCCACAATTCGCCGTATGGTGGTCATTTTAATGGTTTGCGTACGGCCACAAAAGTCCTTCAATCGGGATTTTGGTGGCCTACTTTGTTCAAAGATGCTTACCACCATGTTGCCTCATGCGACAGTTGTCAAAGAATTGGTGGAATAGGGAAAAGAGAGGAAATGCCCCTCCAAAGTATTTTAGAAGTAGAAGTATTTGATTGTTGGGGCGTTGACTTTGTTGGATCATTCCCTTCCTCAATGTCTAATGAATACATCTTGGTAGCTGTGGATTACGTGTCTAAGTGGGTTGAAGCGATTGCTTCACCCAAAGCGGATGGTAAGACCGTGATCAAATTTTTGAAGAGAAATATATTTTCGCGGTTTGGCACGCCAAGAGTGTTAATTAGTGATGGCGGATCTCATTTCTGTAATGCCCCGCTTGAGAAAGTGTTGGAGCAATATGGAGTAAAGCACAAGGTAGCTACTCCATATTATCCACAAACTAATGGGCAAGTTGAGAGGACCAATAGAGAGATAAAGAGAATTCTTGAAAAAACTGTGTCTAGCTCTAGGAAGGATTGGTCGATGAAACTGGATGAAACTTTGTGGGCGTATCGGACTGCTTTTAAAGCACCGATCGGTCTTACACCATTCCAAATGGTGTATGGTAAAAGTTGCCACCTTCCCGTAGAATTAGAACATAAGGCATATTGGGCCTTGAAACTTTTGAATTTTGACCACAAGTTGTGTGGTGACCAAAGAAAAATCCAACTTCATGAGTTGGAAGAAATGAGATTGCATGCCTACAAGTCTAGATCTATCTACAAAGAAAAGACCAAATTCTATCATGATAGTAAGATTAGAATGAAAGACTTTAAGGTAGGACAATTGGTGTTACTCTTCAATTCCCGGTTAAGACTTTTTCCGGGAAAGTTGAAGTCGAAATGGTCTGGACCGTTTTTGATCAAGGAAGTTAGAAGCCAAGGGGCTATTGTGATAGAGGACCAAAAATCAAAGCAAGAATGGGTAGTTAACGGTCAAAGGTTAAAGGTTTATCGAGGAAGCGATTTTAATTGTGAAACTTGTGTTTTATCGTTTGGTGATCCTTGATTGCCTTTGACCGTCAAGCTGACCGATGTTAAACAAAGCGCTTATTGGGAGGCACTCCAATTTGTAAATATTCAGCTTGTTTTATGTGCTTTTTATCGTTTATGTTTTTTGCATTCTTGTCGAGCCAAAATCAACCTACTGGTAAAGTTACACTTGCTGGTAGAAGAAAAAAAAATTCTGTTTTCTGTCACAGGCGCTAAGCGCGCTCCTAGCCCGCTTAGCGCGCTTTGAGGATTTTTGAAGCCTTAGTTCCAGAGAGTTGTGCGCTTAGCGCGCTTCACACCCCGCTTAGTGCGGTTTGGTTTTCAGGAAAAAAAATATTGGAATTTTTTGGCCCTTTGTCCTTGACCCGACCCAACACGAATTCTGGGTGAGGGAAGTAGGGTTTTGAGGTCTTGTTGCCTAATTTCTCCCATTTTCTTCTCCTAAATTTCTTTCTTTCTTTGCTTTCTTTTTATCTTTGCTAATTAATCAAGGTCTTTGCTCTTTCTTCATCATCACCAAGGTAATATCTTCATCTTCTTCTTGTTATTTCTTTTCTCTTATACTTGCTTTATATATATATATATTAAGGTTTAGATTTAGATTAGGAATAGGAATGATGTGGTTAGGGTTTTGTGTGTTGAAAACTTAGTATTAGAATCAATTTCCTGTGCCTTGCTATGTGTTTGAAACCAATTTTGGGTGCTGGAAGTGTGGGGAGGAAACCCTGGTTCGTAGGGCATTTTTTTCTGCAAATTTTTTTGCAACCAAACAATTTAAGAAAAACCAATGCCAAGATTATAAGTTATATAATATGATGAGAGTAACAATTACAGATGATACTAAAAAAATGGAAGTAGTGGTTTACCAAGTTTAGAAAAAAATGAAACTCAAATGACAACATTTTCAATGCAGTATCCCATCATTTGCAGCCACACCAAGATTGAAATTGCAATTACACATATAGTGTTAAGTGGCCGCACTTGTGATCAACAGATTAGTTGGTAGAATTTTTGTCTTTTAAGTCTCTCTGAACTCAGACCTAAAACAATAACAACATCACACAACTAAAATCAGAAACTAAATCACTTTATAAGCTCGATGAATTAAACTTTAACAAATGCGAAAAAAATTAGATCAAACAATTTCCACCTTAGAAAAAAGTGGATTAGGAAAAAGGATGAAATTCTCTCCTCACCAGACTCTCTCACTCTCCCTATATAAAGACATGCTCATACACTGAAAAGGGGGAGGAAAATCAATAACGAAATGCTGAAAAAATGAACCAAAGAAAACTCTCTCCTCTAAATTCTCCATAAAATTGATCCAAAAATTCATCACAAGCTATAACCTGATTCACATCGCCACCTTCATACTTTCAAATACCAACACTCCACGACTCATATAATCATCACAACGTCCATTAAATCAACCTTCAATCCTTAACATTGATAACTTGCAAAAATCTGAATCGATCACTACAACGTTTTCGCACAACTTCATCACCAAACATCTTCACTCAACACCAACATCAAAACCAATCTTCAATCAGATCCAAATCCTTTTCCAAAACATGCAAAAAGAACACACATCATACTTTCATCAAATTCAATAATCAGCAAAGCCATAATATCCTTCTTCGAACCGAAACTGCACCCATTCGTGCAACAAAATTACAACAATTGGAACATCTCCTTCGGCAATTTCATCCATCGTTTTACACAGCACCTGCAAAACAGAATCGGACACTACAATAACAGAATCAGAGCGTAGCAAGTTCTCAAAACACATCACATTGTTTTAAACTGAACCTTCATTTCATCTCCTTTAACTCTCGATTCTCTAGCATTCACAGCATCA
This sequence comes from Vicia villosa, assembly GCF_029867415.1. Taxonomy (NCBI): domain Eukaryota; kingdom Viridiplantae; phylum Streptophyta; class Magnoliopsida; order Fabales; family Fabaceae; genus Vicia; species Vicia villosa. The sequence goes on along the minus strand of NC_081182.1, from coordinate 45,906,483 downwards.
GTGACACCATCGCACCTTACAAAATGCCAATCCATCTTTACCACCGATTTAGGTTCGCCTTCCTAGCAACGACGCTTAACAATCTACGCTGAATCGCATCCCCAACCGCCTCGACCTCATCGATCCAAGCTTCAATGCACGAACCAATAGAGGAAGGAAGAAGAAGATGTAAAGAGGAGGAAGCAGAAGCATAGATCGGGAGATGCGTCACCTGAATTTCATTGCTTGATTCATTATTTCCATAGCCATGTAATAAAATAGAGGAAGAGGAATAGAGCATAAGATTGAAAGAGCGATTGATTCACCAAAAAGAGAAAGAAAAGTTAAATTGTGAACAATTGAAACAGAGGGAGGCGAACAACATATGTTTACCTAGGGTTTGATTTTGTTTGTTTCAAATTGATGTGGACAATATATTGTAGGCTTAAGAAGAAGAGGGTGGAATGATTTAGAGGTTAGACCAGTTGCAATCCATGGAGTTTGTTAGCGGATTTGAGTGAGAAAGCATGGAAAATGAAAATGAATTGTGAAGAAGAAGAGAAGACGGAAGAGAGAGAAGATGGGAGAATAAGAGATGACAGAAGACAGAAAGGGATGGGAAAAGAAGAGGTGTTTGGATTCTCAAAACTATTTGATTCCCAATTGATACCCTTTCAATTTTCTATGTAAAAATTTCTCAAATGTGACTATTGAATTGACCTAGGTGTATCGGGTCATTATTAATAAAAAAATTCCTTTTATAGTAACCTCACAAAAGATGATAATCGATGCGAGCATGACACTTGTCAAAGTTGCCCACATTTTGTCCTAATATTAGCCGAATATTCAAGGTGCTAATTAGATGTCTATTAATGAGCTATATAATCTTTAACCTTCTTTGTTGAAAAATCAATGTGTTACTTTACGAGAAACCAAACCAACATTGCAAGTTTGCAACACACTGCAACAAGAAGAAGCCATGGATATTTTATCATTTTAAACCATAATCCATCTTTCTTATATACTTCAAGGAACATCAATTGGAGTATCCATAGATAATACACGTTTGTTTTTGTATGTTGTAGTGTTGGTTTTGTTTCTTATATTTCAATTCAACTTAATTTCAATTACAGAGCAAAAAAAATCATATACTATGGTTCAATACACCACCTATATTTCAATTCAATTAATTTCCAATTTAGACGTAGAGCCAAGCATGTCCTATCATGTGGTTCAATACACCACCTTTATTTCAATTCAATTTCATTTACGCACAGATCCAAACATGTTCTTTGAATTAGTTTGAAATCTATTAATTAATTACGTGACTCTAAACATTTTAGTAGAACAAATTAATAATTTTTAAAATAATATGTTCCTATAATCAAAATACATACGTTGATGGCACCGTTATAAGTTCATCTAGTTTTGTTAGGTTAATATCTCAAGTGCAGTTGGAGTTAGCACTCATGATCTTACTGTTCACAACAAGATTTTATCCAGGCTATCCCACCTAATCACAACATACTTAAATCAAAAACAAAAACACAGTCTAAAACATTGTATTGGAACAAACACTCATCCTTTATTTTAGAGAAAAAATCTACCCATAATAGAGGTATACTTCCAATGAGCAAGATTCCCACATCGTTTTTGTTAAAGTTTCAATCAATATTTATATAACTTACTCAAACTCCACACTTGAAATATAAACTTGGGTTGGGAAAAATTGAATATGATAGGGCCTTGCGCTGTATTTGATCATGTAACTAGGGTAATGAGAGGGAAGAAAGACTTTAAAACAAGATTTTTCATATAAAAAATATAATTTAATTTTATAAAAATATTAGATAGAATATTTAAAATATTATTAATTATATATTAAACTAATTTAAATTGATTTTATTATATTTTTAAACAAATAAAATAGAATATCTTAAAAAGCATATATAACATAGCAAAAAGAAAAATAACTACACCCTAATCATAGAATTAAACCAAAAAATATCTAATTATCAAATTATATATTTTTTTACCAAATTGTTATATTTTTAGATAAATAAACTAGTTGAAAAATCATATATGACATAGCAAAAATTTAATTGGTTTTTTCTAGTTATCTTGACTCAAATTTAACAAGTTATCTTTTTTAATGAAAACAATTAAATATATTATAAAAGACTGTTTTTTTAATGAAACAAACATCAATTCAAACATTTTACTTAATCCAACACAAGATTATATAAACAACTTTGAGAAAAAAGTGAAAAATAATCTCTATATTCTCTAATCATTTTATACATTTTCTAATTTTAGCATATAAATAAACATAATGGTAATAATAAAAAAGGAGTTCTATAATCCAATAGAAAATAAGATACATGTATAATTTTTATTAAAAAAATATTAACAAAGAAAACTCAGTGCAGAGCAATAAATATGAGTAAATATTTATATGACACAAATTGCACATACATTTTTTTACTAATATGAAGAACCTCATGATATATATATATATATACATTTTTCACACAACTCCATAATTAATATATCATATAATACTAATGAGTTAATGTTAACCGTTATACACGATATTTAGTGTTCTCAACTAGGCACATCTTAATTTTTTGAAAACTTTTTTATCTTTTAATTTATTGGAGGCTCTTTCTCTTTTGAGGATGGCAAGCAAACTCATAATCCGCAGGATCCATCCGCACTTAAATCCGAGTCAACAGGTAAAAACTCGAGTTGATTGAGTTTGAATTCGGGTGCATGTTTGAGTAGTGTGAAACCCGCACCCGAAAGCACACCCGCTTATATATATATATATATGAAAATTGTAGGAAAAATATATTTTATGTATTTTGTTGTGGGTTTGGATTTGGGTGAAAAAAAACCGAATTCAACGGGTGTGGACGTGGGTGTCATTTTGCCACTCAAACAACTTTTGAGTTTAGGTTCGAGTTCGGATGTTGATTTCAGATACGAGTTTAGGTAGTGTGAAACCCGCACCCGACCCAATCCGTTGTCATCCCTACTCTCCTCTAACCATATATATTAGTTTGTCACTAAAAATACATTTCTACATAATTGAATATTTGATGTTTATATAATTAAACATTCAATAATCAATAGAATGCTAAGCCCAATACATACACAAAGAAAGAAAAGCGTGACAAAAGTGGGCATATGGAATATCAAACCTTCTCTCGCTACCCTTAGGGTTTGTTTGGTTCAAATGAGGGGGAGGGGGAGGAATTTTAATGGAGGAAGGGGAAGGTAGGTGAGGGGATTTTTTTAATCAGATAGGTGTTTGATTCAAACGAGGGAAGGGGAGGGGAAGAGATGGATTATAATTAAAAATATGTTTGGTTCAGGAGGGGAGGGGAGAAGTTTTATTAATAATTTACATTTTTATCCTTATTATCTTATATAAGTGATACAATATGATATTCAAATGTGAAAAATGTATACATATTTTTTTGTTAGTAAAATTTTTAATATTGAGTGACTAAAATGTTATAATTTACTACATAATGTTAAAAAATTGAGTTCACTTAATTAGAATAAAATGTTCAAAAACAAATTAAACTATATGTTGATAAAAACTTTTAAATTGTAATGAATTATTTAACACATCAAATACATAAAATAATTTATTATTAAATATAAATGGTTTAAATGTTTTAATAAAATTAAAAAAAATTAAAATGAAAGATTTAAAGTTTGATATAAAAGAAAATATGATAGGATACATAACAAAATTAGAAAAAAATATATAAATAAACATAAAAGAGTTATAAAAAAATCAAAAAAGTACAATGATTATGATTTATATTAAGGAAAAAAATTTAAAATAATTTGAAAGTGGAGAATAATTATAATAAGTTGATAGAAGCAATCAAGAAAAATCACAATCGAGAAAAATTACACAGAAGATGGCAGTAATACAAAAGAAAATGAATAATTTTGAAATATTAAAATAAAACTGAGGATATTATAGTAATTATAATAAGTTTTAAAATATCAATGTTCAGATTCTCTCCCCTCCCTTCCAAATCCCCCGATTTGGGGGACGCAAAAAGTGTATTTTGGAGGGATTTTGCTCTCATCCCCTCCCTTTCTCTCATAAAATTTGAACCAAACACATTTAATTAGAACTATTTCCTCCCCTCCCCTCCCCTCCATCTACCCTGAACCAAACACACCCTTATAGAAAAATATTATACACCGTAAAATTTATCCTGCGACCAGCCGCACTTCACACTCATTTACATATTTTAATTTTTAACAAACTCTTCTATTTAAAAGATGAGCGCATCATTTTCAAGTATGATTTTCACTCTCTATTTAAAATTATAATATTCATTTTCGTCAATGACTTAAATATTATAATGTCACTCTCTATTTAAAATTATAATATTCATTTTCGTCAATGACTTAAATATTATAATGTTAACCGCACAAGTCAGTCTCACTCCTTTACATTAGAATTCAGCTCCACCGTGACGCAACAATCAATTCTATCTCTCTGATTATTATTTTGTTCTCAAACAGAATAACATTCATTCGAAAAAAATTTGAATTAAAAACCTAAAAAAAATTAACTTATTCTCCATCCTATAATTAAATTCAATTTTTTTAAAACAAATTCAATTAAATTCATACGCGAGAAAAAAATTAGACAAATGTTTATTGAAAAATATTCATTAAAATAAAAACAAATGAAACAATAATGAAACTAAAATGTAACTATTTTCAAAGGGTTGATATATATATATATATATATATATATATATATATATATATATATATATATATATATATATATATATATATATATATATATATATATATATATATATATATATATATATATATATATATATATATATATATATATATATATATATATATATATATATATATATATATATATATGTCATAATTTTTCGCATGAAATTTTATAAGAGATTAATGGTTATGCATTGTCAGTGTAAAAAGTTTTACACTGTCATTCCATCACAACCATTTAAAATTTGACGGTTATAATTCACTGATGTGTAAAACTATTCTACACCGTCGATGTATTTCCGTTAAATTCATTTTATAAATATTGATAATATTTAATATTTCATGTAAATATACCTACAATATTTTTCATAGGTAATAATATAAGAAGTATAATGTGGTACAATTCCTTGCAGAATTTCCTATCAATTTTACTCTTGAATTTCTTCTAGTTTTTTATTTCGGAACAATTTTAGTAGAAATTTCCGAATTTCTTCTAGTTTTTTATTTCACAATAATTTTAGTAGATACTATTGGCAAATGATAATATTTATATTTTAACTTTTGGACAAACGTTTTTAGTCATTATCTAAATAAAATCATATGAACAACATGGTATAAGGTGTAACGCCTCGATAATTAGATTTCATTATTTAATTGATTATTTGATGTTTTGATGTGGTTATATGAGTTGCGGTAATTTATTAATGAATTTATTTGATGTGTGATGTTTAATATGATGTGCGTGGGGTAGTAGAATTATGATGGTAATTAAAATAATAATATAAAATAGTCTAATTAGCATTGTTATTATTTAAATAAAATAAAAATAAAATAAGGAGATAATATGAGTTAGAGTTAGTAAGATATTAGAAGTTCATAATAAGGGTCATAAGGCTAATTAGGTAAAAAGAGGAAAAGGAAGAGAATTTCATTAGTCGTAGAATTTTGGAGAAACGAGAAAAGAAAAGAGATCTAGGGCAAGAAGAGGAGAAGAAAACGACCGTAGAATTCGGGAAGAGAATAAATCAAGCTAAATAACCTAGGGTAAGGGGGCGTTATCCTAATTATTATGTTTTCCTTAAGGGATTGATAATTGTATGTTGGTTTTTGGGTTTGGGATTTTATGATGAATTTTATGATATTGATGAAATACCATGATGAATTGTTTGGATTGCATGATTAATATGATGTACGATATTGTTGACTGTTGTATTGGTGAATAATAACATGAACTAGAGTCAAATAAACCATGTTTATGGATTTGAAAGTCTAGGGTTTGATGAAGATTGTTGGAGGTGTGATGAACAATTGTTTTTTGTGATTAAAATAATTAATCCATGTTAGAACTAGGATAATAGACCTTAAATCGCAGAAAAATAATGATTAAAATATGTTTTTGGCCAAAAGATTGGGATTGGTATGATGTCGGTCGTGCAGAATTTTATGCAGAAATCGCAGAGCCCACTTAGCGCAGTGAGGTCTACTTAATGCGCTTTTGAGAATAAAAGAAAGGTCAAGTCAGTAGGTATCGCACTTAGCGGGATACAGGGGCGCTTAGCGCGGGTTCCTAGATCGAAAATTAATATTTTTGAAACATGATCTCAGAATATGGAAGCTTATATTTTATTATGATTTGTGAGAATTTTCTGGAATTTACTATGCACGTTTGGGTAGGTTTAGAAGGCATTTTGTATGTAACTTGGTTTTGTAGATTCTTGCGTTTCTATACTTGATTTTGGTGAATGTTGATGTGTTGATTGATAACATGATTAATTGATGTTTGTGTGTTGAGTTGACCAAGATGTTGTGAAGTTTGTATGTTTGAATGATGACACGACTTTGATGAATACATGAATGATGATGCCATTTTGACTAGTCGTGGTCGTTATTTTTTGAAGTTGAGCATCATGCATTCATTAGCATATTTGTAGGACAAAATTCCAATGATGTTTATAGAACCATTGGTCCAGTGACGACCCTTAATCCCATTGTGCGGATTGAGTGCAACCTTGTGATGTACTCCGGTTCCAAGCGGGAATCGATCCTATGGTGGGGATATTTGGACAACGATGTCCGAGTCATCAGTGATGAATTTCTACCACATACATGAGTCCGTTGTTGTTGCATTGCATTGTTGTGATGTCGTGTGAATTAATGATATTTGATTATTGATGATGTGAAATACTTAAGTGATAATTGCGATTGAATCATAAGGTGATGTTGTGAATAAGTGATGATGTGTAGGTGTGGGTAAGTATGTGTATATGATGGACAGTCCTATCGGTATATGTGTGATTGATTATTTGTATACTACTACTATGTCTATTCCTTATGTCTTATATAATAAATATGAAATACTCACCCTTTCTGTTTGAATGTTGTCTCCACGTGAATAACGCGCAGGTAATCAGAAGTAGTCCGTTGAGGTTAGAGAACAGCTTCATGGATGTCCTTTTACCGTTTGTTTAGATTGAAGGGAGTATTGCTCTGATACGTAACATAGGGATCAGGGTCGCTATATTTTGGAACTATTATGTCCTCTTTGACTATTTTGGATTTGATTGCATTTTTTATGAGTTACCTTTCAAAGGATTTTGATGTTTGAATTATAACTCATGAACCATGAGGTTTAATTGATCTTTTATGAAGGTTAATTTAAAGACGTTTTAATTTATGAATTCTGTTGCGAGATAACATGCTTAGCTTTATGACGATGAATGAGATATATTCCTCTCATGGATAATCTTGAATAGCCCAATCACATCAAGGTTTAGATCAGGGTATAAGAAAAGGATTTGCTTTTTTTCCTTCTTAGAGAAGGGATCACAAGAAAGAAGAGACTCCATGTGCGACTCCTCCAAATTGATTTGCATCATTTCCATAGTAGAGGATGACTCTTGGACGCCTCTTTTGAGACTTTGTAATTATACCATGTCCTGAGACAATGCGTCAACTTAATTTTTTGTAAGCCTTCTTTATCATTTTCTTTTCTTCTTGAATCATCTCTGTATATTTTTCTATATTTTTCCACAGAATGATGAACATCTTTATACTTCTTCTCAAGAGAGGACAAACTATCATTCAGTGAACTCAATAAGGTCTGGTTGTGCTTAAAATTCTCCTTAATTTTATTAACATTGGACTTCAAGTGTTCTTCATTTTTCTCCACTAAATCAAAATCCTTAAACATCGCACTGACTATCACAACATTTCTCATCATATAGGTCCATAACATTTGGTACTAGTCAAAAAGTACAGATGCGAGAGTTCCTCTTGCAAGAGCAGGGGGCTCAGAGGCCTTTGTATGTATATTATATTGTATGGTGATTAACCCTTGTATGATGGTGTTTTATAGCAGTTTTAAGAGTTCTGCTTACGTGACGTGAGAGGCTCGGCGGATGGACGATATGCTTAGGTATAAGCTTATTAGTGGTGTGATCAGTATGAGTTATGATCTAGCTAAACACTATACTTTAGGGTGTAAAGACATGTCTTGCCTCTTATGAAGGAGGTTCATTTATGGAGGCATATATGGCCCATGGTTCTCTTAGGAAGGTCATTTCCCACTCAATCAAAGGTGGACTGTTGTATCGATATTTTTGGGGATGTGGATCAATTGACCCTAACTTCTCTTTGCCCTATAAATGTATTTTCGTGCTCGCTTAGGGATCACAACATGAGATAAGCCCTCCCTATTTTATAAAGTTTCACACAGAGTAAGGTGTACCTGGAAACCTGTTTCAAATCCTTTTTGCTTCTCTCTTGTCTGGTGAAAGTTCATCAGACTGTAGATAACGAAGTATGGGTGACATCCTGCTAGATTCCAAGACAACTTCTTGGGAGTACACCTTGTTCGCCTCAATACCGAGGGAGGCGAGAGGCACCTAGATAAGTATTATGTTGAACCCCACTTTCTTCAATATGGCTAGCTTGGACATGATTCTACTATAAAGTTGTTCTCATTGGGGACGTGCTCTATTTTAAAAGAGGTGAAACAGGAGGATAAATTTTGTACCTTTTGTAGATATTTTGTCAACTGTGGCTTCTTGGCTTGGTACTGTCCAGAGACTTGGTTGGCGACCATATGGGAGTCACTGTTGGCCTTCATTCTAGAGGCTCTGATCTCTAAGGCAAAGATCATTTCAACAATGAGAGCCTCGTACTCTGTCTGGTTGTTGCTGGCAGTGAACTCGAAATTTAGTTCCTGCTTAATGAGTATGTTGTAAGGTCCTTCTAGGACCATCCTAACACCACTTCCTTTTACGTTGGAGGCGCCATTTAAAAGTAACACCCATTATAGAGGAGTCTATGACGTAAGGTTTTCCCTTTTTGGTGGAAGCAAACAACATTCATGAGTCGCTAGTAGGTGGCACCAACGTTCTTATGGCCGAAGGGTGTAACACCCTTCTAAAATCCCGTGAAATGTTATATAAATTTAGAGTAAAATATGTACAAGGGCATTACAACTCCAAAATAATTAAAACATTCAATCATGTCATGCCATTTTTTAGGAACATAAAACGACATTATTCAGTAAACATGTATAACACAGCGGAATAGTTTCAAAATCTGAATAACTCAAAACAATTAATATTCATCACCAAAGATCCATCGACTCGTAATCCAATCAAAATAAACCCAACAACTAAAACAAGAGTTTATAAAAATAACTCTAAAGCAAACGTTCTCCAATGTTACAAGACCAGAGCATGACACAGACACGACGTAACTAAAAGGACTACTATACGAGCTACCCTCACCAAAGCACAAACCGCTACTCCTCAATCTGAAAAATATCAACAATAAGGGTGAGTCTCATTCGCAATTAACAAATGTTATGAGTCCATAAATAATAACATATCATAAGTTTATTATTCATCCAATTGTAATATATTCAGATTTTCAGAAAAGTATTCATCAACAACAACAACAACAACAGATACATCACCAAAATATAACACTGGAAACCATCCAATCATGTTATAACAATATGCATATGTAATATACTGATACTACGCATGTGGTACTAACATGAGATTAACCCATTTGACCAATCCAAACATCACCAAGATACGACCATGCCAGCACAAATTCCACACAATGAGAATTATGCCCTCCACTGATCCAAAACATCACCTGGATCCAGCCACCAAAATGATTTATGAATGAATGCACACATATAACATACTTTCAACATCACCGATCCGATGAACGACATCGTCTCATCATAACTCACCATTATCATCACCAATAAAGTATGTACATGTCTCAGCATCATTCAAAACAAATCATTCATCAACACAATAATCACAATAATATCCTCACCATATTACCACATTGTCACATTCATCAATATATGCACACAATGTATAAACTCACCAAAAATAATATCAATTAAAATGAAACATCATTATCATAACCAACTCACCAACATAACACCGAATAGTGCATTCATATTTTAACACCATTCAACAATCATGTAATAGTTACCTCACACCAAACACAACATCAATATAGTAAATACATTGCCGCAACGCCACCGCATAAATACATTTATTACTTATGCCTACAAGTATAATTCACCACCACAAAATATCGGGTTTTAAAAATAAAATCGAGCTACTGCTCTTTAAGCTATTTCATTAGATAGAAAATTAAATTATCTTTTCAACGCACAAAACGACACTCAAAACGGACTTACGGTTCGAAAGTTATAAGTTTTAGAAAATAAAATATTTTTCCAAAAAGCTACAGCGTAACGGGTTGCGAAAATAGCGTAACGCGTTACGCCTGACAAAAATCATTTATTTTTCAAAAAGGCTACAGTGTAACAGGTTACGAAAATAGCGTAACGCGTTACGCATGACGGACATCACTTCCGTGTTCGCGAAAACACCACTGTAACGGGTTATGGTCCTGAGCGTAACCTGTTACGAGACTCAAAAACTCAATTTTTGGCTATTTTGACAGCATCTCTTCCCCTCCAATTCAAACCACAACATACCAAAAACGTATGTAACGTCAAAACAATACTAATTTACATAATCTAATACATTTCTATTATGTTTTGGGGTTGTCTAACATCAAACACAATCTCAATTCATTCCAATTCATCAATTTCATCTAATCTACACCATTTACCAAAAAATCCCAAAACCTAGCATACATCCCAATTGAATCAAACAATTCACAAATTCAATCCTACTATTCATAAACCGATAAAAGATGATAATCAGAAGAGTCCCCCCTTACCTTAGCCAAATTCTTGGATTCTTCCTCTTTATCTGCTTCTGAAATTTCACGTTCTTGCTCCTTCTCTTCTTTGCTCTTTTGCTTCTAATTTCCAATTTTCCTCTTTTCCTTATTTTATGAAAAATAAAATTAGTTTTAGTAAAGGCATAACACTTAGCACCTCTTTTTCACTAAACATGACACCAAGCCCAATAACATTATTTCCCACTTTTCTCCAACTAACCCAATAAAATGCCAATTAATTCCAATAAATAATTTAAATTCTAATTAAATTAAATAAGGGAAAATATTGGGTTTTACAAAGGGCATGACATTGTAGTAGTAGCCAAGTCAGTGGAACCACTAATACAAGTCTTTTTTCATAGTTACCTCGGTAAGGGAAACAACTTTAGTTTAGTACAATATGAAAGAACATCCTGACATAAATGGGGTGAAGGTCGTTACTTTAGAAACATGCTCTTGTAGAAACAGGAAGATTCAATAGCGTAGTAGCAGAAAGTAAGACAAGCCTCTCGCGTAAGGGGTTTCACCAACAAGAAATGGCTCAGAAAACCGCCCCTGTCCAGAGTGAAGGATTTGAACCAGTGATCATCCGAGTGGAAGCTAATAAGCCTTTAGACGCGATAGTTGGTGTGAGAAGTGTGAGCCAAGTAGAACAAGTTGAAGAACATCCTAAGTGAAAGCCTTCAAGAATTACGGTCCATGCACAACTAAAACACGTTCATGTAGGCCTACAACCTCGTATTCAACTAAGAAGAAAGTTATTTTAAAAGCTTTAAGATGACAACTTCAAAGTCAGAGAAATGAAGTTGAGTCCAATCCTCGTGAACTGTAAATCATAGAGTGGGACAGTGGAGTTGTCAAAGGAACTACATATCCTTTTTATGGGTCCACAGGACTAACCTACCAATCCCAAGGTTCGCCAATCACAACTCCAACAACCTCTATTTCCTCATCAATATCTGGAGCGGACAAAGTGCCCACCACCTAGGCATTCTCCTAACCATACTTAACCACATTAGCCAGCTCCACCATTGTCACGCCTCTCCGGGCTAGGTGGTCAGCTTTAAAATGGTCATCAAGGGTGATCCAAGATACAATATCTAACCTACTTTGAAGATCCCAATAGGCTGTCACCTCAGCATCTCTATGTTAACAATTACTAGTCATCACATAAAGTTGAACGAATTTGTCAACATGTTCCCTCATTCACTAGATAACTTGTATTTCTACCTTTGTCAAAATATGGGGCATGGGGACCTCAGCAGAATCCTCCCTTTCGCCTTCATCAAAGGGATTCAAATAAGTCAAATGAAGAATCTCCTTTATCAAAGGGATTCCTAGATGCCCTTTTCAAAGTTACAATACCTATTCTCGCAACAGAAGAAGTTTCGCTCTCATAATCACACACTAGGTTAACATTATTATCACTCATCCTGACTAGAAAATAAGAAATGCTGAAAGAAAAGCTTGAGTTGAGGAGGATACCCCAGGTATATGAAGTTGGTAAAGCAAAGAAAATGGCGAATGCATAAACCTAAAGCAGGGAACAAATAATGCTTTGATAAATACTCTCCGAAATGTATAAGGCAAAAATGTTTGCTAATACAGTGAATGCGAACGAAATTGAATGCCAAGGATTGTGAAAAGCTTTCCAAGATGCTCAACTCTTCCCATTCATAGGCAAAGACAAGTGGATGACCCAAATCAGTAAAGAGGAGGAGGAACAAGATCAACGATTGGACGCAAACTCAAGCACAATCGAGTGTGCTGTAAGCCGCACCACACCCTAGTTTGTCATATCAGTACTAGGAAAAGACGCTGAAACGTTTCAAAAATGGAAATGCGTTTAATGCGCTTGTTCCCCACTATTTTTTCAATTGATTCCAAGTGTTTCAATTCCTACTCCCACTAGATAACATCCTAGAGGCCGACCAAAAATCAATTAAGGCTTTACCGACATCTTCAATGCACGACAAAGTCTTGTGGGCAATTGTTCTGGGTCAGAGCTAAGGTCCAATTCATCTCAAATTTACTCCACCTGACCCAATGAATATAAGCCAGTTCAAGATGAAAGCAATGTACATTATATGATCTCTACTTTTTAGTAGACACATGTTGAATCTTGAACTGAATTGGGCGATGAATGTTAACCACGCAAATTCACCCTCGCATTGTTGTAACGGAGATCGAAGCAGTTGATTTGAGATCACCATTAATCAACTATATCTAATTCTGATTTCAGAACGAAACAAATTTAATTAATTTCAAACTTAAAAATAAATAACCTGAAATTCATCTCCCTCTTTATTTAATTTAAATGTTATATTAATTATTATTAATTGTTCAAAATTTTCAAATTTTTTGAAAATTCTAATTGACCTCTACAATTTTCCAAAATTTACAACTTAATCCCTTATAATTTTTAAAATTTATAAATCAATCCATTTAAATGATTTAAAATTACAAATTGATCTTTAATTTGAAAATTTTAAATTTGACCAAAACTTTTAAAATTTACGAAAATAATTTAAAAATTTTAACAACGAATAATTGTAGCATTCTGTCCAAGAGATTAATTACTATGCACTGTCAGTGTAAATCAGTGAATCATAACCACCCACTAATACGAATTAATAAATAATTAAATTAAAAATAAAATATAATTTACATCCAACGTTCATTATTCACTGACAGTGTAAAACTTCTTTACACTGTCAGTGCATTCCAATTAAACTCTTCTGTCCAAATAAAAAAGTTTAAATATTTTTTTAGTTAAAGTATTTGAATTAATTAAAATTCTAAATTGCATATAAATTTTGAAGTATTTTATCCAAGGAAGTGATTTTGTTTTAACAACCGTAAATCCTTACAATCCATCTGTTTCACCTTATTATAAAAAAGAGAGGAAAAAAATAATAAAATGAAAGTAGTATACAAAAACGACGTCACACGGGCGAATGTAGGCACGCGCGACAGGCATTGTACTTTTGAGACAGCATCGTTTCGCAGCACCGTAAGAAGAAAGGGTTATTCGTTAAGCCATTTTCCTGCAATCGAGATAGAAAATGGGGTACGTGCTGAGGGTGAGATTAGCGTCGTTCTTTACCGGCGCTGCAACGGCGTCGTTTGCAGGTCTCTACATCCTCCATAGGGATTACAAACTTGCGCATCAATCCCTTACTCAACAGGTTTACACAAAATCTCTCATCTATTTTCCTTCGTTTTTTTCTAACATTCTGCCACAATATTTATCTTAATCACGTTGATTAGGATATCTAATGGTGATTAGATTAAGATTTAGCTTCATGATTTTTTGGTTAGAGAGAGGAATATAACTGATCCGGCGATGATAATCATTTCTGAGTTGAATAATTGGTGTGGCTGTGCCTTCTGTTTGGCCTCATAAATTTGCTGTTAAGACTTCTTATGTTATGACAATAGTTATAACATTTATTAATCATTTCAAATTTAATTGAAGGGGACAATTTACTTGGTTTATCTAGGGTTAGGAGCTATAGTGTTATCAAATAGCAGCGCTATAGCATAATGGGTTTTGATGTATCCGCTATGAAACCGAGACACAGTCCTAATTTTGATCTATGTTGTTATTGTTAATACTTAATAGTGCATTATAGTGGAACAATGCAGCAGCAGTAGGATTTAACATGGCGTTTTTTGCTCGCAAGCCTCTATCAGCAATAGTGGGTGTAGCAGCCGCAGTTGCAGCCCCAAATCGCAATCGCTTTTAGGTTTTGGGGGGGAGTCGAAATCATAATTTTTTCAAAAAGTTGTGTTTTAAAAATGATTTTCATGAAAAGCTATTTGAAATAGCTTCAAAATTAAGTGATTTTTTTGAAATTTTGATATCCAAAAGAAGTTTCACTATAATAACATTTTAAGAATAACTATTCTAACCAAATTTTCATTTGAAGCTTTTATGAAAAGTTTCTTTCTAATTTTTTTTTTTACACAATTATGTTACACTATAAAAATCATTTTTATTAAAAGCCAAAACAAACGGGCCCATAATAACACGGAAGAGTCTACATGTGTGCCAAACATGACCTTATTTATAGAGTAGAATAAACTGAAGAATTAGTGAGCATTACTCTTATGTTCACCATAATGCATAAACCTTTCAATATATAAGCTAAGCTATTTTATGCCTCAATTCCTTTTTAAATTTATATGCAGCATGCTTTTTTTGTATGTATAGTTGACCCGTTTCAACCACTATGCGGCTTTTGCTATTTCCCCCAGTCCGTTAGTAGTAACACTCACAGACCCTCCTACCAAGAAGCCCTTGTTTTTTAGGATGAGTATATTGTTAATGAGCAGATTGAGTTTGGATAATTGAGGGGCAATTGTGATATGATATTGGCATTTACTCATATTATGTTGAATAAGCTGTGAAACACTGACATCGACCCTAACATGTCGACACCTATAGTAACTTAAAAAATGAATAAATTGAATGTAATCACATGTGTCGGTGTCGGACACCGGACACTCCTATATTTAGAGGTGTCTGGTCGGTGCTATAGAGAGAATAAGTGTCACATTCAAATTATTTGAAGGTCATTCCCTGGTGCAGTAACCTAGGTTTACTTGCTAGGTCACTCATCTCTTTCATACTTGATACAATCAACACATACTTGTTTCATATATCTTTATTTACTTTTAAGCTTGCCTTTAATTTGAGCAAAATCTTTAAGATTGTTCTTTATGCTACCTTCTTTACTGTATATATCTTGCTCCTGAAATTGTCTTGTTTCTCCCTTTCCAATTTCAACTAGTGCATGGTCTCATAAATTTCCATTTCCTTCTCTTTAAGACTTGTTTTGCAAATTGGAATATCACCTTCTGTTATCTATCGTATTTATTTTATTCCTTTAATTTTACCCTGCAATTTTCTGTTTTATCTTCTTGAATATATCATATATGACAAGTGGTCTTATTTTGTTGATTTTGGATTGTTTGGTATATGAACATAACAGACAGTTTTCATGTGAGGTGTTTATTTGGGACTTAAAGCCGGGGATGAATGAATCTAGTTAAACAATCTGTGTATCCTATTGTTATAATAGACTTAGGGATTGAGTGTTTCAGTTGTTGCTAGCAATATACATTTGAAGGCATGTGTTGAAAAATAGCTTGAAGCCTTGAACGAGGGATAAATTGGGAGCTTATAATATAACAAGCCTTGAACCATGGTTTAAACTGTGAATGTGTTTTCCATCAAGTAAAGAAAACAATATTGTTGTTTTTTTTCCTAATTGTACATCATACTACATATGATTTTATTTGCATACAGTTTGTTAGGATTACTCTATTAAATTATTAATCCAAATTACTTAGAAGTTTACACATTGAATTGAACCATATTGTTCACTTCATTCTTTTTTGGCAATGGTACATTATTAACTCTTTTGTAATAATCTTTCTTCTTTCCTCTCTCTAATGTGGTATTCATGGTTCACAACTAGATGCTGGTTTTTAAATTCATTTTAGTCACATAACTATGGTGAAGGGTGGAAACAATTCCTTTCAAAAAAAGTGCATAATTCTCATCACACTCCGTGTCGTTGAGGCAGATGTGCCAAGCATTTGATTTGTAAACATGGAACAGAGGCCAGTGATATGAAATGTTGAAATTGTTTTATGGGGGACACAGTAGAAAGAAGATGTGCAGATTTGTTGTTTTACAAAAACAGACCGGTGGCTACGGGCTAGATTGTAAAAGGGGAAACCTTTGGAGGAGAATTCTTTTACCGATTCTCAATCATTCAATAAATTCATAAGTTACATTTGCTTCTATCACTAGTCTATTTCTCTTCCCTCAGTTCCTGACAAATTGGTCTGTTCTAGTGGATCTCTCGTGGGGAAGAAATGTAGAATTTGAGGTTATTCTGCAAAGAGGTGACCAATAAAGCAGGGATGACAACCTTGTTTATGTCTTTGTGGAAGTCTAGCATTTTCAAGTTTAAGAAGATGCTATATCGGTTGATAAAGGTGCGAGGACTTGATTAATGCAAAAAGGGCAGCGGGCGCCACCCCCTAAAATTGAAATATTATTGAGGGAATATGAGAAATCAAGCATACGTCGGATCAGTGGATGAAAAGTTACATGCATGATTGCGAAGCAAAAAGGTGGAGACACTGCAATCACCTGAGATGGCCTTGTTGCAGCAATATGAGGAAAATTCTGAAAGCTTCAATAGGAAGTGTAACAATTCTGTTCTCAGGCAAAGAGGATTGAATTTCCCAGTCCCGATGGCAGTACTCTGTTGGGATGAGTTGCTGGGACAAAAGAAAAACTCTTTCAGGAGTATTAGGCAAAGCCTTTGGAGAAAATGCTGAACAAAATTGGTACTGTGGCGGAATCAAAGCATAACTTACCCCACTTTGGATTATCTTCTGGCCGATTACAGTTTCTTGATAAAAATAAGTTTATGATTCTTCATTTACGGAAAAGTTCTTATAAGCTTTTGTTCACGCAATGGCAGCCATAGAGATCCAAGTTATATGGGGTGTAGCTACACCGCCACCGCCGCATCCACCTCCACCACCATAGCCACGTGCCTTTAGCCATTAGCCGGCGTATAGTGGCCAGCAGGTTGTCATTAGTAAAGCTGCCACGGGTACGTAAGACAGACACATCTTACTCGAATTTATGATTTATAGTTGGCTATCAGCATAGGAGGTAGGGGTTGTCAACTCAGTATTAGGGGTTGTCAACACAGCAGGTAGAGGTTGTGCTTGAGTATTAGGGGAGATGGCCGCCTTCAATAATGAGCGACCAGAATTCGCATCCTGCTAAGTGGATCTGATTCCCCACAGGCTTGCCCTAAATTGATATCACTATTTAGGTTCATGAGCAAGGAACTGGACATTAGAATCTGCCTACCATGGTTAATATTTTAACTGGCCAAGCTCAAGTCTATAGGCAAATGAACTCCAATTATGAAACAAGAGATGGTTTCTATATCTTCCTCAAGCAGATTATTGCATCGGCTGTCCACATGTCCAGCTTCAGCTCCCAATCACAGATTCCACTATCAAAGATCTCTTATTGAGAGGGCCCCCAAAGTTTTCCTAGGACTTATGTCAAGTTCCATTTTCAAGCTCATGTATTGTATTTCTGACTACTCAGGTGTGAAGGTTTTTTGCTGAGCAGAGAGCTGTTGGAACAACTTATCTAGTTTCTCCTAGTCCAATTCAAGGTCGGACCTCTTTGGGGCCAACCAAGAGCACATTTGGCCCTACCCAGAATTTAGACAGGAAAGAGATGGTAGGGAGTCAAACTAGTTTTCGAACGGATGAAGAAGTATACTATACTGACTGGTTTTGGAAAATTGGTGATATGAAACCTATCGCCTGACCACTTTCAAGTTTCAACCTTGAAGGCAATGTGTTAGAACTGGTAATTTTCTAAAATAAATTACTTGTATTATGCACAAAGAAGGTTGAGCTCCAGCCAACGGGGCAAGAACTAAACCAGTGTACAAAATATGAACAAACTATCTAAGGCATTTTAGAGGCCTTTTCTCCCCCACACAGTGACTTGCCCCCTAATACTTTTTTTAATAATCCCTAATACTAACCGACTTCTATTTATCATTTCCTTCTGTAACTAGCTTCCTCTCTTCTAACAGCTGTTGCTTCCTTACTAACAACTGTTACAATTATTAATTCCCCTGAAGTAACTTAGACTCCTTTCTAGCCAAAGACTTGCAACTGTAAGGGTGTAACTTTAAATACACCATATCTCTCGTTAAAATCCAACTCTTGTCAGCTTGCAGCTCTGTTCTCTCTGGCCTTCACTAATTTTTTTTTTTTTTTAACTCATCCGAAAGTTGATCCAGCTCTTCAAGCAGTAGGTTATTCTTCAGATTGAAGGGTATAATAAACGGAGTTCATATAAGTAGGAAAATTAGTCAGTGGGGGGATACTTGATTGAATAAATAGGGAGGAATAATAGAGAGGAAACATGGGTATTTGTCACTTTGGAAAAATATAGTGGTGATTCAGTTGTAAAAAGGGGGAACCTCGAAGGAGAGTTGTATTTCCTATTTTCGACCACCAAATAAATTGTATTTCCTATTTTCGGCCATCAAATGAAATTGTTCCTTTGCGTTTGTTTGTTTCTATCAATTCATACTAATATATACATTCCACTGCATGGCACAATGTTAAAACTTGCTCTGAGTAGCTGTGACTTATGCTGCCAGTTATTGAGTAGCTTTTCCGCATTTCACAGGAATTAGGCATACATCAACCTATCTAAACCATGAACTATTTCTTTATCCTTAAGTATTCTTGGCTATGCACTTCTCACATTTTAAGTATGAGAAGAAATGGTGGGGATTGTTTGACAACATGAATATTAAGTTTTACCAATCATATATTGGTTCAATAAGTTACTGAACTTTCTTTGCTTTTGCAGACGAATGGTCTCTACGAATCACTTAACAGTCGAATTTCTTCATTGGAAAAACTCAAACAAACTGAAACTTCGCAACAGGCGGAAGCTACAGAATAAGTATGCGGATTGAGGCATCTGTTGTAGTTAATTGTCGTGGTAGAAGTTTTATCGAATCTACTCCCTGCGACAAGTGACTTGTAAGGAGTAAAGTTTAATTTCTCGCATTTTAACTTTCTTACCATAAGTGTCCGGACCAGTTCTGTATTCTGATGTATGATTACCCTTTCACCAACAATAATGCTATATTTGAGAATTGAGAGATAGATTAAGTTATGACAGAGACTTATATTACTGTTTGCAATAAGCAAAATAAGTACGATTTTTATTGGGTGTGAATTTCTTGTCATTATTTGAGGCATATGATTCGTATTCATGATTTATTATCTTAAATAAGTAAGATAATGATTGGTAGTTTAGAGATGATGGAAGTTGGAAGAGTTTTTTTTAATTGCCTTAAGAATTGTATAAATTGATACCAAAATAATCAAAATACTACTGTAATTTTTAATTAATTGACCGAAAAACAAAAATTTAGAAACACATAAACTAGCCAAATCGCTCTTATTAAGAAGAGCATTTGGTAACATTAAAAGTAGGTTTTAATTTATCATTAGAAATCAAAAAACTCTTAAACGGAGACAATCAACATATGGACTTAATTTCAAATTTAAATTATAAAACCCCAACAATGTCTCATTCTTATATTCAATAACTTGTTGAGGCTCGAGCTTGATGAAATTGTTCCCTTCAAACACGACTGGCTTAAGCATAATTGTATTCTTGTGACTTATGACAAAGGGGCCATAACCACTAGGGGTGATTAAAACCAAACCGAAACCGCAAAAAACCGCATTTGATTCGGATTAGTTTGAGTCATTTTTTAACAAAACCGCACAGTTCGGTTTGCGGTTTGTATTTTGTAAACAGAACCAAACCGAATCAAACCGCATTATGTTACAACCTAAATTTTACTTAACTCACATCCAACCCAAACTTAAACCTATTATACATTAGTCTTATGATTACGAACAATTTTTTCAGTCCCGATCTTCTCAAATCTCTAATAACATTATTGCACATTCTTTGCCACATATATCTTCACTCCTCTTCTATAATCTCTACTCTTATATTCTTTCTTTTTCACTTTCTCATTTTTATGTAAATGTTCCGTATACCGATTTCGTTTTTATCGCACATCTTCTTCTCTAATCTCTCAACACTTTTTTTTCTTTTTCACCTTCACTAATCTTTCGTCTCTTTTATTTTTTGTTTCATTATAATAACTTTTATATTATTTTATGCTATTATTTTATGTTTAATATTTCACTTTTGTCTAATTTAATTTTTATATATTAAATGGAAAATTGTTGTCAAAATATGACGAGTTTTGTTATTATTTGATAGTGTACGAATGTCTAAATACAAAATTATGTTGTCATCTATATGTGTATGTATGGCTCAATAAAATATTTGTAAAAAACCGAACCAGCCGAACCGAACCAAACCGCATTAGTTTGGTTTGGTTTGGTTCAGATTTTTTTTAAAAGTCAACCGAATCAAACCAAACCGCACTATTTTTTCTCTTGCGGTTCGAATGATTTTTTTCGTCAAAACCGCCCAAATCGCACCGCGAGCACCCCTAATAACCACCACATCAAATTCATTACATTTATAAGAAGAAATCGCAGTGATCATTTGATGATACTCCATCTCGATATTTGAGTTTCTTGTTGTAACATTGAGCTTAAAATTTTAATATAAGGTGTTGTTGCTTGTGAGATTGAACCGTGTGATGGATTCATCAGTTATGTAAAAATGTTGAACTCAGGTGGTGAATGTTTATTCAACGGGTGACCAAATTTATATATTGGAACGAAAATAGCTATTTCAAATCGTTAATAAACATGCATTTAGGGAATTTAGGGGTGTTCATTGATTTCAGGAAATCCAATCTAAATTAGAATCCAAACCAAATCATGATGTTTGGGTAAGACATTTTTTAATTCGGACAAAAACTTAATCAAACTAATGAAACTTTATGTTAATTGGTTCGGGTAGCGAATTTCTAAAACTCTATCCGTAAGCCCATTTATCCGAACCAACCATATTAATTTATATAATTTATATAACCTTTATCTTAAAAACTATTATAAATTATTCAATTTCAACAAGATCAAAATGAAATGTTATTTGTGACATTCATAACTTACATGGAGAAGCATAATATTTTTTTATTTTATATTTTTATAGAAAGTTAGTTGATGTAATGTAGATATATTTTAAAAATATTTGTGCACATTTCTTTCTAATGTATCAAATCAATCCAACCCAAACCAACCCGTTATTTTTTGGTTTGGTTCAGTTTGGATTTTATCAACAAAATTAGTAAATTCAATTCAACCAATCCATTTATTTTTGATCGGTTTGAACATCAGATTCTCTCAAAATCAAATCAAACCTACCCGCAAATACCCGTTCATACATTTTATCGCAACATTCATTATAAATAAATTAAAATTTATATTATTTTCATTTAATTGATTTGGATCTAACTCATTAATAATAAAGAGCATACTATTTATTTATTATAAATAAATATTTTATTCTTAAACTTATTTGACAATATATCTGACAGTGCACTATCATTAAACTCATTTTTAAATATATTTGACAATATAATGATTATGAAATTAAGTTATATTAAACTCCGTTTCGTTGTTTACGCAACCTCTACCCTCTATTCCTCAAAATGACAGAAATCTCACCCTCCATTATATATATATATATATATATATATATATATATATATATATATATATATATATATATATATATATATATATATATATATATATATATATTCATTTTAGTATGACAAACTATTTACTTATTCTAATTGCTTATGATTCATTTTTGAGCTAATCTAATCAATTAGACAAATTCTTCAATCGATTAGATAAGTCAAAATTTTGCCTCTTGCAACTGTGATTGCTCCTAATTTATCTTCCATAACTTCAAGATGTTTTTGAAAATATTTTCTTAGGTAAAACATTTTAAAAAATAGTTTAGTATGTGCGCGTATGCTTTAGCCATGCGCTTTTAGGATAAAGTCCTTTTGTCTTACAATCATTCACTCATAACTAAAATAGGAGATTACCACATTACCTCAAGACTTTGTCAAATACTTCTCTTTTTGTAGACAAATATTTGAGTAGCTTGAGATGAGACTTATGTTACTTTTCATTGGATTGCCATCATCGGATAGTTAAGTCCATCAAATCCTAATGATAAAGTTGGCATCTTCATCATCAAAAGTTGATGTCCTTATTAAAAGCATATCACCTGCAAAACAAAGTACCACAGGGAGGGTCGAAGAGGCGGACCACCCCTTTCAAATACATGGATTACAAATTATTAACACTTATACTAAATGCAACCTACATGTGTTGAATTACGAAATATGAATGTGTTAACCTTGATAAAAACTACATGGATAAGAAAATGTTACAAAAGTGGATCAGAGACAAAGTCGTCTTAAATTTTTAAAAAGTTTATATAAGACTCAAAACTTAACCATAGTAGAAATTTTTTTTGGCTTTATTAGAGCATCTTCAATGGCTGATTGCTTAATCATAAGTTATGTTGTTTATTTTAATTTGTCATTGGAATTTGCTTAGCTGACACTCTAGATTGTTTGAAAATAAGGAATGTTATCCAAATAAGCAATCACAAGAACACATTGCTTATCATTAAAATATTATTTTTCATAAAAAAGTGAATTCTTTTTTACACATAAAAAATTATTTTTTGGTACAAATAAAATAATATAAATTAGTGGGGTCAATTTCAAATTATTTATTTGTAACCACCATTTGAGTGAAATTGATAAAAATTGTTTATGAATTTCTTAGATGCAATGTGGTACTTTAGACCCACAAAGTATGACACAAACAATCATAAATATTTTGTCCATTTGTGATTTTTTGGTCCCTGTAAGTTGGTGTGCTTTTGTTTTTTCGTCCATGTACTTTTTTTTTGTGTGCGGAAATGATCCCTAAATGTTAAAATCTTTTTGGTCTTAGTTCTCAAAGTTAAAATCCGCAGGAAAATCTGCCGGAAACCTGTAGATTTTCTTGTAAATTTTAACTTTAGGGATTAAAATAAAATGAAATTCAACATCTAAGGACTTTATCCAAAACTAAAAAGATACATAGACGAATAATAAAAACACGCCAACTTATAAGGACCAAAAAACTATTTAAGCCTATATTTTCTATTTAAATATAATTTAACCATAACAAATGTTTGATAAAATCATATGCTTAATTGTAAAAATTTTGGAATATCAATAATATAATCTATATTTCATACACTTATAACTTATGTCTTGATGAGAGGTTTTGACGACACAAAATGATTGAGCAATATAGAAACGGTAGCTCAAACTGATGTTAGTGGTAGAATGCACTGTTGTTGGGTTCTAATGTTAGTGACTGCACTAATAATTCTTTGTCTATATCCTTGTTGTTAGGGGCGCAACATTGCTTTTGTATCATGTTGGGAAAAATCAAATCACAAGATGAAATGATGAATAATGGAAATATGGAGAGAATTAGAGAGAATTAGGGTGGAATATGATTGTTATGTCATTAATAACATAACATGAATATTTATACAACAATACTCATCAATATAGTTAACCATCTAAAAGATAAGTCAAACTTTTCAACCTTGTAATCGGTTACACCAAATTTGTAATAGGTTACAAGAAGCTAATGACTTAAAAATACATAAAACTGGAGGTTGGTAACCAGTTACACTAAACAAGTAACCGGTTAAAATAATCTATTTGATACTAACTGTTGTAGAAGGTGTAGTAACCGATTACACCAACTTGAATTACACAATTTTCATAACACACCACCTTAATTCAAGTCCTTCAAGTCTTCCATACTCATGTGCTTCTTCAATCTTTTGAACACTTCAATAGTTATTCCTATGGTTAGCAAATCGGCCACTTGATCTTCGCTTTTGCAATATCTTAACTTCAATTTTTCTTCACTCACACGATATCTCGAGTAGTGAAGTCTCATACATATGTTTGCTTCTCCCACGAGCAATATGATTCTTAGCAAGGTTTAGTAGAAACATTCTCTATCATCAAACTCACAACTTCACACTCTTTGTTGCACTCCTTCATCAAATTCATCAACCATACAACTTGACACACGCGTAGACACTGTAATATACTCAGCCTTGCAAGAAGAGAACACCACAATTTATTCCTTCTTAGAACACCAAGATACTGGTGTTTTTCCATACATAAAGATGTATCCAACCGTGGATTTTCTGTCATTTTTATCTCCACGCTAGTTTGAGTTGATATAACCGAGCAATTTGCAACTTCTATCTTAATTTGTTGAGAGAAATAGAGTTTCGAGGCCAATTAAACCTTTGACATATCTTAAAATTCTCTTGACTAGTTCCAAGTGTGATTCCTTTGCCTTCCCCATAAGTATGGCCATTATCCATGCGCTATACGCCAAGTTCAATCTCGTATTACACAAGTACCACAACAATCCAATCAGCCTCCTAAACTGTGTTATATTAATATAATACTCATATTTATTTTTTGACATATGCATTATTGGCTCTCCAGGGGTAATTTCCACATTGCAATGCTCCATTTCAAACTTCTTCAATATCTAGAGAGCACACCCCCTTTGATGCACGAGCCTTCCCTTTTCAAACTCGTGAAACTCAATGCCAAAGAAATATGTCATGAGACCAAGGTCGGTCATTTAAAACTCCTTCATTAAATCACCATTGGATTCAGCAATGTAACCTTCATTATTGTCTATAATCAATAAATCATCAATGTAGAGACATAGGGTGATCACTTATTTATTTGTAGCCTTCTTCACATACACACGATGTTCGGATACACGTTTATCAAATTATATCTCCTTTAGAAACCATGAATTCTTTTGTTTCAAGCTGTCGATTCTCGCTTCATCCCATATAATGCCTTCTTTGATCTATATAACTTGGATTCCTAACTTTTCACAATAATCATGTGGCTGTTCCACATCCATTCCCTCTTCTAATAAAACATTCAAAAATACATATTTAACATCCATTTGGTAGATGGACTAATTGTTGTTATTTGCAATATCAACAAAGCCCAATGATTTCAATTCTAGCCGCTGGTGCAAATACTTCTTCAAAGTCAATGCCTTTTCTTTGCAAAAAACCCTTCACAGCTAATCTAGATTTATGCTTGATTATTTCACCTTTGGGATTTGCCTTTACTTTGTACAACCATCTTACACCAATTGAATTCCTTCCTTGAGGTATATCAACTAGTTCCCATGTCTTATTTTCCTCAATCGACTTCAGCTCCTCCTTTATAGCATATATCCATTTTGTATCACTTAAGGCCTCCTCATTTTTCAGTGGTTCTTATTCAACCATGAGTACAAAATGGACGAGATCACCATCGTTGTTTACTTCATTATCTAGGAATAACTCATAATCTTGTAGTCTTGCAGGCATGCCTCTTTGCCTCATCGATCTTTTCAAATTATCTTCAATTCAAACTCCACCAGCTGCATTTTCAAACACTGCAAAAATAGTTCCAACACCACTTGAATTTATTTCAGCATGTTGCCCATCCCTCAAATAATAAAAGATCACGTCCCTATTGATTAAAATTCTTTTGTTGAGCGTATCATAGAGTTTGTAGCCACTAGTAAAGTGATACCCAACAAATATAATTTGATCTCCATTATCATCTAACTTTTTTTATAAACTTATCTAGAACATGTCTGTATGCAACCGAACTAAATACCTTCAAGTGACTCATATTTAGCTTAAATCTGAACCAAGATTCTTCTGGAGTAATATTTTTAGCTTCTTTGTTGGACACCTATTCCATAAATATACAGATGTGGGTACCTCTTCTCCCCATATTTCTATTGGCTAGTTCTTCCTTTTCAACATGCTTCTCACCATGTTCATAATCGACCGATTCTTCCTTCTGACAATTCCATTTTATTTTGGCGTTTAGGGTGGCACTACCCGATGTACAATTTCCTTTTGATCACAAAATTTCCCAAAATCATTTGAGACATTATCTCCTCCACCATCTATTTTTAGAGTTTAGATCTTATGATCTCTTTGTCTTTCCACCATATATTTTAGGGTTAAGTATGTTTTTGGTCCCTATAAATATCTCAAATTTCATTTTTAGTCCCTATTAAAAAAATGACATATTTTAGTCCCTATAAAATTTTTATGCATGTAGTTTTAGTCCCTGCTATTTTTTAAAATTTTGAAAACTGATTTTTTATAATGAAAAGAATTAAATATGAATTTTTTAAATTTCAAAAAATAATGATAAAAGTAATATAAATTTCTACTTAGAAATCAAATTTTGAGTTTTTTTTTTTCGAGCAACTTTTTATAACGTTCTAAACTGTCTATAAAATAATCATTCAAAAATACACATCGGTTTAACAGTAGGGACTAAAACTACGTGCATAATAATTTTAATGGGGACCAAAATATGTCATTTTTTTAATAGAGACTAAAAATGAAATTTGAAATATTTATAGGGACCAAAAACATATTTTACCCTATATTTTAACATTTTGAATACGTCTAGCACATAATCTTTTTTTAATCAAGTGAGTCCACAATTTTCTACTAAAATCATCAATGAAAATGACAAAGTACCTATTGCCTCTAATTGAGTCAACTTGCATTGGTCCACAAACATCTGAATACACCACATCAAGATGACCTTTGACTATGCATCCTGCATCTTTACTAAAGTTGTTTTGGTGTTTCTTGGCTTGCACAAATTCTTCACATACTTCAGCTGACATGTTGATCAAGGGTAACCTCGTAACCATGTTGTTTTTATGCATAGCATTGAGGTCTTTGAAGTTTAAAAGCCTAAGCCAATAGTGCCATATTTATTCTTCCCTAATAGAATTCATTGCAAGACACCTATACTTTACTACTTTTAATTCAACTTTGAAAATTCTATTTTGATCCTTAAGAGTCTTTAGAATCAAACTCCCATCTGCATCCATAACTTTTAACACTTTATTTTTCATATGAATCTTATAATTCCGTTCAAGCATTTGACCAATGCTTAAAATATTACACTTGATTCCCATAATATACAACACATCTTTAATCAGGAAATGCTCACCATTCTTCCTCTTGATCAATATGTCGCTAATACCCTCAATTGCATGTGTGCTATCATCCATGAATTTGACCTTAGTTTTTAACGCTTGATTGAATTTAACAAACCATTCCTTCCTTCTTGTCATACGTGTTGAACACCCAAAGTCATAGTACCATCAATCACTGCAATGTAGTCACCATTGCGTTTTCAAGCGATTGTACCCGACTTTGATTGCATTTTCCTATGCTGTTTTCTACTTCAACAATCACAATTAACAATGTGCTATCATCATCTTTCTGCCTTGCAAACTTTGCTTCAACTTGTTATGGATCATTCTTGTTGGCATGTTATTCACGAGCAAAACGTCCAAGTTTTTGACAATTATAACATTGGAAGTTGCTCTTGTCATTTCTCTATCTTTCCTCTCTTCCTCTTTTGTTGCCACCTTTGTAATTGTTTGATCCACCACCTTTGTTGCATTTTCTTTCACCCTTTTGAAATGTTGAATTGTTGGAATTTTAGGAGTTCCTTCCATCATTGTTGTGATAATTTCCTCTACCTCTACTTATGGACTACTTTTCTTTCACCTTCTTGTCCTTTCCAACGAAACGAGCTTGCAAAGCAACTTCAACCTTTCCTTTGTCAACATTCCTTTTCTTCATTCTCTGCTCATGAACCTTAAGAGAACTTTGCAACTCTTCTTTGCTCATGGTTGAAAGATCGTTGGACTCTTCAATAGCAACCACCGTGTTATCAAATCTTGACTTTAACGATCTCAAGATTTTACCAACTAGATACTACTTGGTGATTGTCTCTCCACAAACTTTCACTCGATTCATCAATCTTGTGATTCTTGGCGTAAATTCACTAACGATTTCCTTCTCCTCCATTTGAATTAACTCCATCTGCCTTTTTTGATTTTGTAACCTCGCCACCTTTGCCTTATCACCTCATGCATAACTTTTCTCCAAGATTTTCCAAGCTTGCTTTGAGGATACGCAGTCACCAACCTTCTCAAAATTACCAGCATTAACACATTGATGAAAAAGATACAAAACTTTGAAATCTTTCGTCTTCTCTTCCTTGCGAGTTTTTCTTTACGCAACAGTTGCACCTTCTACAAGTGGATTAACACTATTCTTGATCACTTCAAGAACATCTATATAACCAAACATCACCTTCATCTGTTTGCACCAATTGTCATAATTCTCCGCATCAATAATTGAGAAATTTGCAAGGATACATTTATTGAAGATGAAAAGCATTTTTGGACACTAAATGTTCGATCAAAGAACCAGGATCTTGATGTCAATTGCGAGGGAAAAATCTAATCACAAGATAAAATGATAAATAATGGAGAGAATGAGAGAATCAAAGTTGAAATATGGTTCTTATTTCATAAATGACAAAACATGACTATTTATACAATAATACTCATCAATGTAGCTAATTAAATAAAAGAGAAAACAATTTTATAACTCTTTAACAGATTACACCAAACTTATAATCAATTATATAAAATTACTGGCTTCGAAATACATTAAACCTCTAATTATTTAGAAAACTTCTGTTTCATACTAACTATCGCAAAATGGGTAGTAACCGGTTACTCTTTTTCCTGTAATTGGTTAGAGCAACCGGTTAGCGCAACTTGAATTATAATAACATTTTCATAACAGAACATTGCTAAATGGCTGCTTTTGTGACTTAACTTAGAGTCTACTTAGGAACAACCAATAAGAAAAGAGAAAAATTTAAATTTATTTAAAATTTAATTTCTTTTTTAATTGGATTCATGGGGTGGTTGTGATTGAGTAAGAGAGAGAAACAAATATTTTTTATTTTTTAATTAATAAAAAATTGTGATTGGTTGTTTGTATAGCCACAAGTTTGTGCTCATGCAAGTATTTTTCAGCTTGTATTCTGTTCGACACTGTATGTGTTATAGCACAACTTGTGCTCTTTTATTAAAATGCAATTTTGACTTTTCCAATAAAAAAGAACACAACCCAACAATGAATATGATATTTTTTATGCCATAAATTATAATAAAATGAATTAATAAACTTTACTTTTAAAAAATAAACAAAATGGAGACCAGAATCATGACTAAATTAAATAAAACGGTGGTAATAAATAATTGACCTGCACGGTGATCACAAGACAAACATCAATCCATCATTTATTATCCACAATTTTGTCATCAAGGAAAGATTCATACGTGAATCACGACAATAAGGCGCAGACAAATCCCACCGGACACTCCAAATCTTCCATCACAATCTCAATCCAACCGTCAAATCTCAGCCGTTCATTTCATCAAACTTAATCTCGACGCATCACTCACGGACCATACAATACCTCAACTCAACCAACATCAAGTAACGATAACAAAGCGCCCTTTACCAAGTTAAAGGATAAACACGTCTTTATTCTTTCCAGCCTGGCTTTCTTACCAACCCACTATTCATTAATTCTTAATAAATAAATTTCAAAATTCCAAATTTACCCTTACACTTCAAAAGTACTACACTTATCTTCTTCTTTCCTTACTACACTCTCAAATTTTTTACTTCACTGAAACAACATGATGCAACCGACACGAGTTACACGCGCTCTCGCGTTTTTCTTCTTCTTCGCCGCGGTTTGTTTCCCGCCGGTGTTATCTTCCGACGAAGTCCAGTCGTTCCGTGAAGCGCCAGCATTCCGAAACGGTAGGGAATGTCCGCCGCCTGTAACGTCATCCGTCATCCACATTGCCATGACTCTCGATGCTACCTACCTCCGCGGCTCCATTGCCGGAGTCTTCTCTGTCCTGCAACACGCTTCGTGTCCAGAGAATGTAGTGTTCCATTTCGTTACAACCACGCACCGCCGCCGGCAAGAGCTCCGCCGCATCATCATTTCAACGTTTCCGTATCTGAAGTTCCACATCTATCACTTCGATTCAAATCTCGTCAGAGGAAAGATCTCGTACTCGATTCGCCGCGCGCTTGATCAGCCGCTCAATTACGCGAGGATGTACCTCGCCGATCTAGTTCCGGCGAGTGCTCAGCGAATCATTTACTTCGATTCTGACCTAATTGTAGTTGATGACGTGGCGAAACTGTGGAGGATCGATTTAGGAGATCACGTTCTTGGCGCGCCGGAGTATTGTCACGCTAATTTCACTAACTACTTCACGCATCGGTTCTGGTCGAATCCGGCTTATGCGTCGTCGTTTAAGGGACGTGGTGCGTGTTACTTTAACACTGGTGTGATGGTGATTGATCTGTGGAAATGGCGTGAGGGAAGATACACGGAGAAGCTTGAGAACTGGATGCGGATCCAGAAACGGAGCCGGATCTACGAGCTCGGTTCTCTTCCGCCGTTTCTTCTGGTGTTCGCTGGAAATGTTGAGAGAGTGGAGCATAGATGGAACCAGCATGGCCTCGGTGGAGATAACGTTGAAGGACTCTGCCGCGATCTGCATCCTGGTCCGGTGAGTCTTCTGCATTGGAGTGGGAAGGGGAAACCCTGGCTTAGGATTGATTCTAAGAAGCCTTGTCCGTTGGATAGTTTGTGGGCTCCTTATGATCTGTTTCGCCATTCTCCTTCGCCGTTCAGTGATTCCTAATTAGGGTTTGAGGAAGAATGAAAAACTGCTAGGGTTCTTGCAGAAATGCTCGCGCTCGTTCGTCTAAAGGGATAATGAAACGGTTAGTCAATTGTAATAATTAGTATAATTCAATTCTAGTGTTTAAGAGATTAATGTGTGATTTCTTATGATTCAAATTTATGATGATTATTCTTTGCACAAGAGATTAAGAATGTTATCTAACATTCTTTTTATCATTTCTGATTTCAGACTGTATATAATGGATTTGAATTGAATGCTGTACATAAACCTCAATGATGATCTGCACGGCAATGGAGGAAGTTGTGTCACAAAAACAAAAAACGGGATGCTTTATGAGGGTGATAACCAAGTGAAAGAGATTGAAAAGTTATTCACAGGGATTGAATGCTGGTATTTTTTTGGGTAAGAATTTAGGTTAGGCATTTTGATGTCTGGTTCCTGTTCTACTTTACCATGGCTATTGGTACAATTTTAGTGTTTTGGATTTATGATTTACTTGGTTGGAATTGAGAAGGTGATAATTTCATCATATTTTGTCTCCATGGCTACGATTGATCCTTCCTGAATTTGTTTATCCATTCGCAAGTAATTCCATGTGACATAACGTGCTGCACCTTTTGTATTTGGTTTACTGAATGCTTATTCTGCCATCTCTGAGTTTCAGAATTTAGTGAAGCTTTTTTATTTTTCATTATTGTTTTGATTAGAGCCTGTTTGTTCTTAAATAATGTGAACTTATGGATCATAATTCATATAGAAGAGAATTGCAGTAGTGAAAAGATGATAGTTTCACCAACTGAAGTTGAGCTGTAAAAACCTGTTTTGGAAGAGAAAAATATGATTTCATGAGGATTATCTTAAGGTAGTCACAGATTGTGGCTTTTAAATCTTCATGCTCACCAAAGCATCCAAATGCTTCTCCCCCATACCTCAAAACAGGTATTTGACAGTATAATATAGGGCATTTTTAGTGCTGATCAATGGGTTATTTGCAATGAGTATCCGACAGAGACTATAATATATGACAAAAAAAATTGGAAAACAATATATACAAGGATTGATGAGCTTGATTGCAGGTATTAATAATTGGGCGAGCAGGAATAATCAACTACTCCATATATGAAAAAATGAAAATTTGTGGAATAAAAGAAAAGTGTAGATCCTTTCAAACCTTACTTGGATTGGATATATGATAGTTAGTTGGTTATAACATGGAACAGACCAATTATTATTGAGCTTCAAATGTGAAGAGAACACAGAATCAGTGTAGGCCAACCATGATGTTGTTGGTTGCATGTAAAACATAAGGTATATCATATAAATCTATTATTTTTCAGATTGAAAAAGGTTCAGATGGATACACATTTGAAGCTTGTATAACATAAAGTATATCATAACTTTAATTAGAGATCGACGAACTAGAAGGACGTCTGAAGGTTTTAATCTATATAGTTGATCATGAAAGAGATTAATCTATATAGTTGATCATGAAAGAGATTGAAATGAAACAGGAAGTGATGATTGTGAAACACAAATCAAGTATAAGTGATGATTGTGAAACACAAATCAAGAATTTGAGCTTCAAAAGTGCAAGATGGAAGAACAATCAAGAGTAATATTTTGTTGTCCTATATTTATGTTTAAGGACAGCCTTAGATGTAATACATGCAGCCAATTAAGTTATTCTTTGCAATAAGTAATTTAGGCCTGTTTATCTACCAAGTGCTCTCATTTTGGAGAAAAGAAACTTGAGGTGAGCACTGCTAATCCATTTTAAAAGGATAACTGCTAAACCATTTCTAAAGGTATGCCAAAATAGATTCAAACTTAATTGTGAGGCAGCAGCACTGGAGTCTGCCAAACAACACTTAAAGTGATAAAACAAAATTTTTGATTCAAAATGGCACCCTTTCAGTACTATTGGGGTTGAAGGATAGGGACATCATGTATCTTTTCACTTTTGCATCAACTAACTCTGTTTTGGTTTTGAAATAGCTGTGAAACATGTGTATTCCATTATGCACTGGAAATTTTTAATTTATTTTTTTTTGAAAATTAAACATCGCTTTGGCAAGACCAACTCCAATCCAACTGGGACGAGATCTGTGATTGTGCTCACAGGGTACACTAAGTCAGTAAGAGTCCTGTGATTGTGCTCACAGGGTACACTAAGTCAGTAAGAGTCGCAAAGGTCTTTAATAACTGATTATGCATGTTATAACCAAGTTGCAGATATGGTATTTTGAACTAACCTGAGAAGATTCCACCGTTGCTTCGCCGTTCCCAGCCTTCGCATCATCTTCTCCGTTCGTCTTGTCTTCACCCATGGCAAGAGTAATGAAACCTAACTTCTTACGGGGTGAAACTGAAAGGTTTCTAAACATGTAAGTAGAATTATATTACACAATGTTATTTTATAAACTCAATTGCCACCTGGACCAGTTAGTACAATACACAGTCAGCTTAAAATAATACACAGTCAGCATTCTTGGTAAAAGGGTGTGGTGAAAAGGGTTTACTTGTTTTACAAGGGTGCGTTAATAAAAAAAAATAACTTCAGGGGGGGCAATATCAAATCTCGCCCTAATGGTAGGGGGATCGTACAATTAACCCTAAAAAAAATTAAGACATACATATCTTAGATAAGGACTAGTTCTGTTTGATCACTAGAGACAGATAGATATACATACTATTTCTTTGATGGAAAAATCAAATTGTTCAAAGGTGAGGACTAGTTTTGTCTAATAACAAAGATGATTTGCTAAATAGAACATAGTGAACACGGATACAAAATCATCAAATAAGTGCCTAATTGATTTCATTGCAGAAGCTCTCCTGTTAAAAATAAAGTATACCTAAATTACTCGATTTGGTTTCATTGTACCTCCTAACTCAATAGTTTCATTTCAACATTAGCCACTAAATATTATTGTGTGCATCATTTTGAGCAGCGAGAAATGCAACGTTAAGGTAATATTATGAGAGAGAGAATAATTTGATTGAACTCACTACATGATGTCACACTACAAAAAGAAATGAACAAGACATGATCAAACTTTTATATTTTTTTCATTCAAACCAAATATTTCAAAAGAGAAATATCTCAACACAATAGCGCCATAATTCTTCTTGATATAAGGAATAAACCTTACAAAGTAGCTGCAGCTCCTGCCAATAATGAAGCAATTGCTTAGCAAAACATTTGGAATTACATTAAAAGAAAAGTAAAACTACAAGCATAGGCTAAAGGTTAGTTAGAACCGTTCCTACTAAAGTGCTTGTTTCTTTGGTTATGAGATTCTAAATGTTTTTTATTTTTTAATTAATGTAGATTTTTTTAATTTTTTTTACTTTTTTAATTATATACTATTAAATATATTACTATATTTTTTTAATTTTAGAAATTATTTAAACTATTATCAAATTATTTATCCACATGTGGTTTTGGTTTATATGGATTTAAATTCTTTTGCTTAAAAACGATGTCGGACTATAACTTGAGAGGATGGTAAAGACGTAAAGTTGCCAACATTCAGGACATGAAGGTATTCTCACTGTACAACTTTCATGCATGTTCTCACTGTACACCTTTCTCCAACCGCCCTTTTGAGATTTACCCTTCGATTATGGACATGTAACACGTTTTTGCAAGAGTTATTGCACGACCAAACAAACTTGTCTCTAATCATTGAATTTGGTGCAGTTTTGGCTATCAAGATTCTCAACTTCTCCATCTGCATTGCAAGGTCATCACATAGCTGGCGATCAGGAATACATAAGTTACGACGCTGCCCTATGAATTGCTTGATAGTTAAAACAAATCTACAAAATACATGCTATGGTTAAATCAAACTTCCTTTAATATATAGTAGAATATGGTTTCCTGACAATGTAGAGAATCCATATGCTAGCTTCCAAGGGCTTCTACAGCTTGCTAAGATAGCTTTCTTTAATAAATCAAACTGTAATTGTTCAAGGCTTTTACCTTTGATTTCTAGAACTGCTACAACTATAAATAATATAGCCAATGCATTGATATAGTTATGCATTAATGCTAGTTGATATTGCGACATAATAATGCATTGATATAGTTATGCATTAATGCTAGTTGATAAATCAACTGGTACAATAATTGCCACCAATTGTTCCACCTTAAACAATTTTTTGAATAATTGAAAGCAATTAATTTTCAAAAATAGAGTTTTGCACTTTAACACGTTGAACACGCAAAAGCGGCAATATAGATTTTAGGCTAAAACCAGGTCCCGACTGCGC
The DNA here is from genome assembly GCF_029867415.1 of Vicia villosa. Lineage (NCBI taxonomy): Eukaryota > Viridiplantae > Streptophyta > Magnoliopsida > Fabales > Fabaceae > Vicia > Vicia villosa. The sequence goes on along the minus strand of NC_081182.1, from coordinate 45,870,876 downwards.
GAAGGCGAACAATTCCTTTAAATTGATTCTTTTTTTTTTTTACAAGAAAACACTATCCCAAATTCAACCATAAATTAGACGACTTTGCGAGTGTTGTTCGTTGACGAGAGCCACATTCCGGTCTCCATCTTTTAATTGATTTTTAAAACTAGTTTACTTCTTTCCTTCGCACAACAAAACTATAATCAATAGGCTTAGATAAATAAAGTAACAAAAAAGAATGATACTTGACATTGGTCCATGTGAAATTGATACTTTTTATATTATAACTGATACTTCCGTGCACTTGCGGACCTATCACGAACTTCAGGTTGGATGTCCTTCATTATAAGGGATCTTATTAACACGTGAGAAAGTGAATACAAATAGCAACACGAGGAAATTTCAGAGCCAAGTTTAGTGTTCATGCTAAAAAGTACGCAAAATTAATTACTAAATCATCAATAATATCTTCCATCAAACCCCATGACCTTGTTATCTAGAAACCCTAATAAAGAAAGTAAGATTGAAAGAAAGAGGAATCAATGCGTTACCTTAAAAGAAGCAAATTCGCAAGTTCACGCGGTGAAAGAGATTGCACGAACTTGTCAAGAATGAAGGATTGTGCGAGAAGTTGGCAACAACGGAAGAGATCACAAACGAAGAAGAGGAATAATAGTTTTTAAATTTATAGACAAAAAAATAGAAGATTAGTTGTTGTCCAAGAACTTCTTAGATGCATTTTCACAACAATGAACCATTCAATCTACCATGTCGCAAAGTGTGAATCACACCATCAATGGTTAAAATCTCATATGTTCAGAACAATCAAGTATCATCGTACAAAGGGAATATCATTACCATCAAGCATACAAACACGTGTTAGAACCTCCTTGCAAAATATCGTCAATAAAGAGAGAGAAATTTAATTCGTCTATTCCAAATGTTAATGATGTCGCATCAAACTATTCAATTACTTCAATTGAACAACTGACTTAAAGATATACCTTGCAATTCCTCGTTCAACAGAATAAAACAAGGACATATGAATAACTGTTCTAAACCATTAGCAAGATCTTTCGAGAAATACACAATATTGAATTTCGAGTGGAAGGTCACACATAATAGGTAAAGTTTCCTTATAGTCATAAGGAGACAATTCTTCTTTCAACACATCAACCACCTTCCACTGTTAATATACGCTAGCAATTTCACCCAGTCTTAATATAAAATTGTAAAGCGCGCCATTTCAAGTATTTAAATTCATTTTCACTCATATATTTACATCTGTTTTTTACAGATTTTATCATTAGTGTTAACTTTAAAGGTCAACTAATTCACCACCATATTAAAAATACAAATCCATCACAACAAAACATGACTTCCCTACCTCAAAATTTGTTTATGGTTTTTAATCAAAAACATTTCAGTGACACATATGCACTGTTTCAAATTTTGAAATTCTTTTTCGTTGTATTTTAATTTTATAAGAAAAAAAATGGTATTATCATTAATTTCTTTAATCTGTGGTGCCCACCACAACTCATATTAATATTTAATATTTTTTCTGGTTTTATTTTTAAGAGATAAATTATTTTTTAGATTTATTTAATAATTAATATATCTGATTTAATTTAATTATTCAATACATTTAAAAAATAATTTGTCTCTTATAAGTTCGATGGAAGTACATAACATAGTCATTAGTAATGTTAATTGATCCCGATGATGCCATTTGTATGTATCTGAATGTCTTTGTCACACAGCATTTACTACGTCGCTATTATAAAAACAGTATGCTCAGGGGCGGAGCTATAGCCCAGTGAGCCCGGGCACGCGCCCGGGCTCAACCCCTCCTTTCGTTGTATACTCCCCACCTAATAGTTGATTTTTTAAACAACACTATGGACAAAATTAGTAACTTTTAGACAAAATTAAGGGCAACATTAGTAAAAACAGGGTGTAAAATTTTTGGACAAAATTAAGGGCAAAATTTTTAGACAAAATTAAGGGTAAAATTAGTAGAAATATGGTGTAAAATTAGTAAAAACAAGGTATAAATTTTTTGCCCGGGCTCCCTAAAATTTCTGGCTCCGCCACTGAGTATGCTAAAATCATTATGGTTCATGTGAACATCACATGTTGTCTACATGGCAGCAGCTAGTATACCAAGAACACTACCGTTCATAAGTCAAAATTTATCATATTTGTGGAAGATACACTATTTGTTTATCTAAAATTTTAAAGTGATACGTAAGTGTGTTCTCCCACTTATAAATGTTCAAGTCAAGTCACCACATTTCTATCTATTGTGAGACTATTTTCCCACTATTCACACTTGCTATATATTCTCAATAAATTTAAAATGAGTTACTTAATTAGAAAATGAACAATGCTATATAAATTCAATTGTATTAAACATATATTGTGTTGATAGTGATTCGTAATATGACAAATTAGTTGTTTACTTGATTATGAAGTATTATCTAATTTGATATATATATATATATATATATATATATATATATATATATATATATATATATATATATATATATACACACACACACACATATGTAAATTTGAAATAAATTACTTAATTGTAAAATGAACAATGATCTTATAAACTCAATTAATGTTGATTAAAAATAAAATAACTATTGTGATGATTGTGACCCATGAGATGGAAAGTTAGTTGTTTGCACAAATACGAAGTATTATTCAATTTGATACGGTGTAAAATGTATTTAGTTATACATGTAAATTTGAAATGAGTTACTTAATAGTTAAATGAACAATGATCATATAAATTAAATTGTATTAAATTTGAAATGAGTTACTAGTCGTAAACTGTATGATGATCATGATGATGCTTAGGTCTGGATCTCTGATCCCATTGGTAGCTTTTGGGTGATATTAGCTCATGATTGTTTGTTTTGTTCTAATAGAGGGGATCGAAGGTAGGCCAGAGAGGATGAATCAGGGGTTGACTAAGATTTAAATGAGTTAGGAGCCTCTCATAGTGGTTAAATTTTCTTGGCAGGTTTGGCATAATAGGTACTACAAAAACGCGTCCTTATAGCGGAGGTTTTTAGACCAATTTGTGAGGGTTTTTGACCTTCACAAATTGTTTTGCGAGAGTTATAAAAACTCCCGCTTATACGATTGCCATGGTTTATTTACAGAAGTTGTGGGTTGCTGTTGGTATAACGTTTAACAAACTGGGGCGTTTTTCTTGCAAAAGTAAAACCTCCTTAAAATATTAAAATATTTTTAAAATTAAAATATTTAAATAATCAAATTTTCATCAATAATATATATAATTAATGCATATCTGAAAATTTCTGATGCCTATTAAATAGAATTTCTTGAAAAAACAAAAGAGAAAAAATTAGTCTATTTTTAAGAAAGCAACTTAAAAAATAAACCAAACATTTATATTAACCACCATGCGATTAAATCTAAGCATTATCACTAGAACTTTCTACCAAATTAGTTACCATAAAAAGATGCTAATTGTTGGGGGGGGGGAGTTTTTTATTAGGGAGCATTGATACATAGTGTAGGGCTAAACACCTTTGTGAATGACACACCAATTCTTATCCAATGTGAGACTATTTCTCCACTTACTCCCACTTGCATTATTATTCTAACACCCTCTCAAGTGTGTGTACACAATGCTTCCCTTCACACTTGTACCGCCGTTTTGGGCATTTCGACCTCTCAAGTGTGAGTCCACAAATGCTTCCCCTCACACTTGTACCGATGTTTTGGGCATTTTGATACAAGTGGGACGGTCCCTTTCTCAAACCAAAGGCTCTGATACCAATGTTAAATGCAACAATCGGGGGGTTAACGAGGGAGAATTTTATACTTGGGGCACACCTTTGTGAGAGACACACCAATTGCCACTTAACATACTCAGCTAGCCGGCCCCTCTTTATTAGCTTTTGGATGACATCTTTCAACTGGATGCAATCATCAGTATTATGGCCATGGTTTCTATTGAAGCAGAAGTATTTTGATTTGTAAGTATGAGATGTCTCTCTGATGGGGGTAAGGGAGTCAAATTCTTGCTTTCCAAAATTTAGTATTCACATAGTCTTGATTAATTTTCTCACGTAAGAATGTCAAGAGGTGTACCTGTCGTACTTTCCCAATATTCCTCGATTAGAGTCTTCCCGATGTTAGTCAGATTCATTCTCGGCTGGGTGACTATAGTGAAATTAGATAGAAACAAGATTGTGAAAACGCGTGGTTAGCTTCTCTTCCAAGATCATGTAAGGTTTATTCATGGTTAAAATTTCGTGGACAAATTCTTTACCTTGCTCTTTCCTAACTTTTTTCCTGAAAGGGTGGTATCTAATAAGGTCATTCTAAAAGATTCAACACTGAAGGCCTTCTTGAGTCCCTTCTACCTCTACACAGATATGTGCGAATCAGTCTTATTACGACCCAAACTTTCTTTATTACCCTTCATGATCCCACTTAGAGAAGCTTTAATTACAGGTTGTCTCTTTCGGGATGAGAATTATGTAGAAAACCTCTCATGGAACTACGCCCAAGAATCTATGCTTCCGTCGAGAAAACCATTAAACCATAACCGAGTAATCTCGATGAGGGTTAGCGCGAACAACTTGTACTTGGATGCGTAATCGATGGTGAAATAACTTATTCGGTCATTCATGAGTTGCACATGTTCGTCAGGAACTCCTTTTCCTTCATAGTCGCTTAGCATAGGCAACTTCTCCATAGACTTCAGTATTTTACTCTCCATGATTCTTAGTGACCGCAGGTGCTTCAGTTGTACCTTTCTCGATGAGTTTCTTCCTGAGCCGGGGAAGGAGCACGACTACCCAAGTTTCCATCGGGATTGGGAGGAATTTGATGCCTCTTGCTTTTATCTCTATCCTTTGACTGAGGAGTCCCGTCTCTGTTTGTCCAGGTTAGTTCCAAGACGTAAATATGAGTTTTTTCTAAAGCAGCTTGAATTGTATTTTCGCGGGAGGGAGCATTTTGAAGGATTTCTTTTAGGTGAGGAAGTCTTACTTCAAAGGTGTGTGAATTTGCTGTGAAACGATGTTAAACATGTTGTTTAATAGTTCGTTAGCATCTAACACGTAGAGGTTCGTTGAAGAGGGTAGAGGCCAGAAAAGTCTTAAGGTTGTGCGATTGGAGTTGGAACATGAGTTTCTATCAAGTTTACTAGAATATATCAGGCCAATTCCGAAGCTCGAACCAGATCTGGATGCAATAAAACAATTATTTCAGGACATATGATATTTTGCTATTTGTTTGTAGTCTTTTGCAAAGAGTCATTGGACGTATTTTACAATTGAGACCTCTTGAGATTATAAGGATGACAATCTTTTGATTTTGGAAGAAGTGAGACCCTTTCCTAGTGGTGTGGCTGAAGGTAGATCTAATTGGTCCAAAAAGATTCGGGTTGATTTCATCGGCCCAAAACAGGTTTAAATCTATTGATGTATATTTTGCCATTTTTTAAAATAATTTCTCTTAAATACATAATAACATCTTTCCATTTTGTAAATTATTTCTCTCAAGTGCATAATTTTCATAAAAATGTTAAATTCTATAGTTTTTTTTTTAAATTCAAAAATTCTTTATTCAAAAAATTAAAATAAATAATAAAAATTACAGACACACACACACACACACACACACACATATATATATATATATATATATATATATATATATATATATATATATATATATATATATATATATATATATATAATATAGTTTGTTAAATTTATTTTTATTTTTAAAATTATAAATTAATTTTGCCTTAGAGTTCAAAATGTCTTGGCTCGGCCCTATCTTCGGTGATCTGTTTTTCTCTTGTTTTATCCTTTTTCTTTTTTACTCTTATTTTTTTAATGACAAAATAAACATATTGATAAAGGAATATGGTTAAGTTATAAAAGATAAAACAAAGTACAAGAAGTTCAAAAGTAAAAAAAAAAACTAGATAAAGGACAGAAACATAAAGCCTCAAACTAGGAGGATACAACCAGAAACCAAGATAAAAAATACCACTGCTAAAGAACCACTTGGAAACTCTCGGACTAGAGCTCAAACCATGAAGAACCACCATTGAAAAATCATACTCCAATAAAAGAGGAGCACAAGATCCACCACCATACTCTGAATCAAAGTAAAACACTTGATCCGCTAAAGATTTAGATAGATGACATGATTGTGAAGCTATTCGTGAAGGTGTAAGAGTTCTCTCCCAGATCTTACCCAAAATCCAAGTTCAAACCATAAAAATACTTTTCCCTTCTAATTCTTTTTTACTCTCAATTGTTTTCTTTTCTTTTCTATTATTTTTTACTCGATCAATCTATTTTCTTCATTTATTTATAAACGAAGTGGTAATAGCCATAATATCGCACACACAAATGTGAGAGTTAAGATTCAAACTTTAATATTTAAATCCAACTTAAAAATATCAGCCATATGCTTCTGGGTGCTACAGTGCACAACTTCTAATGTTTCATTCTGGACTTGGCTTCTCAAGAAATGATACTTAGTCTCAATATGCATGCTTCTTCCGTGTAACACCGGATTCTTGGCAAGATTGATTGCAGACTTGTTATCAATCATCAGCTTCAGAGGCTTCTTCACTTTAATCTTCAGATCTTCTAATAAGTTCAGAAGCCATACAGCTTGACATGCAGCTACAGCGCCTGCGATGTACTCAGCTTCACAGGTTGATAAAGCAACAACAGGTTGCTTCTTGGAACTCCAAGAAATAGGACCTCCTAGAAACATGAACAAATATCCATAAGTACTCCTTCTATCAACTCTGTCTCCACACCAATCAGAATCAGAATAACTCAATAACTCTGATTCTTCCTTTCTCCCAGAAGGAAACAATATACCATACTTCAGAGTTCCCTTGACATATCTCAAGACTCTAACAGCAGCTTGGTAATGGGACCACTTAGGTTTACTCATGAACCTACTAACCAATCCAACTGCATAGCATATATCAGGCCTGGTATTACACAAATACCTCACAGAACCCACCAGCTGTTTGAAGATCGTAGCATCAACATCTTCACCTTCAGAATCAGAGTCCAACTTCTGATTCGTTTCTGACGGTGTAACAACAGCTTTGCAATTCTCCAGCTTGAATTTCTTCAGAAGTTCTAACTCATACTTCAGCTGATGCAAAATGATACCATCTTCTGAGTACAGAATCTTCATCCCTAGAAAATATGACATTTTCCCAAGGTCTGTAATCTCAAAATCATTCATCAGCACCTTCTTGAACTTCATCAGATCTTATGTACAACTACCCATAAGCAATATGTCATCAACATACAGACACAACAGAATCATATTGCTTCCAGAATGTTGTACATAGACTCCATATTCCATCTCACACTTCTGAAACCCTTGCTTCTTGAAAAATGAATCAATCTTCAAATTCCAAGCTCTGGGCGCTTGCTTCAATCCATACAGAGCTTTATGTAATTTGTACACCATCCCTTCCTTATTCTTTTTCACAAAGCCAGGGGGTTGTGACACGTATACCTCCTCTTGTAATGGACTGTTCAGAAATGCAGACTTTACATCCAGATGCATCAAGGACCAACCTCTGTTTGCAGCTAACGCAATCACCAGTCTGATTGTTTCATGTCTAGCTACAGGAGCAAACACCTCAAAGTAATCTAGTCCAGGTTTCTGAAGAAAACCTCTCGCCACTAGCCTCGCTTTGTGTTTACCAACTGATCCATCTGGCTTCAGCTTTACCTTGAAAACCCATTTGACGCTGATTGCTTTCTTCTTCTTTGGAAGTTCTGTCAGCTTCCAAGTCTTGTTTCTTTATATAGCCTCAAGTTCTTCTTTCATGGCATTCAGCAAAACCTTCTTCTTGAGCGCTTCTTCAATACTCACTGGTTCAGAATCTACTAACATGGCACACTGAATGACATCTCCTTCTGAGTCAACTTCTGTGTCTTGTAACATGTCAAAATCTGCAAACTTTCTTGGTATAGTTCTGACTCTTTGTGGTCGCTCAGCTACTTCAGAGTCAGCTACTCCAAAGTCACCACCTCCATGATCATCTCCAGAAGCTTGTCCTCCAGACCCTATGTCTTCAGAGTTTTCCCTTCCAGAATCATGACTACCACCAGACTCTGGATCATCATCAGAATCTGGATCAGAATCAGATTCTCCATCTGACTCATCTTCAGAAGATGCTTCATCTTATGACTCGTCTTCAAAAGATTCTTCATCTTCTGACTCTAACTTTTCTTCTAAAGTTATCTCTACATCAGAAGTTGGTTGAGACTCTCTCCAATTCCAAACTTCTGATTCCTTCACAATGACGTCTCTACTGACTTCAACTTTTTTAGTTTCTGGACAATAGAGCTTGTATACACCTGTACTGTGGTACCCCACCAATAACATCACTTTGCTCCTATCATCCAGCTTCTTCCTTCTAGCTTCTGGAACATGTTTGTAACACACAGAACCAAAAACCTTCAGATGACTAACACTCTGCTTCTCCTTAGTCCACTTCTCTAAAGGAACAATTTCCTCCAGCCTCTTCGTTGGACACCTGTTGAGCACATATGCTGCAGTAGCAACAGCTTCTCCCCATATATTATGAGGAAGCTTCTTCTCTTTTAGCATACTTCTCGTCATATCAAGCAAAGTACGGATTCTACGTTCAGCAAGACCATTGTGTTGAGGAGTATAAGGAGCAGTAACCTCATGCTCAATTCCATTATCATCACAGAACTTCTGGAATTCTGTAGAGTTATACTCACCTCCACCATCCGTTCTGAGAATCTTTATCTTCTGACCACTCTGCTTCTCAGCCTTCACCTTGAACTTCTGGAATTCTGTGAACACCTCAGTCTTAAATTTGATAAGTGTTACCCACGTCATTCTTGTGAACTCATCCACAAAAGACACAAAATACCTATTTCCTCCAAGTGAAGGTTTTGGAAATGGTCCACACACATCAGAGTGCACTACTCCCAGAGCATGCTTTGCTCTTGGAGCAACTTCTGATACAAATGGCAATCTGGGTTGTTTGCCTTTCATGCATACCTCACATGACTTCTCAGGCTTCACAATCTTTGGAATGCCATGTACAAGCTTCTTAGAACTTAGATGCCCCAGACTTCTATAGTTCAAGTGCCCCAACCTCTTATGCCACAACTTACTATCACCTTCTGAGCCTTTAGCACTCAGACACTCTGTTTCAGCTGTTTCTACATTCACCTTGAATGTTCTGCTGCTTCCCTTTTCAGATTGCATAATCAACTTCTGATTGGAATCATACAACTTCAAGAGATTGTTCTTCATAACAACTGAGAAACCTTTCTCAATGAGCTGACCCACACTCATCAGATTGCTTCTGATTCTAGGAACATACAAACGTCTTTGATCAAAACAGTCTTTCCATTCTTCACTTTTACTTTGACATTTCCCATACCTTCTGCATACAGGTACTTATCATCAACACATATGATCTTTGTCCTCCTTTCAGAGTCAAAGTCTATCGGCCATTGTTTGTTTCCAGTCAAGTGATTTGAACACCCAGTGTCCATATACCACCACTCTGACGAACGTCTTTCGTCAGACTCTGAAGCCATCAATAGCACAGGTTCATCATCTGAACCTCCTCTGGCTATATTTGCTTCTTCTGATCTCCTTCCTTTGTTTGCCAAACAGTCTCTAGCAAAATGGCTAAACTGTTTGCAACAGTAACATTGAACTTTCTTCTTATCCTTTCCCTTCTGATATCTCTTCTCATCAGAAGTTGAGGCTTCCTTCTGGAATCTATCACCACGTCTATGGTTCTGGTCCTTCTTGACAAAAGAAGCCTTCAGAGCTTGCTCAACTTCTCTCTCAGAAGTTCTCTCAGTCAGACGCAACTCTTGTGCTTCTAAACTGCTTTGCAACTCTTCTATTCTCATGGTTTTCAGATCTTTAGAATGTTCAATAGATACAACGATATAATCAAGTTGAGGAGTAAGTGACCTCAATATCTTCTCTATGATTACTTGTTCAAAAAGAGTTTCTCCACAAGCCTTCATCTCATTAGTGATTACAATCACTCTAGAGATATACTCAGAGACTTTCTCATTGTTCTTCATGTTGAGATTCTCATATTGCTTTCTCAGGGATTGAAGCTTCACCTTCTTTACTGATACGTCACCACCGTAACACCTGACCAGTATATCCCACGCCTCCTTTGACGTCATAGAATCAGCAATTTTCTCAAACACATTCACATCCACACACTAATGGATGAAGAACAACGCCTTTTGATCTCTCTTCTTCGTCTCTCTCTGCGCTTCTCTTTGTTCTTCCGTTGCATTTGCTGCAACCGAAACATATCCTCCAATGACAAGATCTAGAACATCTTGAGCACCAAATAATACACGCATTTGAATCATCCATCTATTCCAGTTTTTACCATCAAGAACTGGAAGTTTGGTATTCAAATTGCTTCCACTCATCTTTAAACTTGTGCAGACAAAAACATATTTCACTCACACTCACACAGTGTTTCCCAACCCACAAACAACCAAGAAAATGTGATTCAACACAACTTTGTTTCCCAGAAACAAAATCAATCACACAGTCACACAAACTCACGTTCACTCGTGTTTCCCTGTGTTTGGAACCAGAGCTCTAGATACCAATTGTTGGTGCACAATGAATAAAGATGATGACAAAGAGAATAACGGCGCAAAGATTAATGAGAGAGAATAAAGTTGTTGATCTTATAATGATAGCTATTACAAGGCTATTTATAGGAAAAGAAAATCTTGCCACATAAGCCCTAAAACAGTAAACTTAGTGAACAAGTCTAAGGTACAAACAGTACAATACTACAAAATACTAAAGTACCTTTACTACTAAACAACTAAGCTAATGGGACCCAGAAGATAACATCTTCTGGTCAACAACATCTTCTGAGTAACCATCAGAAGATCAGCCCACATCAGAACTTCTGATGCTCATCTTCTGAATATCGAATTACTCTTCAATAATTTTAAGATGAGATTTAAGAAGTTTTGTTATCTAATTTTTAATTAATAAAAATAAATAAAAACATACAAAATAAAAACCCATAACTAGTCAAATTAGTAATATGATGTTTATCAAATTTTGTATATTATGTGCAGATAAATATAGATGATAAAATCATTTATAAAGAGTTAGAAAACTGAATAGTGTGGATGTACAAAGGTCTTAACTTTAACATTAGATGCATGAAGCTATAGATAGATACCATACAGGGGCGGAGCCAGGATTAAAATCTAGGGTTTTCCGAAAATGAAAGTAAAATATATTAAAAAAAGTACGGAAAAAATCTAGTTTAATCGTAAATGCATTCTTCTCTTGTTCATTTCTTGAAAACACTTGATGATATCCATATCATCAATTGTATTAAACACCTCTTTCTCCACAAATATCACTAAGCAATCATTTAGTCATGGATTAGCCATTCTACTTCCAACTCATTCTTAACATATTTTATCCCCGAGAATACTTGCTCAACAATTGCAGTGACCACCGGTAAGGACAAAACTAGTTTGATAAGTATGGGTGGTTATAATTAAAATCTAACTTAGTACATACAAATTAAATTTATACAAAAATAAAGTTTATGCAAAAAAGGTTGAAGTGGATAGAAGAAAAAAGTTAATTATGTGTTTTCATTTGTGCCGATTAAAAACAAATTATTTCATTTTATTTATAGTTAAAGTTTTAGTTGAAAAATGAGATTAAAAGATAAGAAAGTGATAATTAATTTAAGTTTTTTTATTGAGATATAAGAAAAAAATCTATAATGAAATAGACTAGCACTTAGTAACACCTCGCGTTAAAATTCCTAATAAATATGAAGGAAAAAAATTAAGGATTTATTTGAGTAGGAGAATAATAATAAATACTCAGACTAAGTAAAGAGGTGAAGGTAAAAAATTAAAGTGTAATAAAAAAAGAACAGAATATGCATAATCTGTCTGTTACAGGTTTCGAACTCAGAACCTCTTATATAAAACTACCAAAAGCTTTTACCATGTGGACAAACTTCTACACATTTAGGGTATTCCATGGAATACCCTATACCCCCTTGGATCCGCCCCTGATACCATACCACAATAATGATGAGAGATGAAAGTATAGATTAGAGAGAGAAAAAAAAAGTGAACCATCTCTTACTAGTTTGTCATCTAGTGACATGGTGCGAATGTTGGAAGCATGGAAACAAATCAAAGACCGAGAATGACGGCAACCCATAACACAATCATAACTCTCACATCTTTATTTCAGTCCCAACACCTGTCAATACATTATCACAAAAAGACACACTCCTCAAACTTCATTTCTATATTATTATGATTATCATTTCATTATCACTATCTTCCTTACCTGAAAAAGTTAATTTTGGTGGGTGATTCTTTTTATTATACATATAGTAAATAAGAGAACAATATAAAGACTTTGTTTTCTATTTTCAACATTAGTGTTGAGTTTCATTATGCAGACCAAAAAAAGGAACAACAACAACACTAGTAGTTTTCTTGAGTCTGTGCAGAGTTTTGAAGGATTATCTAATAAGAAGATGATGATGATGATGATGCAGCATCAAAATCCTAATGATGATTTTTCTGCTGCTGATAGTTTTGGTCCCACAACATACAACATGTCTTTTGGTAGTCACTTTTCTTCTATTGGTGCTACTGCCATTGATAATGGTCATGTTTCTTTAAATTTGGAGCCTTTTCATAACATGAATCCTTTCACAAGCTCTCAATGGAGAGAGCTTGAGATACAAGTTATGATTTACAAGTACTTGGTGGCTTCTCTTCCTGTTCCTTCTTATCTGCTCTCATCCATTCCTACTTCATCATCAATGAGTATGTTGTCTATGACCCTTTTTTCCTCAGTTGGTTATGGCTTTCTGTATTTTACATTTGATGCATAAACTGAGTTTAACTGCTTTTCTAAGTCCATTTCTAGTCAAAAGTTTGTATCTTTACCACTTTTCCTGCTACCTTTGTTCTATTTACCTTTTGTCATTCAATCAATGTGTGAACTTTTTCATGATGTGTTGCTTTCTCTTACTCTTTCTTGAAATTTGCATTCTTGAAGTTGAGGGTGGTTTCAATACGAGGTTATCATCAAGTAAGAAGAGTACTGATCCAGAGGCGGAGGCGGGTAGGTGCAGAAGAACAGATGGTAAGAAATGGAGATGTTCTAGATATGTTGCTCCTAATAACAAGTATTGTGAGCGACATATGCATAGAGGTAGTCACCGTTCAAGAAAGCCTGTGGAACTTCACACCAATGATAATAGCCATCATCAAATCAAGAGGATCCCTATTCCAACTACAAGAAAATATGGTGGAACTTCATCACAATTTCTTGCTCCCAGTGCTTTTCATCCTTATCTCCAACCACCACTTTCCTTGGATAATAGCATCTTTGGTGTCAAATTAGTTCCAAGTTTTGACCCTTTGAATAAGCAACAAAGGTAAAATGTTTATATCTATGTTTTTTTCTTCTATGAAATTACTCTTTTGTTAACTTTTGTTGTGTACTGGTTTCTATTCTGTTATTGATTTGGTGAGTTGAATGAAAGGGGCTTCGAGTGGATGCCGAATGTAGATCCAATATCTATTGGTGCTTCTAACAACTCAGGATGGAACTCTCTGATGCACAATAGCATACTTGGAATGACCAATGAAAGTTCCTATCTCAGTAACATCAATGAGTCTCACTATATGAATTCATTTCCACAAAATGAACTTTCTCAACAAGAAAGACCATTTTCTCTCTTATATAATCATCTTGTTCCGATGCGAATTCTCCAATCTGAGAAACCAAGAGGGTGTAGTTTCACTGATACTTGGACTAATGCAAACACAGTTGAAAGCAATGCCAACAACAAGAATGCTTCAGCATTAATAGGTAAATCACCCCTTTCATCTTTTGATCTGTCAATGGGAGGTCCACTAGCTGAAGTTTTAAGGCCAAGCAATGTAACTTCCATCAGCGATTCAACAAGCTCGAATCCATCTTCATCTGTCACAACGAACCGTGTTGAATCCATTGGAACTTCAGGAACAGGAATAATGTCATCTCCATCTGGTGTTTTCCATAATAGAACACTTACTTCATTTTCAGATAGCAGTGGTAATAGCAGTCCAACTTGCATCATCAAAGGCCAATTCTGAATTTGCCTTACTCAACAAGTTAAACAAAATGTCATGTAAATTAATTGATTAGCAACTTAAGTATTGTTATGTTATGTAATATATGTAATCTTGCATATTTTCTCAAACTCAACTGTAAGTCTACTCTTTGCTTTGGTGTACTCCCTCCATCTTGGTGGAATACATGGCGTCTTTAGAGCGTGCAAGGTGTGCTATCACACAGGGCCTTAAATTATCTCATAAATTATTTGTCTGGTTAATTCGTGATTAAATAAAACTTCTATTTGTTCTATCATGGTTATATTATGACTAATCAAAACATGATCTTTAAAAACTTGAGACGGCTTTGGTAGAACCGAAAATGAATGCAATAAGTATTGTTTGTTGTGTGGTCCAAACTCAACTGTTGTCGGATAAGATCATAGATCTAACTTTGACTATGTCAACAATGTTCTGTTCTCTATCCCCCAACAATATCTTTATATATTCGATCTCCTAACAATATGTTATCTTATTTTGGAGCAACAATTTAAAATGTATAATAAATGTAATATGGGTGAAAAATGAAGAACCTTGTGGATAGAGACTACTGCAAATAATTAACGTGGGTAGTACTTTGTTGGAGTCTAGCTAATTTTGTATATTAGAAAATAAATAACTATGTACTATGACTATGAAAGATGAAACGTTTGAGTACAATCTTAACTCTTGTTGTAACGACAAAAATGATAGGGCATCAAACATGTGTGTGTGGTTGGGGTGAGGTGAGGTTGTGGGGTTTGAGTTATGTCTATGAAAGATCAATTTTGGATACTACACTATCAATCACTTTCATAAAATAGGAGACCCTGTGAAATAATATCTTGTCTCCTAGATAACACACATTAACAAAATATCTTATCTCATAATACTTTTTATCTATTAGTTTGGGGAGGAAGGAAGCAGAAAAGAAAACTTAGAGATAAAGTAAGATCAGGTTGAAAACTCATATCTATTCATGACAATAGTAACGACTTGGACACCTTATTTTTTTTTCATTCTAACTGACATAGCAACAAGAATTCATATCAAGGGTAACCACATGAATCCACCTTGGCTCTGTTTGGTAAGCCATGTTTTCGAGCTTATAGCTTATGTCTTATGTCTTATAAGCTCATATGATAATTTAGATCCGTTTGGTAACGATCTTTTCATCACGAGCTTATAGCTTATTTTACTAGCTTATAGCTTATTTTCCAGACGCTATTTCAAATAGCGTTTTAGCTTATGTCTTATAGCTTATCATTTTTTCTTCCTTTTTTATCCTTATTATTTAAATTAAAATCCATTTTTAACCCTTATAATTTATTTTAATTTAAAATAAAATAAATATATATTAAATATCTTTTATGTCATTTTACATTTATAAGTTAATTGAACCGCTCATTTTACCAAACACTTCAATTAGCTTATAAGCTATCAGTCTCAACCATCCGCTATAAGCTATAAGTCACCAGTCATCAGCCATCAGTCATAAGCTATAAGCTATAAGCTAACTTATCAGTCAACCGCTATTTTTACCAAACAGACCCCTTGTATTTGACCAATTTTGATTGGTTTCGTATATGGATTTGGAGTTTTCTCGATTTAAAAAGAGTGAGATGAGATTGGAAATGAAACACTAAACCTAGGG
This sequence comes from Vicia villosa, assembly GCF_029867415.1. Lineage (NCBI taxonomy): Eukaryota > Viridiplantae > Streptophyta > Magnoliopsida > Fabales > Fabaceae > Vicia > Vicia villosa. Next base: position 45,855,000 of record NC_081182.1, on the reverse strand, counting down.
ATGATAATATGTTATACCTAGTAACATGGACTTATGTCTTAACCTATTTAAATTTGACCTGTTTATCTAAAAGTTGTAAATTTAAATTTTTGAAAAGATATATTTGTTATGGGGCGACCATGATCATTTAGGACCGACCACTCCGAGATAGTCTATTTTAGACCAAAACCTTTCGGCCAGCTATGCAAGTATGTTTTTAGAATCTTCTCCTTACCATAGGGCCATCCCATAACTTGCTGCTGCAGATTTGCGCCTCAAACATATCTAACGGTCCTTCGTATTCCATGACTATAAGATAGCGAGACCGTTATTCCTCTTCCCTATATATAGACAATGGCGACATTTCAGGTAACAAGTTTCAGACATAAGTTGAATACTCTATACTCTTTCAGATACTAACTTGAGTGTCAGAGTGTCAACCTTGTAGGTACGCCCCTGCTCCGCCGCATTAGAAGTCCTACTCTTCCGCAGCCTCTACATCTCTCTCTATTTTTGGTTCCATAACAGAACACTGGCACCATCTATGGTAATCTACTTTCGATTCCCGTGTTCTTATCTAGAACAACTCGTTCTCGACCTCAAGAAAGATCTCTACCAAAAACAAATTGATCGTAAGCGGTAAGGTTTGAGAAGATGATCGAAAAACCTAATTCCCTTTCAGATCTGATCTTTCACGTATCATTGTCCATCCACACATTTTGAAACGTCACCTCGCCCAGTGCTTTACTGTCCCCCGATTATTTCATACTAGACGCTGATTCAGGAATTCAGCAAGTTGATAGGTCGTAGTTAGGATTCCTAGAAAAGGTTGACGGAATCGAAAACTCCGAACTACCTCTAGTTATCATGGTCGTCAACGCCAACCAAGCCTCGACATGAATCCTAGTAGATGACGTGAGCTCTTGCAATGTCCTTTATGAAGACACGTTGGGACTGCTAGGTCTTAGGCAAACAGATCTTAATCCGTTCATCGGGGAAAATTTGTTAGCCTTCAACGATTCTGTTACTTCTCATTATGGAGCGATAGATTTGACGCTATCAATTGGAGAGGGGGCGCATCAGAGAAAAGTGACTCTCACGTTCCCCGTGATGCATTGCAAAAGCGCATTCAAAGGCATTCTAGAAAGATCCTTCTTAGTGAGGGTAGACGCAGTCGCTTCTACCATTCAATTGAAGATAACCTACCATGACGAAAAAGGAATACCGGTCACCACCGATGCAAATTTAAGGGATGCAAAAAAGAATTAGGTGAATAATCATAAAAAAATATCCTAGCATCAGAGTCAAGAATAGGTGATGAATTTGACCTAGATGTGTGCGAAAACAAATAAGGACATACTCCAGACTACGAGTTCGAGTCAGTGCAGCTTGGAAAGAATCCGACCAAGTCGGTTAAGATCGAGTCCGTGCTCTCCCCTGAGGTAAGGTCCATGTTAATTATGTGCCTCCAAAGCAAACACTACCCTCTTCTCCATCTCTCTACACGAATTGCCCGGCATCGACCCCTACGTAGCTTGCCATCAAATGAATCTAGACGTCAATGCTTAGTATGTGTCTCAACGTTGAAGAAAACAATCCCCTGAAAAGGCTGAGGCTGTAACACCCCGACTTTAAATTAGTATTTTTATTAATCATTAGTGTTTATTTGTGTGTTGTTTGATTTATTCTGAATAAATTGTGTTTTTTATGTTTAGGAGATATAGAGGTATTTAATTAATTTAATAATTACGAGAATTATCGAGTCTGAGAGCGAAAAAATAAATTAGGACTTTATTTAATTTACTAGAGATAATTACATAATTTTAGTTAATTAATAATAATTGAAATAATTAGTTATTAAAAATTAATAATAATTGAAGTAATTAGTTATTAAGAATTAATAATTTATAATATTATAGATTTTTATTAAATATTTATTCGTTAAAATATTTATTTAAATAAATATTTTAAGTGTTACACTTATTTTTTTAAAATAAATTAAATTATATATTGGGATAATTTGTTTGATAATAATAATAATAGTAATAATAATATAATTTTACCGTTAATACTTTATCGTTGTTTCCTGTAGGGTGTGGGAATCAAATAGGGTATAAAGGCTAATTAAGACTTTAGGGTTATCTTTTCTCTTGTTGGAGTCTTTCCTGGACGAATGGTCGGAATTTATGTGGATCTATGTGCTTGCAAGTATAAAGTGACAATTTTGTAGAAGATGCATCTAAAGTTTTGATGAAGATAACGTTGATTGAAGTCAGTGGCAATAACTTCCAATTCTAATTATGGTAACCTAACTAGAAACACATATCACGCCTCATCAGTAAAAAGAGACTCAAGATTAAAGTTCTTATATGATCAATATATCTGAAAAAAGTCTCGGAACTCTCAGAGTAATGAAATAGATGAAGTATGAAAGCTCGCCAGGTCTATTTATCTGGATGACCAAAGTTTTGTAAAAGCAAGCAAGGAACTCCTAAGCATTAAGGCAACTGACACACACTAAAAATCTTTTTCAAACGATTTTTTCTTGAAAAATTAAGAAAAATCATGAAATTAAAGATGATCATCCTCCCTCATATTTTAATAGAAAGCATCATGAACACAAAATGAAAATCATGTCTACTTCGTATTCATGCAAATATGATCCTCATAAAAAACTCAATAGAAATAATTATCAAACTAACATTAAAGGACCCAAATTTTTTTGAGTACCTAAAATTAAGATCTAAGCTTTTATGCAGGAGTGCTTTATGGTATCAAACGCTAAGTGGTATATCGATAATAATTTTTCAAAGCACATGACCGGACACAAAATATGCTATCCTCTTTCTCTCCTATGGTGATAAAACCAAAGGGAGAGTCATTGGTATCGACACCATTGGTAAGTTTCCTAGTGCAACGATTAGAAAGGTTCTTTTCTTTCATGGCTTAAAGTATAGTTGGCTAAGTATTATTCAATTGTGCGACAAAGTACATGTGTAAATACTAGGTTATTTGTGAGATATTGGATCGAACTCTAGTATGGCCGAAGGGTAGCTTCTTGGTTCGACAGGGTTAAGCATGAAGTCGAAGGTTGTTCACATGCTTGTGTCGAAGATGCTAGGGTTGTTAGCATGTTAAATTAGGTTTTAGTGTTTAAACCCTAATTTGTTAAGTTAGCTTGTTTATTAAGTTGGCTTGTGTAATGGGCCTTGCTGAAAAAGCCCATTAGTTAGTATGTTAGGTTTTATTATAAATAGCATACTAGTCTCTCATCATTGCTAAGCTGCAAATCCTAATTTAGGGTGAGAGAGGTTATTTGTTATTCTTGTAAACTTGTAATCTTGTTTTAAGAGAAAGTAAAAGAATAGCAGTTATAACCAATTCTTGTGTTCTTATTCTCTTCCCTAATTACCTATTATACTTTGTTATTGGTATCGTTTTTCACAACAAATTGGTGCGGTGAGCGTGGAGAAGATGCCGTCAACAAAGTATGAGATTGAAAAGTTCACCGGAGTGAATGATTTCGGTCTGTGGCGCTTGAAGATGAAAGCCCTACTGGTTCAGCAGGGTTGTTTGGAAGCGTTGAAGGGAGAGGCAGCCATGAATGCTGCATTAACGGCAGCGGAGAAGACAACTATGATCGAGAAAGCACACAGCGCAATTCTGTTGAGCCTTGGTGATAAGGTTCTCCGGCAGGTATCAAAGGAGACGACGGCATCAGGGTTATGGGTGAAACTTGAAAGTTTGTATATGACCAAATCGCTGGTAAATCGACTCTACCTGAAGCAAGCTTTGTATTCATTCAAGATGATTGAAGACAAAGTATTGGCTGAGCAGTTGGATATGTTCAACAAGCTGATTCTTGATCTTGAAAATATTGATGTGAAGATCGATGATGAAGATCAAGCGCTGTTACTATTGTGTTCTTTGCCTCGATCACATGCTCACTTCAAAGAAACTCTCTTGTATGGAAGGGAGTCCCTGACGTTTGAAGAAGTTCAATCAGCCTTGTACTCTAAGGACTTGAATGAACGAAAGGAGCATAAACCTTCGACTGTTGGCGAAGGTTTGGCCGTTAAAGGAAAACTCTTACGAAAGGATGGTAAGTTCGACAAGAAGAAAGGCAAAAGCCAGTCGAAGACTTATAGTGGCGAAGCATCTGGCATTCGATGCTACCATTGTAAGAAGGAGGGTCACACAAGAAAGGTGTGCCCTGAACGCTTGAAATATCATGGAGGTAAGGATAATGGCAACGCTGCCATTGTTCAAGATGATTTCGAATCATCTGATGTTCTTGTGGTTTCAAGCAGTGACTCTAAGAAGGAGTGGATTATGGATTCAGGTTGCACTTGGCACATGACTCCAAACAAAGACTTGTTCGAGGAATTATGTGATCAAGATGGTGGATCAGTATTGCTGGGAAACAACAAGACTTGCAAGATTGCAGGTGTTGGATCTGTGAGATTCAAGCTCCATGATGAGTCAATAAGGTTGTTGACTGAAGTCAGGTATGTTCCTGATTTGAAGAGAAATCTGCTTTCTCTTGGTGAATTCGACAAGAAAGGATATGTTTTCCAAGGAGAGAAAAGTATCCTAAGAGTCATGAAGGGTTCGAAGGAAGTCTTGAGAGGCGTGAAGAAACAAGGCTTGTATACCCTTGAGGCTGAAGTTGTAAGTGGTTCGACAAATGTTGCATCCACGAAACCTTTGTCGAAAACAGAAATCTGGCACATGAGATTGGGCCATGTCAGTGAAAGGAGTCTGGTCGAATTAGGGAAACAAAATCTGCTTGGTGGAGACAAAGTCGAAAAGCTGAAGTTTTGTGAACCCTGTGTACTTGGAAAATCTTGCAGAGTGAAGTTCAACAAAGGCAAACAAAGAACACATGGATCCCTTGATTACATCTGTAAGTATAAGAGTGCGCCTAAGAGGGGGGGTGAATTAGGTTTTCAAAAATTTAATCGGTTTTATGAGAATACTTCTAATAATTTTTGGTTAAGTGTTTGAAGGTTTTTTGTAAGGTTCTTTTCTTTTCTTTGGTAATGGTGATGAATGCAATAAAGTGCGGAAAAGTAAAGAACGCAACGATATATACTGGTTCCCCTCACAATCCGAGAGTACTCCAGTCCCCTTTCAAACACGAAAGAGATTTCACTATAGTTAGAATTATTGTACAAGCCTATGCTTACTATCTAACCTATAGGGTGATCAAAGGTTCTTAACACCTTTAAGATCAAATCAATACTAATGTGAGTGAAGAACAATCCTCTTCAAACACAACACTTACTTCCAACAATCCTGGATAGTAAGGAGATAATACTTTTGAATTTATACAAGAGATTTAGATGAAATTTGTATAGCACTATCAATCTTAGATCGATCTTCTTCTTCAAATAAACAATTCTAACAATGAATATAAATGTTCACAATGTATGCATGAAACTTTGAATAGATTTCTCAATGAAAATGTGTATGGAAAGTTTCACTTGAAAATGAGAATTTATGAACACTTGAGAATATTGAAAGATGAAGAATATGGTTTATGAATTGTTAATGAAGAAGGTGATTTTTGAATATGAAAGATGTGTAATATATAGTGTGTAAAACACCTCTTCAAAAGGTTATTATTCCATGAAGCAATGCAATGTTTAAAAGATATAAAGACAATTTCGTTTGAGTGAAAAAATGCAATGGAAAAACACACTGGTTCAGTAGGAACCGGTTCCTGCCTGGGACAACCCGGTTCCTGCTGAACGTTACAGCAGAAAATTTGAATTTTGAACGTGGGAACCGGTTCCTGCATAGGGACAACCCGGTTCCCCATAGTAAACCACAGATTGCTGAAATTTGAGAATGCTGGGAACCGGTTCCCCCATAGGGACAACCCGGTTCCTAAAACCTTTATTTTGAATTTTCACTATGAAAAAGGTTTTAGATGAACTCTTTGATATATGAGACTTGTTCATGATTATGATATGCATGAGAGTATATTTTGTGAACAATTATATGTCAAAGTGAGTATTGTTTATACCTTTGCCATTTATTGCTTGATTCTTGAATCTTTATTATTTCTTCAAGACTTTGAAATTGTGTGTTCTTTGCTTAAGACTTGAGATTCTTTTTGCACATCCTTTATGAAAGCTTGATGTCCATATTGTCTTCATCAAAACAAACTATGCTTGAGATGCTTTGCAATTACATTCTCCCCCTTTTTGATGATGACAACCAAGTCTTGAAAACGTTTTTGAAGAGAGTTGTTTTGTGCTTTTGAAAAAGTGTTTGAACAATGCAAGGCTCCCCCTATGTTAGAGACTCCCCCTAAATCCATGATTCCTTGATTTATGGTGATGAGTTTTACTTGATAATTTTAACAATGGCCTGCATTTGCTTTGAACAAAACAACAACAATACATGCATATTCTTCTCCCCCTTTGTTATTATCAAAAAGGATAGGAAAAAAGATAAAAAGATATGAATTATAACACAAATGTAAAATACCACAAAGTTAGCACACAAATGAAATACTACAAACGATACGAAACGTAGTTTGTTACGGTTACAACATAAAACAATAATAATCCTAAACATCACGAACATGAATGGAACATTGTCTAGAAATCATAAGTAAAATACGAATAATAGAAAGAAAACATTACAAAGAAATTAAAGGAAATAAATTAATCACTTTCATCCATGTGTTCTTCATCATCATCATCATCATCATCATCATCATGTTCATCTTCTTCTTCGCTTCCATCCTCTCCCTCATAATGAGCCAAGATACGCTTTTGAGTCCGTTGAATTTCCCGCATTTGTCTTCTCATAAGGTTATGCTCATAGTCATTCTCCCTCTTGTTGTTATCAATAGATGTTTGAATAGAACAAAGCTTTGCAAACATCATATCCATTGTGTATCCACCTTCGGGACGTTGAGGATCTTGTGGCACGGCTGGCTCAAAATCAACTTTGTAAACGAATCTACCTTCACGATCCGTAACTATTCCTGTATTTTTAAGAGCAGTAGCGGTGGTGATGGCACACTCTTGTTCATCCATATTTTTCTTTGGTTCTCGTTGGAGGAGAACACCAGCATTCCGAACAATATGAGAGATGGCCCTTGCATAAGGTAAGCCTCCTTTAAGGGAAGCCATAAGCTGCATGTGGCGCATAATTGAAAGTGCCCAATTGACTTCAATGCCACGTCTCAGAGCAAGCAGAACCATCAACTCGAACTCATTGACCCTGGAATGGTTAGAATTCTTTGGAAATAAAACATAAGCAATGATAAGATGGAGCATCCTATCACTCACCGATAAGCTAGAACCGAACATGTTAAATTTGGTAGCAAGTTGTTGGCGAACTGTGTCGCGTTGAGTTGGTCGGCACATATCCACAAAAACATCCATCTTACTATATGGTTGCCAATCCTCCGGTATGTTACCTTGAAGGAGCACTAAGCCTTGAGAGGGAATGCCTAACACTCTACCAAATTCCTCAACATCTAAGCATATGTCCTTATTTGAAACTTTTGACAGTAATGTGAAATCATCAAATTCATCGGTCACTATCCTAAGATTGTGGTAAAACTCTCTAACCAAATCCGGATAATAATCACCATGGTCAAGCACAAAATTAGCTACCCCTGCATTAGCTAGTCTACCCGGAAAATTGAAGCTGTGATTAGGGAAATCGGGTAGTTTACCGTATTTTGCCGCAAGGAGTTTTCGACTCCGGATGTTGAATGTGAGTCTCCGACTCTTGACCGTTGGTTGAATCTCTTGAGGATCTTCACTTGTCTCTCCCATTTTGTTCTTTCCCTTTGCACTTCTTGAAACTTTGGGTGCCATTGTTGAAAGGAGGTGAAAGTTAGGGTTTGGGATTTTAGGATTTGGTGAGTGGAGAAGGATTTGAGTGAATTTTGTGAAAGAGTGGAGGATTATATAGTGTTTAGAGGTAGTGGGTAATTTAATTTGGAGAGTTATGGGGAGATAATGGAGCTTTGATTGGGGTTTGACTATGGAGGTGGAAGGTTGAAGAAGATGAAGATGAATGTTGAATGAAGATAAATGTGAGTGAATGTGTGGTGTAAATGATATAATGTGAATTAAATGAGAATAAGAAGTAAAATAAAATAAGAAAAATATATATAAAACAATTATTCACGTACAGCCACAAAGAGAAAAAAAAATCTGGAACAAGTACGTGGGAACCGGTTCGTCCCTACATGGGAACCGGTTCCTGAAGAACACAAAAACATTGCCTCTGGAAATTAGTATGGGGAACCGGTTCGTCCCTACATGGGAACCGGTTCCTGGAGTGAAAATTTCCAAAAACTTTTATTTTATGAAATATAAAGCACATATACCATATAAGATTATCAAGTCATAATAAATGAACATTTATAAAGCATTTTTTATCACATAAAATGTTAGAAACATGTACCTTTGATGTATGAACATATTTTAAACATCACCTTCGTCTAAAATTCCAAGCTCTCGTCGAATTTTGTAAAAAGATTCTTTTGGGAGAGGCTTTGTGAAGATATCCGCAAGTTGATTATGAGTATCTACAAAAGTGACTTCAACATCTCCTTTAAGCACATGATCGCGAAGAAAATGATGTCGAATGTCTATGTGTTTGGTTCTTGAATGCATGACTGGATTCTTTGTAATATTTATAGCACTTGTATTGTCGCATCGAAGAGGAATGCATCCGAGATCAAGTCCGTAGTCACGAAGTTGTTGCTTAAGCCAAAGAATTTGTGCACAACAACTACCCGCTGCTATGTATTCCGCTTCGGCCGTACTAAGAGCAACACATGCTTGCTTTTTACAAGCCCATGATACTAATGCATTTCCAAGAATATGACAAGTACCACTTGTGCTTTTACGATCAGTTTTACATCCTGCATAATCCGCGTCAGAATAACCAATTAAATTGCAAACACTACCTTTAGGATACCATAAGCCAACGTTGGTTGTTCCTTTGAGATACTTCATGATCCTTTTAACCGCCATAAGATGTGATTCCTTTGGATTTGCTTGAAAGCGAGCACAAAGACAAACACTAAACATTATGTCAGGACGGCTTGCCGTCAAATACAATAAAGAACCAATCATACCTCGATACTTGGTAATATCAATTGGAGTACCGGATTCATCTTGATCAACATATGTACCGGAGCCCATTGGAGTATTCATTGCTTTGCAATTATCCATATCAAACTTCTTCAATAATTCTTTACAATATTTGGATTGATTGATAAAGATTCCATCTTTGAGTTGCTTAATTTGTAGTCCAAGAAAGTAATTCATCTTTCCCATCATAGACATCTCGAATTCTCCTTGCATCATCAATGAGAATTCCTCACACATTTCTTTGTTAGTCGATCCAAAAATGATATCATCAACATAGACTTGAACCAATAAAGTGTTACTCTTGATTTTCTTAATGAACAAAGTTTTATCAACCTTACCCTTTTCGAAACCCTTTTCACACAAAAAATTGCTAAGTCTATCATACCATGCTCTAGGTGCTTGCTTTAATCCATAAAGAGCCTTTCTCAACTTAAAGACATGTGAAGGATTCTTGAAGTCTTCAAATCCCGGGGGTTGTTTGACATAGACTTCTTCATTGATGTAGCCATTTAAGAATGCGCTCTTGACGTCCATTTGATAAAGCTGAAAATTTAATGAACATGCATAAGCAAGTAAAAGACGGATAGCTTCTAACCTTGCAACCGGAGCAAATGTTTCTTCAAAGTCGATTCCTTCTTCTTGATTGTAACCTTGGGCCACCAATCTTGCTTTGTTTCGAACAATTATACCATTCTCATCAAGTTTGTTCTTAAACACCCATCGAGTACCTATGATATGTTTATTACTTGGTCTAGGAACAAGTTCCCAAACTTGATTTCTTTCGAATTGATTTAATTCTTCTTGCATTGCATTTATCCATTGATCGTCTCCTAAGGCTTCATCAACTTTTGAAGGTTCAATTTGAGAAACAAAAGCCATGTGTAAGCAAGCATCTTTGAGATTTAATCTTGTTGCAACTCCTTGACTAATATCACCAATAACTTTATCAATAGGATGATCTCTATGAGTTCTCCATTCTTTTGGTAGATCATTGGTGTTCGATTCTTGTTGTACACTTTCTTGTTGAACACTTTCTTGTTGTACTTCCGGTGCCTTCTCAATTATATCATTTGAAAGTTCTTCCGGTGCCTTTACAATTGTATTATTTGAAGGTTCTTCCGGGGGTAAATCTAAAGGATCATCATCATCACAAACAACTTCTTCCTCTTTGGAAGTGTTAGTCTCATCAAAAGATACATGCATGGATTCTTCAATAGTTAAAGTTCTTTTATTATAAATTCTATATGCTTTACTAGAAAGAGAATAACCAAGAAATATACCTTCGTCGGATTTCTCATCAAACTTACCAAGATTGTCTTTGTCATTGTTAAGAACAAAGCACTTGCATCCAAAAATGTGAAAGTGAGCAATGTTTGGCTTTCTTCCTTTGAAGAGTTCATATGGAGTCTTCTTTAAGATAGGTCTAATGATTACTCGATTTCCAACATAACATGCCGTACTAACCGCATCCGCCCAAAAATATTTAGGAAGATTTGCATCACTAAGCATTGTTCTTGCAAGTTCCACTAGAAACCTATTTTTCCTTTCAACTACTCCATTTTGTTGTGGAGTTCTTGGTGCTGAAAAATTATGAGAGATACCATGTTCTTCACAAAATTCTTCAAATGATGCATTTTGAAACTCTCCACCATGATCACTTCTTATGGATACAATCTTTAATGATTTCTCATTTTGGATTTGTTTTGCATACTTCTTAAAGGCTCTAAAAGCATCACTTTTCTGCACAAGAAACAAAGTCCAAGAATATCTAGAATAATCATCAACAATAACTAAAGCGTATACATTACCTCCGAAGCTTCTTGTCCTTGATGGACCAAATAGATCCATATGCAATAATTGAAGTGGTCTTGTTGTAGTCACCACATTCTTTGGTTTGAAAGATGATTTGGTTTGCTTTCCCTTTTGACATGCATCACATAGTTTATCTTTGACAAACTTTATCTTAGGTAACCCAATGACAAGATCATGTTTGGTTAACTTATTTAAATGATCCATATGAATATGGGCTGCTCTTTTATGCCATAACCATGATTCATTATTGTTTACCAAAAGACATTTTACTTTCAAAGATAAATCATTTAAAGAAATCATAAAAATGTTATTAATTCTTGTACCTTTGAGTTTTACCTCATTGGTGACTTCATCGATGATCAAACATTCTTCCTTAGTGAATTTGATCTTGAAGCCTTTGTCACAAAGTTGGCTAATGCTTAGAAGATTATGCTTTAGTCCTTCAACATAAAGAACATCTTCAATGGATGTGAAAGGTGGTGCACCAACTTTGCCTTTGCCAAGAATTCTTCCCTTATTGTTGTCTCCATAAGTGACAAAACCCTTGGCCTTTAACTTTAGATCTGAAAATTGGTTTAGGTCACCCGTCATATGCTTTGAACAACCACTATCTAGATACCATAGGTTTGAAGTGGTCTTCAAGCATACCTACAAAACAAATTAAGTTTTGTTAGGTACCCAAATGGCTTTGGGTCCATCATAGTTAGTTCCTTTCTTCACCCATACATAATGTCCACTAGGAACACTAAAGTTCCTTACATAACAAGCATTGGGTGTGTGACCAATAATACCACAATAAAAACAAGTAGGTTCGAAGTTACTTCTATATCTAGGAGGATAAGATTTCTTCTTAACAAAGTTCTTCCTTTTAGGATAATGTTGCATTACTTTAGGCTTGATCATTTTCTCTTGAATTGGTTGGTTACTAGCTTTGACAAAGATAGTCTTGTTGGATGTTGGTTTATCAAATTTAGAAAAACCAAGTCCGCTCTTATCATTGGAGTATCTTTGTGTGCTAAGAACATTTTCCAATCCAATTTGCCCTTTTTCATATCTTTCTAAAACACGTTTTAATTGGACAATTTGGAAAGAAAGTGATTCACACTTCTTGCATGCAACATTATCTTCTTGAACACTAATCATTTTTTCTTTATCATCTTTATGTTCTACTTCAATCATCTTAACCTTCTCTTCTAATGATGATATTATTTTCTTTTGAGATGAGATAGTTTTATAGAGAATTTTGCATTCTTTTAATAATTCTTCTATTGCACCTTGTGCACCATTATCAAAAAGAGAATCATCATAACTAACCTCGCCTTCTTCATCGTCGGAGTGGTGTGATGCCATTAGTGCTAGGTTTGCACTTTCGTCACTATCGGAGTCCGATGAAGAACTTACTTCATTATCTTCCCATGCTATGTAGGCCTTTTTATTTTTGAACTCCCTTTTGCCTTTGAATACATTCTTCTTCGAAAGCTTTGGACATTCCGGCTTTATGTGTCCTTGTTTCCCACATTCATAGCATGTAACTTCTTGTGATGAAGTGGATGCTTCTTTATCTTTATGCTTTGAGAATTTCTTTCTTTTGACATAGTTAGTATTATCAATATTATTTTTATTACCGAAAAATTTGCCTAACCTTTTTACAAGAAGCATGAAGTTTTCATCTTCATCCGATGCATCTTTCATTTTGCTTTCTATTGAATCCACTTTTAATGCAATGCCTTTGGATTTCTTCTCTAAGTTCTCATGCTTTTCCAATCTTCCAAGTTCTGTCTCATATTCTTGAAGTTTTCCAAATAGTGTTGCGGAAGTAAGTTTTGATAAATTTTTCTTTTCGGATATCGCCGTCACTTTTGGTTGCCACTCCCTTGTCAAAGATCTGAGCACTTTAAGATTAAGTTCTTCGGTAGTAAGAGTCTTACCAAGTGCCTTCAAGTGATTTGTCAAATGTACGAATCGTTTTTGCAAATCGAGAATAGTTTCTCCGGGCTTCATTCTAAACAGTTCGTACTCTTGACTTAAAGTATTCAACCTTGATCTTTTAACTTCAGCGGTACCTTCATGAGTTTCTACAAGAGTATCCCAAATTTCCTTTGATGTTGTACATGTTGATATTCGGAAGAATTCATCCATACTAAGAGCACCATGAAGGAGACTGATCGCCTTTTTGTCAGCAAGAACCCTTTTTCTATCATTATCATCCCACGACGCTTTAGGTTTCTCCGATCCAACACCATTAACGACCGTTGTAGGAACATGAGGACCTTGTAGGACAGCCTCCCAAACTTCTTCTCCTTGTGCTTCTAGATGAGCCTTCATTTGGATTTTCCAAAAGTCAAAATATTCACCACAAAACAATGGAGGCTTGTTGTTAGAACCACCATCTTTGAAAACCGGTCTTTGATTTGCGGAAGCCATTCTGGATCTTTAGGAACAAGTTACCTATAACTTGCTCTGATACCAAATGTAAGTATAAGAGTGCGCCTAAGAGGGGGGGTGAATTAGGTTTTCAAAAATTTAATCGGTTTTATGAGAATACTTCTAATAATTTTTGGTTAAGTGTTTGAAGGTTTTTTGTAAGGTTCTTTTCTTTTCTTTGGTAATGGTGATGAATGCAATAAAGTGCGGAAAAGTAAAGAACGCAACGATATATACTGGTTCCCCTCACAATCCGAGAGTACTCCAGTCCCCTTTCAAACACGAAAGAGATTTCACTATAGTTAGAATTATTGTACAAGCCTATGCTTACTATCTAACCTATAGGGTGATCAAAGGTTCTTAACACCTTTAAGATCAAATCAATACTAATGTGAGTGAAGAACAATCCTCTTCAAACACAACACTTACTTCCAACAATCCTGGATAGTAAGGAGATAATACTTTTGAATTTATACAAGAGATTTAGATGAAATTTGTATAGCACTATCAATCTTAGATCGATCTTCTTCTTCAAATAAACAATTCTAACAATGAATATAAATGTTCACAATGTATGCATGAAACTTTGAATAGATTTCTCAATGAAAATGTGTATGGAAAGTTTCACTTGAAAATGAGAATTTATGAACACTTGAGAATATTGAAAGATGAAGAATATGGTTTATGAATTGTTAATGAAGAAGGTGATTTTTGAATATGAAAGATGTGTAATATATAGTGTGTAAAACACCTCTTCAAAAGGTTATTATTCCATGAAGCAATGCAATGTTTAAAAGATATAAAGACAATTTCGTTTGAGTGAAAAAATGCAATGGAAAAACACACTGGTTCAGTAGGAACCGGTTCCTGCCTGGGACAACCCGGTTCCTGCTGAACGTTACAGCAGAAAATTTGAATTTTGAACGTGGGAACCGGTTCCTGCATAGGGACAACCCGGTTCCCCATAGTAAACCACAGATTGCTGAAATTTGAGAATGCTGGGAACCGGTTCCCCCATAGGGACAACCCGGTTCCTAAAACCTTTATTTTGAATTTTCACTATGAAAAAGGTTTTAGATGAACTCTTTGATATATGAGACTTGTTCATGATTATGATATGCATGAGAGTATATTTTGTGAACAATTATATGTCAAAGTGAGTATTGTTTATACCTTTGCCATTTATTGCTTGATTCTTGAATCTTTATTATTTCTTCAAGACTTTGAAATTGTGTGTTCTTTGCTTAAGACTTGAGATTCTTTTTGCACATCCTTTATGAAAGCTTGATGTCCATATTGTCTTCATCAAAACAAACTATGCTTGAGATGCTTTGCAATTACAACATCCATGCTGATCTTTGGGGGCCTGCAAGGTGTGCATCACATTCAGGAGCAAGGTATTTTCTATCCATAGTAGATGATTATTCCAGAAAATTATGGGTATTCATCCAGAAGACTAAGGATGAAACTTTTGAGAATTTCAAAAGTTGGAAGACTCTGGTTGAAAATCAGACTGGCAGGAAGGTCAAGAGGTTGAGAACCGACAATGGCCTTGAATTTTGCAATGAGGCATTCGACAGCTTTTGTGCTGCCTTTGGTATTGCAAGGCACAGAACTACTGCAGGTACTCCACAGCAAAATGGTTTGGCTGAAAGATTTAATCGAACTATTTTGGAGAGAGTCAGATGCATGTTGACTAGTGCGGGGTTAAAGAATGTGTTCTGGGCTGAGGCTGTTTCGACAGCAACATATCTGATAAATAGATGTCCTTCGACAGCGTTAGATATGAAGACACCTGAAGAAGTTTGGTCGGGACATCCACCAGATCTCGACAAACTGAGAGTATTTGGCTGTGTAGCCTATGCTCACATTAGGCAAGACAAGGTCGAACCTAGAGCTCTGAAATGCATGTTCATGGGATACCCTGAAGGAGTCAAAGCTTATAGGCTATGGTGCCTAGAGCCAGGTCACAGGAGGTGTATCACCAGTCGAGATGTAGTTTTCAATGAAGCTGAAATGGCTTTTAAGAAAACTGATGATGTTGGTCGAAGTACAGAAACATCTGACGAAGAGCTGGAACAGGTAGAAATTCCTGTTGAGGTGGAGCATGTTGATGCTGAATTGCATATCCCAGATGAAGTCGAAGAAGAAGCAGAAGATGCTGAAGTTGAGGAAACTGACGATGACTACCTATTGTCGAGAGATAGGTCGAGAAGAGTCATCAAGCCACCTCAGAGACTTGGATATGCAGATCTTATAGCTTATGCCTTAATCTCTGCAAGTGAGGTTCTAGACGAAGAACCTAAAGACTATAAGGAAGTTATGAGGAGTCGAAATAAGACTGAATGGCTGAAGGCCATGGATGATGAGATGAAATCTCTTCATGATAATCATACTTGGGAACTGATCAAGAAACCTGTTGGGGCAAGGTTAGTTAGCTGTAAATGGATTTTCAAAGTTAAGGAAGGAATTGAAGGAGTGACGTCGAAAAGATACAAGGCAAGGTTAGTTGCAAGGGGTTTCACTCAGAAAGAAGGTGTCGACTTCAATGATGTGTTTTCTCCTGTTGTGAAGCATAGGTCCATTCGAATGTTGCTTGCCATGGTGGCACAGTTCGATCTTGAACTGGAACAGATGGATGTGAAGACTGCGTTCTTGTATGGTGATTTAGATGAAACGATCCTGATGAGGCAACCTGAAGGGTATGTCGAAAAAGGGAAGGAAGATTATGTGTGCAAGTTAAAGAGATCTTTGTATGGGCTGAAACAATCTCCTCGACAGTGGAATAGGAGATTCGACAAGTTCATGGCACGCATAAGTTTCATTAGAAGTCAGTTCGACCACTGTGTTTACTTCAGATTTCGACCTGGTAATTCATTTGTTATTTTGTTGCTTTATGTGGATGATATTCTCATAGCAAGCAACAGTGTCGAAGATGTGATGAGGGTGAAGGCTGAACTTAATAAGGAGTTCGATATGAAGGATCTGGGAGCTGCTTCCAGGATTCTTGGAATTGACATTCGAAGAGATAGAAAGAAGTCGAAGTTATGCCTATCTCAAGAGGCATATCTACGGAAGATTCTTGAAAAGTTTGGTATGTCGAATTCGAAGCCAGTTGTGACTCCAACAAACCCTCAATTCAAGCTGAGTATTGATCAGTGTCCCAGTACTGATGTGGAAAGAGCCTATATGAATAGCATCCCATATGCTAATATAGTTGGTTCTTTGATGTATGCTATGGTCTGTACTAGACCCGACATAGCATACGCAGTAAGTCTTGTAAGCAGGTACATGGCAAATCCTGGAAAGGCTCACTGGCAAGCATTGAAGTGGATTTTAAGGTACATAAATGGGTCTCTGAATAGAGTCCTAATTTATGGTGGAGCCTTGGGTAAAGATGGTAAAGCAGTAATCGAAGGATATGTCGACTCTGATTATGCAGGTTGTATGGATTCCAGGAAATCTATTTCTGGATATGTTTTCACTATGTTTGGCACAGCAATTAGTTGGAAAGCAACACTTCAGAAGGTTGTTGCTCTATCAACCACTGAAGCGGAGTATATTGCCCTAACTGAAGCTGTGAAAGAAGCATTGTGGCTTGAAGGTTTTGCAAAGGAGCTAAAACTTCAAGGTCGAGGTATCACTGTTAAATGTGATAGTCAAAGTGCAATACACCTGTCGAAGAATTCAGCCTATCATGAGCGAACTAAGCACATTGATGTGAGGCTACATTTCGTCAGAGGAGTAATCGAGCGTGGAGAAGTCCAAGTGCTGAAGGTTTCGACTGAAGACAATGCTGCTGATATGATCACCAAGACATTGCCGAGTTGCAAGTTTTTCCACTGTATGCAGTTGATAAAGCTGCATGAAGAAAGCTAGTTTGTTCCTTGATGTTGTAGAGTTAGATCCAAGGTGGAGATTTGTGAGATATTGGATCGAACTCTAGTATGGCCGAAGGGTAGCTTCTTGGTTCGACAGGGTTAAGCATGAAGTCGAAGGTTGTTCACATGCTTGTGTCGAAGATGTTAGGGTTGTTAGCATGTTAAATTAGGTTTTAGTGTTTAAACCCTAATTTGTTAAGTTAGCTTGTTTATTAAGTTGGCTTGTGTAATGGGCCTTGCTGAAAAAGCCCATTAGTTAGTATGTTAGGTTTTATTATAAATAGCATACTAGTCTCTCATCATTGCTAAGCTGCAAATCCTAATTTAGGGTGAGAGAGGTTATTTGTTATTCTTGTAAACTTGTAATCTTGTTTTAAGAGAAAGTAAAAGAATAGCAGTTATAACCAATTCTTGTGTTCTTATTCTCTTCCCTAATTCCCTATTATACTTTGTTATTGGTATCGTTTTTCACAACATTATTAAATCCAAATCTGATCAAACCATTTTCACCAGCTCTAGAAGTGGAAACACATACACAGTGAATCTAAATGAGATTACTTTAAATGATGTTTGTCTACTTAGTAATGAGGACGAATTTTGGCTATGACATAAAAGAATGACTCATATCCACATGAACCACTTAAGCAAGTTGGTCCGCAACTATTTAATGACTACTTTGTCAAAAATGAGCTTTAAGAAAATTCAGTTTTGTGATGTTTCTGAAAGGAAAACAAATTAAGGCCTCTTTTAAATTTAAAAATGTTGTTTCCAAAAAACGACCCTTACAACTTTTTCACATTGATCTTTTGCCTCATCCAGAACCAAAAGTTTTGGCGGCAATCTTTATGTCCTTGTTGTCGTGGATGACTACTCTCGCTATACATGGACATTATTCCTATCTCACAAAAGAGACATGTTTGGTGTCTTTCATAAACTTGTCAGGATTATCCAGAATGAGAAAAGATTAAACATTGCATCAATTTGTAGTGATCATGGTGGTGAATTCTAGTATGAGGAATTCAAAAGGTATTGTAATGAGAATGATATTCAATATGATTTTTTCACTTGTGCTCATGTAGTCCGCCTCCAAGTTTGATAAGAGAAGAACATGGTGCACGAAACTCGACATAATGGAAGAGCAGACTCCTAAATCAACACGTAGAAGAAGGTGAGAAGCCATGGAAGATAGCAACAAAGCTTATTTTGATATTCCCGTAATAAAGCCGATGGTTCTCTATCATTATCGGTAACTTCATTTTTAACAATAGAGGAAGATGAGAAAGATGACTCACTGAACAAGTCATCTTAGTTAGTTAGTTAGAAGCTTTACAAGTTAGTTATGACAGTTGTAAACTAATCTCTTCTAGTCGATGCTTCTATATAAGTACAGATTGTACTCATTGATTGATAATGAAAACGATGAGTTCATTCACTATATAGTTCAAACTTTAGTTTTGCTGGTAATTTTCTCTTCAGATTGACGGTGTGTTTTGCTTTCGATAATTATGACATATCTATAAGTTATATATTTGCAACTGCCAACTGCTTGATAATATTCCTAACTGGAAAAATGTTGCTTTTGCATTGTTCACTAGCCCCAGTAATGTTTTGCATTGTGAAAGTGTCCATTGGTGATAAATAGCTAGGTATACATAGCAGAACGGTGTTGCTAGAACACTGAATTGGCTATTTGCTATAAAAGAAGGCGGAGAGGATCGTCATCCATTCCTTCCTGCGAGCATTCTGTATCAAAGCTTGTCCTTCATACTCCGAATGTTCCTTTCACGCACCAGGTACATACATAGATTAAAGGTCTAAATCTGAATGCTTGTGGCTTAATTGGTTAAATATAAAAAATGAATGAACCAATATATGCATTAGAATTTTGAACTCACAATTCATAACTATTTTGAGATTCCTATTCATGTATAAACTTATTTTTATGGAAGCACGCCAGACTTATGACAGATATTTACAGATTATTCGCAGGAATAACACCAACATTACAAGCCTAGAATAAAGTGCTTAATTCCATGTAATTTTGTCAAGGCTTCTCTCATGGTCCACCTATCTTTGGGATGATGTGCTACACATGACAAGCCAATTCTCATTGCAGCAGCTATGCACTCCTCAGCTTTGTATGTGTTGCTACGATCACTATAGCTGATGTCGCTGGATTCACCACTATGACTATCGCTGCTAAAGTTTTGTGTTGAATATTCATAATGGTTAATAAGCCTTTGATCAACAATATTCAGTAATTTCTTCTCAAAATTGTTCATGTTTAATCCTTCTTTGAACATTTCATCTGTTGGTTTTTTGGCTATCAACATCTCTAGTAGTAGGATCCCAAAACTGTAGACATCACCACTAGTTGAAGCCTTGCCTCCTAAACCATATTCTGAAACATGTCATCCCAATATTAGATAAGTTATGCAAAAATAGATGGTAAAAGAAAGTTCAAATCAGAGGAGAAAAATTCATTATTAAGTACCTGGGGCAATATAGCCAATTGACCCTTTCAGTTCCAGCGTGCTGCTATGTTTCTCTGATGGATTTTGAGAGAGAAACCTTGCCAACCCAAAATCTGCTACATGTGCAACCATATCTTCATCTAGCAGGACATTGGCAGGTTTAAGATCACAATGGACTATTGGTGGATCACAATCATGGTGCAAGTAGTCCATGGCAGAAGCTACATCAATAGCAATATTCAACCTTTGCAACAAGGTTAGTAAAGATCCTGACTCGAGATCTTCTGGGTATAAATTCATCTCTAGATTACCATTAGGCATGAATTGCATAACCAGTGCCTTAAAATCATCCCCCTTGTAATCAGTGCTAGAGCAAGAAGTGATCACCTTGACAAGATTCCGATGCCTAATGTTTTTCAAAGCTTCGCATTCTGCACTAAAACTCTGAGAGGCTTTTCTTTGTTGCAGGTCAAGAACTTTAACAGCAAGTATGGTGGTTTGACTTTCGTAAGTGCTGGTGTTGAACACACCCTTGTAAACAGAACCAAAGCCTCCTTTTCCAACCAAGTTTGTGGAAGAAAAATTGTTTGTAGCAAGCCTAATATCACCATAGGATATATTTTGAGGCAAACCCTTAAGAGGAGTTGATGACAAACTTCTATTCTCCTCCTCATGTTTCTTTAAGGAAATTAGCAGCCACAGCAGATAGAGCATTGAAGCGAACAAAACAATCGCACCTATAATCCCTAGTATGATAGGGAGTAAAATGTTTCTCTTGTTTTTCTTACCCGCAACACACACAGTGACTCCCAACTTGTGCGTAACTTGATTGTTAAGGCCGCATAATCTGTTGTTACCTTGGAGATCAACCTGGCTTAGGTTCATAAAAACACCTTTCATAGGAACCTCTCCTTCCAATTTGTTGAAAGACAAATTTAACCTCACCATATACTCAAGCTTTTCTAAACTCTCGGGAATTGGGCCAGTGAGATTGTTTGATGATAAATCCAAGGTCACAAGGGATGCTAAATCTCCTAGACTATTTGGAATTGAGCCACTAAAATTATTTCTTGCCATCTTAAGTGTCTTCAAGACGTTTACTTCGATTTTAGGAATGTTCCCCGACAGCTTGTTGTCTGAAACAATCATGGTCTCTAACTGCTCCATCTTGAATTCAAGAGGAAGCGATCCGTTCAAAAAGTTTCCGTGTAAGTACAAAGTTGTCAATCCAGAGAGTTGAAAAATCTCCATTGGTATGACACCGGCAAGCTTATTCATTTCCAAGTCAAGAAGAGTCAATCTCTTGCATTTTCCAATGCTCGCGTGAATTCTACCTGAGAATTGGTTGTTTCCTATTGCAAGAATATACAGATTTGTTAAATTGCCAAATATATCAGGAATTTCACCAGACAATCTGTTTTGGTATATCAATAGCTGCTCCAAATTCTTGAGTGATCCTAATTCTAATGGTAACTCGCCAGTGAAATAATTCTGTTCAAAAGAGAAGGATATGAGATTTTGAAACTTGTTCATTCCTTTAGGAACACTTCCATTTAGCTGATTATTAGAAACACAGAACTGTTGTAGATTGCCTGAAAGATAGGCAACAGAATTTGGAAGTTCACCGGTCAAGTTGTTATCATTGACCATAAGAATTTGCAACTGACTGGAGTTTCTAAGCGAATCAAAGAACTTTAAATTCAATGATGTTGTCGAAGTGAGATAGTTACTACCTAGTGTCAAATGAGTGAGGTTTTTCAGGTTGTTGAAAAGAGGTATTGGTCCATGAAATCTATTGTTAGCAAGATCAATAATTTGAAGATGTGATGAATTGGATATAGAATTTGGAATCACCCCTTCAAACCTATTAGTTGCAAGAGCAAGTGTGGTTAAGTTTGGAAAGGCGTGGCCAAAATTTTGCGGTAACTCGCCTGATAGATTGTTCTTTGTGAGGGATAAGAAAACTAAGGAAGAGAGGTTGAAGAAAATAGAAGTAGGAAACTTGCCAGTGAAATTATTTTCTGAGAGTTGAAGTCTTGAAAGATTACGGAGATTGCCCAATTCAACTGGAATCTCACCTGCAAACTTGTTCCTTGCCAAAGAAAGATTCTTAAGAGAAATGAGATTGCCAAAAGTTGAAGGGATTTCACCTATGAGATTATTGACAGAAAAGTCTAAACTTACTAGATTATGAAGTTGCCCTAGTTGTGGTGGAAGTGAGCCTGAGAGATTGTTGAAAGCTAATTGAATGACATTGAGGAGTGTGAAGTGAGCAAATTGGATAGGAATTTGGCCATGAAAATTGTTCTTAGAAAGGTCAAGTGAATGAAGGTAAGTGAGGTTTGAGAGATCAGAAAGTAGTTTACCATAGAGACTAAGTCCTGATAAGTTGAGAGACTGAACTCTTTCACCAACTTTGGAACAGTTGACTCCATACCATGTACAATGATTAGAATCTTGTCTCCAACTGGACAAAGCACTGTTTGGATCAGTTAGCTGTAATTTGAAAGATAGAAGTGTATCTTTATCCGTGTTGTTATTGTTGATGCAAATGATGAAACGAAAATTATGAAGTAGGAAACATAGAAGCAAAATATGTTGGATCATTGTGACTGTGGAAGTAAAGTAATAATGCTGCTTGCTTCACACTTTAATGTTCGTGTATTATGATTAATGTTATCTTTGAGCTTTGGTTTAGTAGTACTAGGAAAAGAACTGGTCATGCTTTGGACGCGGTTAATCATTCACTCACAGAAGATGAGAATTTTTTTGTTTTTGACCTTTTCAACTAGCAAATGACATATAATACACAATTCATAATCGTTTACTTATATATTTTTTAGGCTAAGATGTGACATCTCTATCCTTAGACAAAAAATACAAATCACAATAGTACACATGTTAGTTCCTTTGCTTAGAACAAGAAGTTTACAACAAGTGTAAGGCTTGAGATATAATGTTTTTTCTGATTGATTATTTGGTCCAAAATAGCACGAGTCTTTGCGTTTTTTTAATGAAATTGGCGGTTCTAATTTACTAATATTTAGAATTTTTAATTAATGTGAATGAGAAACGATGTTTACGCGATTAATCTTCTTCTTACATTTTATTATAGATCAGCCAAAAGTTCAATGGACAAAAATCCAATCCATTTCAAATCAATTTTACTTGAACTAAAGTATAAATACAGTTCACACGCTAAGAACAAGTACAATCTCTGATCTTCACTTTCATTATACTCATCTAGAATCTTAAACTAACTTGAACGTTAGAGTGTTGACCATGCAGGTCCACCCCGCGCCACTATAAAGGAGATCGAGGTCACCGTTCAAGATTATCAGTTATTTAAATATATATTATTTATGGATCCTAAGCGGAGCTAAAACTTTCATTGTATGTGATATGATTTTGCTAATTTTCATCTTCAAATCATTTTTGATATGAAATTAGGTTTGTAACCGCAATAGGAGAAGCAAATACGGTAATTCCGATAGCTATGACTAGAATCTTCAATACATCATATGAATCAACTATTTACCAGGCATTACCGATGGACGAGTTCTGTGATATCATATCATCTCAACCTGTCATTCATCGTACCGCTTCATACTTGCAAATGATGCAGACATTCGGCGAAGGAAAGATCGACCGAGATTAGAATTTTTAGATTGCAATAAGATCAATGGAATTCTAAATGCTTATCTATATCGGATTCTTGCAGTCACCATAGCTGATTGCAATCTAACCGAATTTCCTATGGACGGCATAAGTTCGTGTAACATCCTCTCCTCAGACATGATGAATCAGATAGGTCTCCGGAAGGCAGATCTCAATCCGTATGGAGAATGAGATCTACTAGCTTATAGTTCAACCACTAGACTTTGTGGGCCCGTTTGTTTTGGCTTTTTTTTAAAATGATTTTTATAGTGTTACCAAATTTTGTGAAAAAAATTTTTACAAAGAAATTTTTTATAAAAGCTTCGAATGAAAATTTTGTTTGAATAGTTATTCTTAAAATGTGAGTTTAGGTATTTCATCTATTTATGGGGAAAAAATTTGGATATCAAAATTTCAAAAAATCACTTAATTTTGAAGCTATTTCAAATAGATTTTCATAAAAATCATTTTTGAAATACAATTTTTTGAAAAAATTATGATTTTGACTAAGTTTTGGTCTTCAATTATGTATGTTTATGTTATAGGATGTCAAATTAAGTGTTTCATTTTAGAAAAAACAAATATAAAAAATCTTGTAATATTTTGAAAAACGGTTTTACAAAATCTATTCTAAAAAATACAAAGAAAAAATCCATTTTTTTAAAGCTGAAACAAACTGGCCCAGTATCTTCCTTGGCACCTCTATTGTCAGTTGGAAAAATAATAAAGCAATCGGTTATCTCTCATTTGTCCTTAGAAGCTGAATATAAAACATTAGTAAACACCTTTTATGAAGCCCAATGGCTCTTATACCTTCTTAAGGACTTCCGTATCTCGCACCAAAAATTTGTTTCCTTTTATTGTGACACTCAAAACGTCATCGGCATCGCTAACTAACAAGTCTTTCATGAACAAATCAAACACATATAGATGGGTTTGCACTTGGTTCGCGACAATGTTTAGCATCAGATCATCCACCTTCAACCTATTGATTCTATAAATCAAGTTGTTGTTAGCTTCACCAAAGCACTGCACTTGGACCCTTTTACTACTATTGTCTCCAAACTTAGCATGTATTCCATCCACTCCCGTTTGAGGTGGGGGTGTAAGAGTGTAAATCAGTTTAGTTGGTTATAAGGCTTCGAGCATTCATTAGTTAGTTATTATTAGTTAAATTTTTAAGAATTTCTTTGTACACCCATATAGGGTAAAAACACCACTGAAAACCTCAAAATACCCTTCGGATATGGATACTCGAACGCTCCCCAAAATTTTTTGGGATATTGGTTAATTCGGATATGCATATCCGAACGCACCCCAAAGAAATTTGGGATATTGATTAATTTGGGATATTGCTTAAATACAAATTGTTATAAATAAGGAATAAAGAGATTAAATAAAATTTTAATTTTTTTATAAATAAAAAATAAAGAGATTAAATAAAATTTTAATTTTATAATAATTTATTTGTCACAATTTATTTTAAATTATAAAAATAATTATTTTTTAAATGAATATAACATTATGCATTATAATTAATGAAATTATCATGTTAAAAATATCTTCCTATTAACATTATAATTTTTAATTTATATTAGCTTTTTTCTTTGATATTATTATTATATCTTGATTATAATGGTATATATTTAATTATATATTTTAATTAATACAATTGATTCAACTTGATTTTAATTTTGTAATAAATATTGGATTATTTCGAATATGCATATTCGAAAAATCCCAACACCGAAAATTTGATTATTTCGGAAATGCATCTCCGAATTTTGGGGGCAAAAAAAGAATTTCACCAGAAGTCCCTAAGAAGGTATATGGATCAATAAAGAAATGCCGTGAATTTTTTCTCCGAGTTGGTTACATTTAGTTGTATATAAGCCCAATAAGGGCTCATGTAGAAAATTGATTTTGATAATAATAAATTCATTTATCTTTCTTTCTTCATCTGTGAATCATGGCTCTTGTGTCAGAAATCTGCACAAGTTAACACACCCCGATCTTTCATAAATATCATGTTAAATTGAAGCTGAAACAAAGAACAACTTTGCTTGATATATTTATTGCTTGAGTAAAGACTCTTAGATCTTGTGTTAAGGGTCTTTTGCAAAACATGAATAAGAAGAAGATGTGAATGATATAATGAAAGTTGCATAAAATAAATTCTAAAATGTGTGCTCTAACAAATTTAGGAAAATTGAATGCAAATAAATAAACCGGTGAATCCCATTCATGATAACTTGGAAATCTTAACATGAATTTCATGTTTACATCCAGCATATTGATCAACGAAACCCTACAGAATAAAGCTATCTCATTTATTATCGTGCACTAGAAGAATAAATGAATAACTCAGATATAATTTTTGACTCTTAAAACAAGTTGGTTTTCGTGTACTTTTTAATTTGCAAAATATCTCTATTTATAGATAAATTCATGCCACTTGGTGAAGTGTGATATCCTTCGAATCATTGGTCATTTTATCTATTGTTTCCGTTTTAAATCATTGCACAAATATTGCAATGGTTCGATGGTAGACTCATTTTTCTTTATCAAAAAATACTATTAGGAAAAACAAACACATAAAGGTAAAGATGAACATAATAACAACACAAGAATTTAACATGGAAACTATAAAATCGGAGAAAAAACCACGATCATTGTCAAATGACAACTAGAGAACAAAACTATGTAAAAATTGTTACATCATATAGACTACCCTTAACCATCCCAAGGCCCCAATACGCCCACACTTTTCAAAGAAAATATTTAACTACCTGTTACAACACTCTAATACAAGAGTATGAGAGAAAACAAAAAGTTTTATTTCTGAACAAGAAAACATGAAAAGTTAGATACAGGCTTAAAGTGTTTTTAATTGGTGCATCTTGTAATGAAGAACTTGAATCCTTTATAAAGCATTGACTTCCTTTTCCTTTACTAAACTAAGTGAAGTGTGACTTCTTTAACATGTATATTTTCAACCAACCTTAACGATCTCCACCTTGATTGAAAATAATACATGAGCTTTCATTGTCTTCACTAACAATCATACTCCACCATAAATAATATAGTCACTTGAAGCTACACCACTCTAAGAATTTTCACATTGTTTTCACCGAAAATCATACTCTACCATAAAAAGTATATTCACTTGAAGCTACGTCACTCCAATAATTTTCCCATTGTCTTCATTGACAATCATAGTTAAAAAATTATGATACTCTCCGATGAAGAATATATTTCACTTGAAGGTAAAACACTACAAGAATTTCACAGTCATCAACTACAATCATATACTATCATAAAGATTATATTTCACTTGAAGTTAAACAACTCCAAAAATTTCACATGTCAAAAACCAGGTTGAAAAATTATGGTGCAGGTTGGCAGAAAGCTCTTTAACCATCGACATAATCTCATAGCACTTCTTGTATAATCATGATTGTATCAACACATCTTTAACATGAAATTTTCACAAGTCAAAAAAAAAATTCTTCCATTAATTTTCTCTAAGTCAATCTTCACTGCACTTGAAAAACTTGATATTGCATTCAAAACCTTTCTCGCAGAAAAAAAATTCTCAATCAATATAGAGTATACAATTTCTTTTCTGATGTGAAAGATCAGACAAAACTGTAACCACATAGCATACTAAAAAATTTATACCAACCAAATCAAGACTCTTTATACCAATTGTTAAGAAAAACAAATGCATAAATAAAAAGATAAACACAATAATGAACACCAGAGAAAAACCACGACCGTTGTCAGATGACAACAAGAAAATAAAACTAAGAAAATTGTTATAATACATAGACTACTCTCAACCACCAAAAACCCCTATACACCCACGCTCTCCAAACAAAATATTTAACTATCCTTCACAACACTCTAACATAAGAGTATGAAAGAAAATATAAAATTTCAAATATAAATTTAAAGTGTTTTTGACGGGTGCATCTTGTAGTAAAAAACTTAAATCCTTTATATAGATTTGAACTTCCTCTTCCGTTACAAAATTAAGCGATGTAAAACTTTTTGAATACTTATATTTTGAACAAACATAACCAATTAGATCCAACAACTTTATTAAATAAAATTAACCATTATCATTCAAAAATTAATATTTTTAATATTTTTCCAACAAAGCCATGGCAATTTCTACCAACATGTCTAGGAGACATACTTGCATGGATACAAACCTAAATTCATATTTTTAAAAACAACCAATAAAAATAGAGAAAATTCAAATTTATATAATATTTAATTTTATTTTTAATTGATATCATGGGGGTGGTTGAAATCATGCCCGACCCTGTGCAAGAGCAACAACAGCAAATGACCTCAAATTTTAAAGGGCCCCAAATATTTAAAAGGGCAATTTTTTTATATTAATATTAATAAATGTAAAAAGTGTTGTAAAAAAATTCAATAAATCAAAAAATGTTATAATAAAAAATCAATACAATCAAAAAATGAGAATTAAAAATGAGATTGATCACACTCAAAATAATTATAATTAAATATTTTTTAATAATATATAATTATATTTTTTATGTATATTTTTAATTATTATTTTTTTAAAAAATTAAACCTATTTTTTAAATTAGAAGGGAGGCTCTTATTTGATTGGACCGGCCCTAATTATAATAATGGAGGAGAGACACAGTTTTATTTTTATTAAGTGTTTTCCCATATCCAAATATTGAAGATTTTTTAAATTGTATTGACCTTTTCAATTCAAAAGTGAGGTAATATACAACAGATCATCGTTTACTTTTTTAGGCTCACATCATCTCACATTGACAAAAAACACAAATCACCATCAAAAGACATATTAATTAGTTCCTTTCCTTTTAATAAAGTTTACAGAATGTATGATTTGATAAACTAGTCTACCTTCTGTGTTGGACTCAAATTATATATTTAGAATTGTTAAATGATTTTGATGCGACAAACTACCCAACTAGTTATATATTTACTTTTGTACGAGATTATTTTGCTTCTAAACATCTATGTTTTTTTCTTTATAAATACACACATCTTTCAAGTGATATATGTACTACTTCCCATTCTAAACTTGCAATTAATATAGCTATTTTTGTTAGAAATATGGAACCTCTCTACAAATTAAAGTCATTTGTTGCTCTTTTAGCAATACTTTTATTACTCATATCATTTATGATGGTTAGTGCTGCCCAATCCAATTTCAAACAAGGTATGTTTCTGTTTATGTAATTATTTAACTTAAAACTGTGAGAAACATATCATATTCTTGTTCAAAATATAATCATATGTTTTTTTTTTAAAAATCTTTTTCTCTTAATTGTTTAAATGATTCATTTAAATTTTTATATGGTGCAGGGAGAAAACTTTTGGAGGAGGAGGATGTGCCTGCTTACAAGGGATTTCCTGGTGGTGGAGGATATCCATGACTCCTAAAAATATAGTTTATGATATATTTATAATAATGAAGGAGTTCAACATATTATTTGTATTTTATTTGGTAATACTTCGGCATGTCCAGCCAGTTTCAACGGAATCATATGTATAATATCATCCATATCACAACTAGATAATGACAAGAGCTGTTAAATAAATAATTAAAATTAGTAGACCTGTTTTGTAGCAGGTATAATTTTCCTCTTCCTTAATTTGTCCTCCAAAACTTTATTTGCTTGGTGGAAACTTGGAATGTATATTTAGTGTGGTTTGTGTTAGATATTAAAATAAAAATTTATTTATTTTAATATGATTTTTATGAAATCCACTTTTTCTAAAAAAAGAAGTCATTTTAAACTCCTTTTTTTTTTATAAAATAAAAGAAGTAATTTTCACACCCAAAAACTTAAATATTTATTGTGAAAAGATTTAGATAGTAAAATTAGTTTTAAAAAGTAATTTTCAAACCCAAAAACTTAAATATTTATGAAAAATTAAATTCTAATAAAATTTATTCAACCTAGTTTTATATTTAATTTTTTTTTTTAATTTTAATATCCATTAGTTAGTTTTAAATTAATTTTTCATTCAAATTTTTTTATAAAATATATATCAAAATATTTATATAATATCATCAAAATTATTTTTTAAAAAATAAACAAACAAACTCGTTTATAATATCACTAAATTGAATGAGAAATCATCACCCGTTAATGGGCCTAACATAGAGATAAATTTGAAGTATGACAATATCTTCCATGCACAATTTACCCTCTCTTCATTGTTAATAGGTTTTGGAAATTTCTTAATACATCTTTAAGGATTTTTAGGAGTTTTTGACAAAATTCTTGTAATATTCTCTAAATTCGGATATTTAAATGCATTCAATATTTTATTTTCAGAAGATCTTCGAAGTATCTAAACATTTTATTTTATAGGAGTTTTCGAATATACATATTTGAAATAACCCAATATTCCTTCTTTAACGAGTTTTCGGATATGAATATCCGAACGAATTCAGATCCTCGGCAGCCACATTATTGGCAGCAATATTTGCAGCCATTTAATGGCCCTTGGATAAATCAAGTCATTTAAGCAATTGATAAAATAATTTGATTAAATAGGAAACTAATTTTTATAAAATCAAATATCCTATTAAAAAATATAATTAATTATTGATAATTTAATTTTATATTTTGTATTAACTTTTTTTAATTTTCTTAAATTTTTATATGATTTATTTTTAAAATATAATATATTATATTCATACATCAACATTAATAATATTTTAATCAAATAATAAAATAGAATGTAATTTTATTTTTCGGTGTTGAAGTTACATGCACTATATATTTTATTATTTAAAAAAGTTAAAAATATTTTGTCCCTCTAAATATTTTAACAAATTTTATTATTATTGTTAAATATTAGATAGATGAATTGAAAATAATATCATTAACATACTTATTTAATCTGTAATTTAAATTTATGGATAAATGAATAAAAATTAAATAGTTAAATCATTAAATCAAAACTAAAATTATTAACAAAAAAAATTATACGAAATAATATATTTAAACCAAAATATAAAATGAAATTACTCATCATTAGTTAGTTAGTTATCAAGGAGTAGAATA
This sequence comes from Vicia villosa, assembly GCF_029867415.1. Lineage (NCBI taxonomy): Eukaryota > Viridiplantae > Streptophyta > Magnoliopsida > Fabales > Fabaceae > Vicia > Vicia villosa. Next base: position 45,824,542 of record NC_081182.1, on the reverse strand, counting down.
TTTGATTTCAGAATAAGAATACTTTATTGCCAAAAAACTATTAATTACAAAGGTGATCAAAATCCAACCTATCAAGAGAAACAAATCAATACTAGCCTCTACCCCGTTACATCATGAGTAAACCAATATGTGTTTTCAGCTTGGGATTCATCCGAGCCCTATATATCAAGTTGTCTATAATTTTTAGTCCTGTGGTTGTTATACTTACAGTATTACCAAAAACAGTGTCATTTCTTAGCATCCAGCATTCCTAGTGTTTCACTAAAAGCCATTTTAAGAACTTTTGTTTTCCAACTCTTATTCTTTGTCTGTTGCAGCATCCAATTCAGCTCCATAATCCAGCCCCTCGAATTATGTACCACTTGTAACCAATCCAGAACCTGCCTCAAGATTTGCTTCATCACTCTGCACTCAAAAAACAAATTTTCCTTTTAATCAATTTTTTTTATCAATTACTAAAACAATTGTATTTAAGGGATTCAAATAACTTGATTTATCCAAGGGCTATTAAGTGGCTGCAAAATTGGCTGCTGGCAAGTTGGCTACCGAGGATCCGAATTCATATCCTTTTTTAAAAGAAAATATGTACTATGAAATCAACTTAAAATAAATTGATTTAAATTATTAATATACATAAATTTAAAAGCATTATGTTAAAAAAGATAATGATGTGTTTATTAATGTATTTTTTATTACATATAAGTTATTCATATCTATTATAAAATTTAAAAAAAAAAATTATTCAATATACGTTAATTCTTGCTTTACTTTCTACCAAATGGTTAAAATTATAATAAAAAAATTTTAGATATGCATATTTGAATCCATCTAAAATACTCTCCAAAACATCTTTAGATTGTTTTCGGAGATTCATATCTAAACCACTATTTTTAAAATTTATTATGATGCGTTCAAAGATATACCTTCGAAAAAGAATTTAAATTTTTTAAAAGTGTGGTTCATCCCATAAGAATGTATTAAGTTTATTTTATTTTTGGCCTTTGCATAGGTCAATTTGTTACTATCTTAGAGAAATTTTAAAAAGGATTGGCTTTTCCCACTCTTAGGGTGTGTTTGAAACAAGAGAGAGAAGTATTAAAGAGAGAAGTTGCTGAAAAAAAGACTCACTTCTCTTGCTGATATTGCATAGAAATGTTGAAGAGAGAAAGAATATAGGTAGGTCTCACCACTTTTTGCTTTCTTCTCATTATAGAGAAGAACTAGTAAAAAAACCCGTGCGTTCGCACGGGTAAGTCAAATCTTAAGATGAATAATGTATTACAAATGTAAAAAAAGAAGTTTAAAAATTCGAATGAGGAATGTTAATTTAAGTCAAATCTTTATATAGTGGCTATGTAAAAAAAATGTAATAGTCATTCAGATCTTAGGTTATTCGATAAGGTTGGGTTGTTGGTGATATACAATTGTTACTATAAAATCACTAATAACTGAAAATATTTAAAACGAAATATTTATCAAATCACCAATATGATAAATTTAATATGTTTAATAACTATAAATATTTAAAAATATGACTAATAACTATAAATATTTACAAATACCACTGATACCTATAAATTTGTACAAATATTTAATTGATTAAAATAAAAAAGATATTGTTGTGATAATGACCCGTAAAAATAGTGAATTTCAGTGATAAAATTTACAAGAGTTAATAAAAATTACATCAAATCCATTACTTAAATTGAGTACAAAACTTATAAGTAAAAACTTATTGATAAAAGCTTAAAACTTAAAACTCTAGCATCTTTTATTGATTTAAAGGTTAGAAAGGTATGGTGGTGTTAGCACAACATATCTTTTAAAAATTGTATGGTGGTGATATTTTAATTTATTTATATGCACTAATATGGATCATATGAAATAAATAATATATTAACTCTCTTAAATAATTAATCATCTTTAAACAGAAAATAAATTATTATTTAAGAAAAAATCAATTTAAAAGATATTGATATTTGAAAAAATAAAAAATGTAATAATCTTAATCTTAAATAATTAACTTAATAATTTAATATATTTTTTATAAATAAATAAGTATTAATTTATTGGGTTAAATAAGTTTTTGGTACCTATAAATATCTCAATTTTGGTTTTTAGTCCTATAAAAAAAAAGTCGACTTTTAGTCCCTATAAAATTACTTTTGCACTCACTTTTAGTCCCTGTAGAGGGACTAAAAGTGAGTGAAAAAGTAATTTTATAGGGACTAAATGTCGACTTTTTTTTTATAGGGACTAAAAATAATTTTTGATAATTTTATAGGGACTAGAAACATATTTAACCCTAATTTATTTTAGTGATAGCTAAGGAATGCTAAAATGGATATACAAAAAATAAAAATGTAGTGAGCAATCATTGTTAATTTTTTTATTGTAAAGCTCTCCATAGTGCCATATTTCAATGGTAATATACATAGTAAATACTCATAGAGATTGTGAGGCTAAGTGCAATGTAGGGAAGGAAACTTAGATACGGCATTTACACTCTTGTACGAGAAAAAATCTTACACACTTTCTACACAACTAAACTATATAGTAAACTATAAAGGAGGGAAATGAATGGTGCTCTAATATCAACATGTAGATCATTATATGAGTTGAATTTATCATATACTATCAACAAACGACTCATGCAAATGAGTGATCATACAGCATATAAATTAAACCAAATACAAGAAATTAAAAATCCAAAGCAAGTCAGAAGCAAAGTGTGGCTGTAAAGCAGCAGCGATGGTGATGCACTTGACTGTTGAATATATATTACATAGGAGAGTTGAGGAATTGGAATGAATATATATATATATATATATATATATATATATATATATATATATATATATATATATATATATATATATATATATATATATATATATATATATATATATATATATATATATATATACACATCATGCAGATTCATGCATCATTTCGATTCCGGTGTTGAAAGTATTTTGGGTAAATATTTTCTAATATATCGTATTCACAAAGACTGAGTAATATTGCTGCCGTTCTATAGTCGGATTATAATGAGTTAGCGAAAAGTAGTGGTTTTGATTGTTTGTTCTCAAATTGCATATAACAGAATAATAATTGACTGATAAAAAGCTTAAAGACGAATAACAATGGTGAATGAATATGTTGAGTTCTAGGGTTCATCAACCTATTCACATACAATAATCAATTAATCCACGAGTGAACATTATTTAAGTTATTATCTTCATTCATCCTTAAAACTGATATTATGTCTAATGATCAATCTAGAACCACCTCTACTGGTATGATATTCGATCTCTCAGAATAACTATAAAGATAAAGGGAATTAACCACGATGATTTATGAAAACTTCTTCAAAATCTCATCTCTGAGTATTAATCAACAAGTCAATGTAAAAACCTAGGGCAAAAGTATAAACCCTATCTCTCGATTGATAGTTCAACAATGATATAAAATAAAAGCAAGGTTTTTCATTGATAATAAAGCTTAAACAATTGTTCACAGGAATTAATCAAAGTAATTGCATCTTCATAGGTTAACTACTACCTTAAACTCAACACAATGGGGTTTAGCTCTCCATAGCCATGAAGAACACACAAGATTTCATGGAAGGATTCATCTTCATCAAGGGAATGTCTTCAATTGATGTTGAATTCTCCGTCGAAAGTTGTTTTCTGCTCTAGAATAGGATTGCTCTCTGAAATTCGTTCACCAAGGACTCCCTCTTATGAGAATTAGGGCTTCTATTTATAACAATTTATCCTTGTAACGCAACCATCACGCCTCGGCACGTATTGGCGCGGCGCGAACCCAAGTCAGAAGGGATGGCGCGTCTCGCTCCTTATTGGCGCGGCTTGACCTTTGTTTCACCTTCCTTCTTTGTGATTCTTCCTCTCTAGGAGCTCTACACCTGCGTGTTTCTTCGTCTTTACTTCTAAACTTCAATATCTGCACAAATAACACCCAAAGTGACGCAAGTTGTTCTACAATTAGCATCGAACCTCTAAAGTTCAATTCTAACTATAAAATCCTTAAAAAGCATAAGATATGTTCACTTCCAGCACAAAAGGTAGTTAATTTGACAAATGAAAACACTACTAATTCACTCCTAACATCCGACAGCCACAGTCAAAAGAAAAAGAAAACTTATATTCAAGATAGTATAAGGAGAGAATATATAGTATTAGTTTTATAACCTCATATCATAACAATATTCAAAAGGGAACCTTGAATCAGAAGGACGTCGTCTATCCTCCAATATCTGATAAGCCAAGTTCAATAACCATCTATATATTTCTTCACTAAAATATGTAGATTAAAAAGCCAGTTTGATTCAGACTATGAAAGAAATCTGTAAAGTAAATCTTGTTTCTACGAAATTGGGAAAATGAATGTCAAAACACTGAATTCGAATTTTGTTTAAACTGTGATGCAAAAATAACAAACATCTTCAAATTCATATCTTGTTTCTATAAAATTAAGGAGATGAATGTTTAAACACTGAATTCATGTTATATATCTTCAGGGAAAAATCATTTCAATATCAACTTAATACCTATGTTTTAGAAGTGCCGCCATGATCTCTCTCAACATCCTCCACAAGGGACACATGGTCTCTGAATCCTTTACTACATTTTGGGCACGCATCACATTAGTCGCACATTGGTTGCTGCTTCTTTCATGAACTTTCTGCACATGATCGACCAAAGAAGTTACTGAAGAAAACTTGGCACCACATTGAGGGTATTGCTCGACTGACCACTGCTATTGCTCTTTCCCCCAACATCAGTTAATGTCCCCCAGACTTGATTAATTTCAACACTCAACTTCGACATTCCAGCCTCAGCTGAAGCTCAAATATTGAAAGTAGCATTAAGAAAGCTCGTTGTCCACTTAGATATTAATACAGTGACATATTACTACAGTGACATCTTGCTTGTCATATTTTGTACACTGATGTTTGATATAACCTCGGTGCTCCAAACAATACACCTAAAATGGTTTGGGATAACACAGTTAGGTCAAACAAAAAGCTCTTAAGATTGAAAAAAAGGAAGAATAATAATCTATAAAAAAATCACCAAAATCTCATAGTTTGATGAGTTAGCATAGTCTTCACTACTTCATACAACACGGTGGCAATCTGAACATTCGTAACCATCACCGGCCTTCGAGAAATATCAGAAGAAGAATAATTAGAAATTGTAAATTCACATGATTCACACAACCTCCAAGAGCATGTTTAAGAAAAATCGAGCCTTATGGTTTTTTAGTAAATTCACCATCCTAGATTCTATTCTCATAGAAAGTTTGGTAGTACACTCTTGAGCAAATATAAGTGGACAACACCATTGATTAAGAAAAAACAACAATAACAACAACAATGGAAAAAGAAACAACTCTAGGATTCTCCAATTCAGTACCAATGGCAGCTCTAAGAATAGGCACAAGAACATCCAGTGAAGAAGGAACAATTTCACTATTCATAATATTCTCTTCATTTGGAAACTCAACAGTCCTTGTTGGTGCCCTTATCATCCTCTTTGAAGGTTGTCTAGAGATCTCAAAAGGACCTATTGTTCCACTGGCGCTAGCCATGTTTCTACCACCACCAGAAACACCACCTACAAAAACACCAAAACCAATGCAAGTTTATATTACAACTCAAAAAGCAAGTGGCGTCAATCGGGGAAATACACTTAAACTACGTTACTAAACCCATCTTAAGTTGTGAAATAATTCCATGTATGTATCTCATCCACACCAAACGTGAGCCTTAAGGGTCATTTCATGTAACACGGGACAAAATCGCTTCAGCGTAAATACAAGACAAAATTGTGTTTCTTGAAAATCTAGGTGATCTTTTGTTATGCCTACAAGATCTACTCATTTGGTTGATTAAAAGATTGTGCAGTAAAAAGGTGAAGTATGTCAAGTAATATTGGTTAAGAAAGTACTAAAGTTCTGATATTTGACATTGATGTAACATGACACGGGTATCAAGGAACATATTTGTGTGGTAAGAAAAATCAAAAGCAGCTAAAACCTAAGGGGCTGTTTGTTTTAGAAGAAGTAGATGCGAAAGAGGTAGCAAAGAGAGAAAGACCAAAGAGAGAGAACACTTCTCTCATTTGGAAGAGGAGAGAGAGAGTCTAAAATGAGTGATTTAATGTGGGGCACACACTTTTCTTTTTCTTCCCATACTTGCGAAGAAAGACGAGAGAAGCTTTGAAATTTGTTTTTGTTCCTATATTGCCCCTTATCTTTCAAATTAACAATTACCAATTTATTCACTTGTAAGTGAACATCTGTATGAGTATTGAAAAATGGTACGCTAATTTTCAACTTACATTTCTTTTATTTTTAATTTGTTTTGATAACTTATTATTTTTGTGTGATAATACTATATATTTTATTTACTAAAATCCAGTTTAAACAACCATTTAAATAATAAACTAATTTTGTAAACAAAACTAAGTAGCAATTAAGTTTATCATCTTATATACGTAATCATTAATAAATTTGGTCTAATTTATAAAACCAATAATAAAATTAAAATTAATACATTAATTTAATTGATTAATTAACTGAAATAATTAATTTTGGCCAATGTGCTTTTAACTTAAGAGTAATTTTGTACTTTTAAAAACAATAAACATATTTTTTTTATTATTTATTCTTTATTCTCTTATACTAATTAATACATCAAATGGACTCTATTTCTCTCATACTTCTTTCTTTTATCACTTTTTCTCATCTCTTTCTCTCTTTTGTAAAGGGTAATTTTGTCTTTTAAAAAATAATTACATTTCTTTCTCTTCTATTAATCTCATACTTCTCTTATAACAAACAATACATTAAATCTATTCTATTTCTCATCTTTTTCTCTCTTCTCTCACTCTCTCTTGCCTACTTTTCTCTTCACAACTTCTCTTCCAAAACCAAACACACCCTAAAGGAAAAAAGAAACCTGCGAATACAGCAGTCCTTGTGCCTAGGTGCACAGAGTTTCCATATGTAGCCGCTTTTAGGGACTGCTGCAGCTAGAAGATTCAAACTTAGTTGTGACAACATCGATATAACATATATGGACATCATTGATAGAAATTAGATGTGACAACATTGATATAACTTATATTGACAATAGTGATAAATATGATATATTAAAATACTTATGGAAAAGTACAAATAGTACAAACATAGTGCACGGGTAAAGTGATAACAATGCATTCTCCAACTAAACTATAACTTTTAATTCAAATTAGTTCAAGTTGTTGTAAATGTTAGTAATGACAAAATATTAGTAATAACAAATTAGTCAAACCAAAATATATATGGATTGCATAATTTAATCAAGCTTAGGCATGTTAGAGTATATATATGGATATAAACAGCATAATTGTCAAACCAAAATTAAACAAAGGACTGCTGATAAGCTAATCTATCAAGCTTTCTGTTAACTCATGGCCTTAACAGTTTTATTCTCTCATTCTCTAGCATACCTGACACTAGCATCAAGCATTTCCTTAAATACTGCTAATGCTTCATCCTCCCTCCTAGCTTTCCCATAAGCATTGATGAGTAAGGCATAACTAACCATGTCGAGTCTGAGATTAGCTCTTTGCTCTTTGATCTTTGTATCCCCTGCATGAAGAAATTAAAGTTAAGAATGCAGCAATTAATATATTTTACTTCATACAAAGATTATTGAAACCACTCCATGAATGTTTTGGAACCAACTTACACAACCCACAAAGCCAATTAACAACCTCGCAACAGGATCCTGAGGAGGTGTTATTCTAGGATCATAAACACTAAAAAACTTCCCTTTCTTAATAAGCGGAATAGCCCAATCCACAACCGATGGCGACGAATAAGCAACATCAATTGCTTTCCTTCCACTTATAATCACCAACAAAAAAAATCCCGAAACTAAAAACATCAATCTTAGTACTCACATTTAAAAAATCACATTAAGAAACAACTTTTTATTAACTTGAGTCATTAGTGTGAAAAGAGAAACACTATTTTTCACATTGAGCCATAGCCTGCATTTTCTTCACCTGAGTCCATTGCATCAATTCCAGTAGCGAATTGGTTTACACCCTTCCGGAAATATTCCTCACGTGTAGTTCCTGCCAAAATTTAGACCACTCATTACATTACCCAATCAAATAGCAACAATATTAATAACACAAATAAAAAATATCAGCATGTCAAATATAATCGGTTACCTTTTATTTACTTACAAATAATGTTTTAAACATTGAGTTATAGGTGAAAGTTCATAAAAACATTTTATCAAACATGGAAGGTGCAAAATTAAGGAAATCTAATTCACTAAGATGGAAAAAATAAAAATCATTCATACACTACGTATCAAGCTGTGAAACTATGTATCCTATACAATATAAAATTAGATATAATATTGGTGTAATCCAAGTTCACGAGGACCATATTCCGTATGAATATATACAATATGCAATCCAAGTTCCATGGTTATAATATTATGTTACCATTCACTGTGTGTTTCTTTTGTGAGTAAACAAATGAAAAGTATTATTATTAAATACTTGAAGTGATATCTAGGCTGCTTGCAGTGGTTCTGCTTCAAGATATTTTTACAAATCTGGGTAATAAAACGAAGCAAACAAACCAGCTACAACAACAACCATTTGTTAAATGGAAACGAAAAAACAACGAAAAATATGATGAACATGAAACCAGCGATAAACGAACATGAAAATGAACACCAACATCAACAAATCAGCGAAAAAACAGAACATAAAAAGGAGCATCAACAAAGACCTGAATTTGTGAATACGACTTGGTGGATATGTAAAATGAGATGAACATCAATATTTAACAACATTAGATAGTGTTTGGTCGCACAAATTTTTACCTGAGATGAAGTGGAAGGAATCCAGATCTGGATGAATGGAAGGAAGTTCTTTCTTGAGTTTGAGTTTGAGAAAAGTGATGAGAGAGAGGGAGACTGTACGATAAAGACGAGAGGGGGAAGAATAGTATAGTAGAAGAGCCATTGGTTTGAAAAAGAGGAGAAGAATTTTATCCGGTCATTTACATGTTCCAATTCCAAAATTTCAAAATGGTTTGAAAAAATAAGAGGGAAACATTGAAAATGGGATGTAGTTGTCACTTGGCATAATTCTTGGTTTTCATTGGACAACAAATGTGTATTTAGTCAATCTACTTAATCTAAATGTAAGGTTGTCATGATGACAACTTTTGCAACAACCCTAAACCTAACAATGACGTGTCATTCTAATATAACACTAATGCTGACGTGTCAATTTCTTAAAATTTCTAATATTAATTAACTATTTGTATTATAATATTTTGAAATAAATATTTAAATTATTTTTTACTTTTATAGTATTATAACTCAATAATTAAATACACGACTCCTTGAAAATTTAATATGTAACATTTTTATTCCTATTAAAAGATTAATAAAAAAATTATATTCTTATTATGAAGACAATATAATTTTAAGTAATATATATATATATATATATATATATATATATATATATATATATATATATATATATATATATATATATATATATATATATATATATATATATATATATATATATATATTATAAAAATAATTTATAAAGTTATTCGTAATTAAGTTTAAATATTGAAAACAATATTTTAAACATATTTTAGTAAAAAAAAATTCTAATATAATATAAATTTATAATAGTCTTTGTTATACTAAATAAAACTATAATAGTATTTGATATACTATATTTTTTGGTCTTATATTCTGTCACATTTTTATGAAGCACAAAATTATAATAATATTTTATATACTATATCTTTTGGTCTTATTTTCCGTCACATTTTTATAAGCAAAGATATTAAAAATTAGCTATTTTTATATAAATGTACGTATCCTTATTATAAAAGACAATATAATATAATTTTAAGAATAATAATCTATTTTGGTTTGAATTATTCTAAACATATAATACGTAAGTTTTTTCTATTCCATAACTTCCTATTATTATTAGTTTTTTTTAGTTTTTTATATTCATTAAAGATACCATTAAGTACTATTTTAATAGGTCCTTTGTGCAATATTTATTATTTATCAGTTATAATTTTTATAATGACTAATCAATTTTTAAAACATATAAATGCATTAATGTTTGACCGTTTTTTATTTGCATTATTACATTTTTAATTTAATGTTACACGGTTTTTTATTTCATTATTATATTTTCAATTTAATTGTTACACGGTTTTGTATTCTCACATTATTACATCCGTTATAAACTAAACATAATTCATATATAATTATGGGTCTGCATCCACCAACTTTTTGTGATCTTTCCCCAAATTTTATTCTGCACATAGTTTTTAGATTTTACATTTTATTTCCTGGCTCATTATTCTTCAATCAAACCATTAGCTTTTCTATATATTATGCTTCAACCATCATCCAAATAATTTCTAATTGACTATGTTATGGTCACCTAGATGTTCTATTGTTGGCTACAAATTTCTCACCGTTGACACTTAGACTTCCTTATATATTGGAAGTCATTATTTTTCAGCAATTTTCTCTTCAAATTGCTACAACTCCAATCACCTTCTTCCATCAATCTAAATCTAAAGGATACTACTATGCACTATAAGCAAATACCAAACAAAAATAGTTTTACTCTCCTTTTCAATTTCTCTTCTACATGTAATGGGAGATAGGCATTCCACCGTCAGGTGTGACCACTTTTTGCGATGATTGGTGTTAATAGCTTTTACTAAGATCTCTGGTGTGTGATTATTTTTCCACACACACAATCATAGCTTTGTACAAATATATAATTTTGTATTTTCACTTATTATAAATCCAAATATTTACATATGCCTTAAAATTTAGAACCACAATCAATTTCATTGAGCTGTTAAAGATTTAGAACATCTTCTATGATATATGAATGTCTAAACAAAATAACAAAACAAATATCTAAAAATTATTTAAAAATAATTTGGCCAAACAATATACATTGATGAGTATTATAATTTTAAAATGGAGTTTATATATCATTTAATATATCATTTTATTCTTTTTTCTTTTTGCTCGGGTAGATATTGATTTGCTATATTAATGTATGTTTAACAACTTTCTTTACTGAAATAAATTTGGTATGCAGTTAACACATGATATATAATTATCTATATTGATTTTTCATATTCTCCATCAAAATTAAAAAATTCATTACAATCACTAAGAAAAGTTTTACCACAATCAGAAAATTATTTTCTCCACTTACATAAATTAAATAAAAAAGTCATGTAAATGATTAAGAAACTTATATTTTAAATATTTTGTCTATTGCGTGTGAGATTTATAAAATATTTTATTTTATTTTTCCTGTTGCAATTAAAGTAAAATTTTAATTATTTCAATATTATACAATACTATAAACTTAAAAACAGACGAATGAGGTGTATTTAAAAGACAATTATTTTAGAAATGTCTTATCCCTTATTCAATTATTAAAAATGATATTATAGATGAATTCTATGTAATAATTCATAATACTTGAACTATTTACCTGATTGTGTTCAGTCAATGCAATATCTTAAATATTATTCATAAAGTTAATTATTATAAATTTAGAAAACTCCTATTTCTTTTGGTCAATCATTTTTATGTCACACTATTTCGCTAAGATGATAATTAATATATTCTAACCCAACGTTAATTTCAATGCATCTATGTCTACATTCGTTTGGCGTACAACCGCGCAACGCGCGGGTTTCAATCTAGTTACATAAAAGGGCATCAATCAGTGTAAATGAAAATTGAATTAAAGGGCAATATAGGATGTTTGGTGGTATGTCTCAATTTTAATTAAGTAGTTGAAGATAAGAGAAATATCAATTTCTTTTTTTGTTTTCAATCATGCCCTTATTTCTAACGTGTATTTCTTTTCATACTTCAACAACAAAATCAATTCATACATTCAATGGTTTAGTGTGATTTTATTATTTCTTATATGACTTTTAATCTTTTTTTTTTAGAATCTTTTTAATCATGTTTAACTAATATTAAATATATTGTGATTTTTTTACATGCTAGCTGGTTTGCTTTTCTTATAAAAACAAATCAATTTTATAAATTAAATTATTTTAAATAATTGAAATGGTAAAACCATTAGTTAAATTAAATTTATTAAATTATTGTGATTTTTAACTAAAATACATATTTAAATAGATATGATAGAAAAAGTAATTATAGAAAATTTTGTAGTATTAATTTTTATAATTTAAATGTATTTTTATCTTTTTAAAAATAATTACACTTTTCTTTCTTTTATTTCTCTAGTACTTCTCTTATAACAAACAATACATTAGTGGTGAATAGCCACCTTAATAAAATTTAAAAATGTTATGAGCATACTATGCAAGTATATTTATATACATATCTAAAATACACCACATTTATTTATTTGTAAGTAAGTGGTTCAATTCATTTGATAAAAAAATAGTACATAAATGTATCTCTGTATTTATAGAATGGTGAATTTGTATATACATTGGTAATATTTCTGAAAACACTTTGAACTCCTGAAAACATTTTTTATGTTACATTTTAATTAAATTCTTATTTATTTTGTTAAAAAAGAATTATTTTCTATTTTTTTTAATTAATAGTGATGTGAAATGACTTTTGAAGATGGTTCCCGAAAGTATGAGAGTGAGAGATAAAAACAAAAATACATAACCAGATGGGTCCAGAACTCTCACAATTCTTCTCAAACTCTCTAAAACCTTCTCCACCTTTCACACTCACTCACTCTATATATTCACATCTTTCACTTCCCACTCTCATCATCAACTGCAATCGATTCCATAATCCTACCAAGCAATTCTTGTCGCTCATTTCATCTCTTCATATTTTCCATAACAACTATGGCTCAGGCAGTGTCGTTGTCAACCATTGCTTCACCTATGCTGTCCCAAAAACCATGCAACTCTGTCAAAAGTACACTACCTTGCATGGCCTCATTTCCATTAAGTAAACAATTGCCGAGGCCAGGACTGAAAAATATGAGAGCTCAAGCTGGCGGTGGTGGTGATAACAAAGATAACTCCGTCGAAGTTCATCGTCTTAACAAAGAAGATCAACAAACTGCCGTAGAAAGAAAGCCTCGAAGAAGTGCCATCGACATTTCACCATTTGGTTTATTGGACCCATGGTCACCTATGAGAAGCATGCGCCAGATGCTGGACACAATGGACAGAATTTTCGAAGATGCCATGACGATTCCCGGAAGAAACATTGGAGGAGGTGAGATCCGTGTGCCTTAGGAAATCAAAGATGAAGAACATGAAATAAGAATGCGTTTTGATATGCCTGGTGTTTCTAAGGAGGATGTGAAGGTATCAGTTGAAGATGATGTTCTTGTCATAAGAAGTGACCATAAAGAGGAAAGTGGTGGAGAAGATTCATGGTCGAGAAAGAGTTATAGTTCTTATGATACAAAGCTCAAGCTTCCTGATAACTGCGAGAAAGATAAGGTTAAGGCTGAGTTGAAAGATGGTGTGCTTTATATTACTATTCCTAAGACTAAAGTTGAACGCAAGGTTATTGATGTTCAAGTTCAGCGATGATAGGCTTAAACTTGAAAAGTTGTGTGTTTATTATACTATCCTCCTCTATGAGAGCTGATGTGTATTTCCTTCTTGTTTTATCTATAAAAATATTTTGTCGAAATGTAGAATAAATAAGATCTATTACTGTTTTATAAATGTCTCCAAATGTCCAGTTTATATATTTTCTATGGATTTGGTTTTGATGGAATAACAATTAGTTTAGTAAAATTGGTAATGGTTATATGAATCTAATGATATATCTTAAGATATTGGTCGTATGGGATTTAATACAAGAAGGTTCCACTAACATATTAGATTTAATTTGAAAGAGTCTTTTATCCACAAAATTGTGATCCCTCTCTTTCTTCAAAACATATTTAGAATTTACATATTTAGCATTTCAAAAAGAATTTCAGCAACTGGCCAAAGTTCATTAGATATTTAAGACTTAGCAATTATCAACGTGACAAATTGTTTGCAACAATTTTTAACTAGTGAAGACGCACGATATTCAGATCAGCATAATTTAATAATAAAGACATTATGTTTGACATTAGAATCTTTCAACACCTGTTTTATCAGTTTAGAAAAACCTCCTTTTGTTTCCCTAAATTCAGCTCCAGCATTTAACCAAGAAGCACATGCTTGCTTCTCATTGATCTAGAAAAACAGACTATTTCTCAAGGCAAAACATCCATCAAAATTAGATATTTGCTTATTAAATTCAGTGATGTCCCCTTTATTAGGGTGTTTGAAGGACAATTTCTTGGATTGTTTTATCTACTCTTTAATAGGGATACCTTTCTAGGATAGAGATCCTACTGATTCAATGCTAGTGAATTCACATATTTCATCTTTTATTAATTCATCAGTCTACACATAAGATGTTCCAACATTGTCTATAACATCCACCTTTTCTTCAGAAACTGAGTCATTAAGGACTACACTTAGAAGTTCCATTGCATTTTTTTGTTTAGAATTACACTCTATAAACTCTGCTTTGGGTAGCATACCACAAAAATATTCTTTCATCTCTTATTGACTATTTGTCAGTTAGGTTATAACATTTATTTTCAAAGACATGAAAATGTTTGACTGTAGGTTTCTTTCCTTTCCATAATTCATGAGTTATTGAAGTACCTCCTCTCAAGGTCACCCTGTTATGAATATAGCATACAATATTCATAGCTTCAGACTTGAACTCATGTGGCAATTATTTAGCATGAAGCATGATCCCAACTGATTCTTGTATTGCTCTAGTCTTTTGTTCAATAGTTCCATCTTGTTGTGAAGAGAAATCATGACTAATATCTTCTGAAACACAAAATTAAGAGAATTTTGCATTCTTAAACTCCTTTTCATGGTAACTTCTGACTTTGATGATATGACTATTTCCATCCTCTTGAATCTCGTGGCATATGAATTCAAAAATTTCAAGAAGGTCTAATTTCTCTTTGAGAAATTTCATCCATGTAAAACCAGAAAAATCATCTATAACCACAAAGACATACTTTACTCTATCCAATCCTTATGTTGGTATTGGTCCTATTAAGTCCATGTGGAGAAGTTCCAATACTTTGGAGGTAATCTGATGTTGTAAAATTGGGTGTGACATTATGGTTTTCTTCTTTAATTCACACTCATTACAGACTTTCTTTTCTTTAATTTTGAGTCCTAGCATTCCTCTAATGACTTCTTTAAGTCTAGTGTCCTTCATTCTTTTGAACTAAAGGTGTCCAAGTTTCTGGTGACATAGCTTCACTTCATACTCATTGGTTGTTGAACATGTGGAAGTTATTTGAGATTCCAACAAGTAACAGTTGTCTTTAGACCTTATACCCTTCATAAGAACAACATCTCTCTCATATTTGACTAAGCACTCTGATTTGGAAAAATTTACCAACAACCTTTGACCGCATAGTTGACTGATGCTAATAAGATTAGCTGGTAGTCCTTTCACAAGAAGAACATCTTCTAACTTTGGAGATTCAACACTCATCAACTTTCCTACTCCATTGATTTTACCTTTAAAGCCATCACCAAATCTGACAGCACTTGTGGGGTGATACCTAATATCTACCAGTAATTTGCGAATGCCTATTATGTGTTTAAAGCATCCACTGTCAAAGTGCCAATCTTCTCTTTTTGTTCTTCTCAAGGTGGTATGAGCTATTAGGTTGGCATCTCTTTCCTTGACACTTCTTTTTTTGCTGACTTGACTAGCCTCAAAACAATAATGACCATACTCAGTATGACCATACTCGCCACAATAATGACATCTCCAAGTTGAGGAGTTGAAATTTGGAGCTTCATTAAGTCTGTCAAAATGTTGAAACATGTGGTTTGACATGTTGATCATTCTTTTCTTTTCAGCTAGAAAGAACTTTTCTGAAGGCTTTTTCTTTTGTTGAATATCAGAGTGATATTTGACTTTTGTGTCTAAAGTCTCTTGTATCATTTCATTTCCATTGTTCATCCTTTTTAAAGATTTTGTCAAGTTATAAAGCTTGAAATTTAATAAAGTTACCTCTTTTTGAAGATGAGAAACAGTGCACATAAGTTTCTTCTTTTTATTCTCCAGATTGACAATGATTTTTCTCTGTTCTTCTATTGTCTTGAGACTTCCTTCACATTTGTCACAGGTATCCTTGTAGGATACATTCAGGTCTTTATAGAGATCATTCTCATCACATGATTATACTTCATCTGCCCATCTGCGAGAAAGAGACATTACCAATTTGGCAGTTTCGGGAGTAGACTCATCTTCTGACTCATCATCATCAGGCCAAGATGCAGTCAATCCCTTTTTTCAGATTCTTGAGATAGGTTTTACATTCTGGTATAATGTGGCCAAATCTTTCACACTCATAGCATTGAACGCCTTTGTTCTGATTAGACTTCTCTTTAGGTCTATTATTATTTTGAGAATCATTATTCCTGATGTAAGATGAGATGTTCCTGACATATGGTCTTCCTCTTCTATCCAACCTCTTCAAAATTTTATTAAAATGCTTCCAAGTAACACAATGGCATTCGTCAGTCCTTCCTCAATATCTAGATCAGCTTAATCTATTTCATCTTCAATACTGGATACAACGACTATTCCTTTGTTCTTTTTCTCAGACTTGTCACTAATAGCCAACTCAAAAGTTTGAATTGAGCCAACAAGTTCATCAACCCTCATGGTGCTGATGTCATGAGTTTCTTCAATGGTTGTCACCTTCATGTCAAATTTCCTAGGTAGAGACCTAAGAATTTTTCTTACAAGTTTTTCTTCTGACATCTTCTCTCCCAAGGAACTAGATCCATTTGCAATTTCAAGAATCTTCATATGTTATTGTTGGATAGTCTCATCATTATTCATCTTCAAATTTTCAAACATGGAAGTGAGAAGCTAAAGCCTAGACATCTTTACTTTGGACGTGCCTTCATAACTTGTCATAAGGATTTTCCAAGCATCCTTGGCTATCGTACAGGTGTTGATCAACCTGAAAACATTCTTGTCTACTCCCTTGAATAGAGCATTTAGAGCATTGGAGTTCCCGAGAGAAGATTTGTCTTCCTCATCAGACCAATATTCTTCAGGTTTTAAGGACACATTCTCTTCTTTATCCTTAATAATAGGATGTTCCCATCCTTTTAAAAGAACCTTCTAAGCTTTGTTGTCCATGGATTTCAGAAAAGCCACCATTCTGACTTTCCACCAGTCATAATTAGAACCATCCAACAGATGTGGTATGTTGTTGTATCCTCTTTCTTTATCCATAGTACCATAAATTATTCTCCCTGGAGCTTACCCAACAAACAGAACATGGTGCCTGCTCTGATGCCAATTGAAATTTTGGCACTTACACAATAGATATCAAGATAGATGTCCTAACAACATACAATGTCATGACATATGTTATAAGATCTGCTGACTAACATCCCTATTATCAAACTGAAAACAAAATGCAGAAAGATAAATAACACAGTAATTGTTAACCCAGTTCAGTGCAACAACACTTAATCCGTGGGCTTCCAAGCCAAGAAGGAAATATACTATCAGACAGTTCATATTGTTTTTTATCCTTGAAATATTTGATTGAAAAATATGATAAGCTAGGATATTCAGCTACTCATTACAGGCGCGGGCTTAAGCTTTCAATCACTACAATGATAAACACAACCACACAACCCGTGACCAAAGAAAACAAATAAGAGATTACACTTTCAAATAAGAACAATACTTGATCTTTCTTAAAAGCTTTGATCAAGAAAATACTCAACTCTCTTACTTAAAAGCTTCAAGAGTGAGAACACACGTCCACCTCAATGTATCAGAAGATACATGAGTGACACAAAAGAAAGAACACACGAAGAACTTGAAAGACTCCTAAAACAACAACCCTTATTTTTCACACACGATTTCTATTTGTGAATGTTTGAAAAACTAGGTTTATTATAGACTCTTACAGTATGGGCTTGAACTTCTGAAATAAATCCAATCTTCCTCCTTTCTGAAACAACTGCAAGATCTTCAGACAAAATAGGAACCAATCAAATCAAATCAAATCTTAGTTTTCTAAAAGTAGTCTCAAAGATTCTTTTTCTAAAAATCGAGACCAATCTGTATTTGTCCTAAACATTCCTTGATTGCCCGCGCCTGTAATGAGTAGATGAATATCCTAGCTTCTCATATTTTTCAATCAAATATTTCAAGGATAAAAAACAGTCTGAACTATCAGGGTGTTCTGGTGTAGGATATCCACTCATATTTGGGCTCATACATCCACTCATATTTGGGCTCTTATCCAATTATTTAATTGATTAATTAATTAAATAATTTTTAAATAAATTTAATAAGCCTTTTAAATTTATTTAATCACTTAATTAATATAATAGCTAATATAATTAAAATATATATATGGAGTGTATCTAGTGAAAAATGTATCGTTATATGAGAGTGAGAGGAAGAATTAATAACCGTTTGATTAAAATAGGTTGAGATTTAATATCTCGTCACGTGATCCTCTTTCTTCTCAACTGAAACAGTTGAGAAAAATGAGGATCACGTGGATAATTTAACTGAATTATTAAATCTCAATCGTTTATTTTAATCAAACGGTCGTTATCACTTTCTCTCACTCTCATATAGATTACTCTTTCTCATTAAATAAGTTATATATATATATATATATATATATATATATATATATATATATATATATATATATATTTATATATATATATATATATTTGTTAAAGATAGTGGCATTGATAGTGTAAAATAGTTTTACATTGTCATTCAATAAAAATTCATCAATTAGTCATATCACACAATTAACTTAAAAATATCAGGATGACTTGGCATGATACTTGTTGGTGATTGATTATACTGTCAATGCATATCCTTTTTTCTTTTTATATATATATATATATATATAGAGAGAGAGAGAGAGAGGGCATATCATATGAGAATGTCATATTTATATGAGAATGTGAGAATGAATCTGAACCATTGAATTTTAAAATAAATGGTGGAGATTATGAGTGAATTTTTTTTCTCTCTCCTACATTTTGAAATAAATGATGTAGGAGAGAGAAAAAAAAGATTCACCCATAATCTCCACCATTTATTTTAAAATCCAATGGTTCAGATTCATTCTCACATTTTTATATAAATATGTCATTCTCATTTGATATGCCATATATATATATATATATATATATATATATATATATATATATATATATATATATATATATATATATATATATATATATATATATATATATATATATATATATATATATATATATAATAAAGTTGAACTCGTAATAATGAAGTAAATAAGTCTTTGCCAGTTGCTAAGTCAAAACTAATTTTGTATTAATAATATAATATTAATTTAAATATTTAAAGAAGAAAAACTAAATCAAATTAAAAAAAAGTGTGAAATGGTTTTTTTCACCATCGAGTGTTCGGAAGACAATTATAACATCAAGTGGTTCTAACTCTCTCTTGATCATGGTTGTTTTATTTATTGAGTTTAAAGGTAGTGCACTGACAGTGTAAATTAACTTTACACATACAACCAATCAAAATCTTTACACTTGCCATATCATATTAGTTTTTTTAAATTAAAATTGTGCTTTAATTGGATACATGATTGTGATTGGTTGACAATGTAAAAATATTTTACACTGTCAATGCATATCCCTTTTTCTCTTATTTATTTACCTATTACTCATCGTTTTAATAAACTAGATAAATTACCCGTGCGTTGCACGGGTTTTTTCAGAATATATAGTTTATGTTTTTTTGATTATATAAAAATGATAATTTTAATAAATTAAATTAAATTATAAAGTAATTTTTTAAATATTGTAATATACATGTATTTAATATTAAACTTTATAAAAAATATAATAAATTATTTAAAATTCGAGAGTGCATCTAAATATAGATTGTAAATTTTATAAATGTTTTAAAGTTAATTAAGATAATTTTTTTGTTAACTATAAAGTGTTCAATAAATTTAAATAATATATTATATTTAATTATAATATTGCACACATAAACACTTTAAGTATATTTTAGTTGTTGTAATTGTTTTTATATTTTAGGATTCCATATAAATAAAAGGCGGGTGTGAAATATTTAATTATTTAAAAGATTATATTAATTTCTTTTAGTATAATAAACTTATTTGAACTTTTTTATTATCACTTCTCAAATGTTATATTGATCAATGTAAATAAATTTAATTAATATTACTATTAAATTTAATTAATATATTTCAGAAAGTGAATATTTCTAGTCATTGAATTATGCGTTAAAATCCCAAATTTTTTACTTACATCATTATAAACATTTTTTAATGCAATTTAACATTTTTCTCTTATTTTAAAAAGGTAAGAAAAAATATTTAAGAAATTTTATTTCACTATTATAAGCCTCGATTATTAGAAATTTACAAACTTAAAACTTATAAATTTCTAAATATAGGTTGCAATAAAAGTAATAATCAAAATCCTTCACTACTTTAATCGTAAGACGAAATCAAGAATTGAGCCTCATGATTAGAATATTTTATTACTGTGTCAATTTTTTTTATTATGTTATTCTATTTTTCTTACATACTCTTCTATAATATTGTTTCTATTCGTTATTTGATATGAACTCTTCATATTTTAAACTTTTAAATACTATATCAAAAGAAAATATTAACAAAAAATAATTTAATAAAGAAATAGATGAAATGAGAGTACCTTTTCATCTATTAAGATCATATATGTGCTAATTAATTCTTTTCTTCTAGTAATGTTCATATTATACCATATCTGACTGATTCTAAGTTTAATCATAGTATTTGACGTAGTATTAGTAAGATTTTTGAGAAATATATGATTGGAATCCGTGGTGAGAATAAATAGGATAGTTGAGAGGCAGGAAAGATGAGACAAATTATATATAATTGAAGAATAAAATGAGAATCCATTGAATATGTAAATGAATTTTGTAACCGAAAATATGGAATAAAAGGCCATTTTAATGATTAAGAGTAATTGAAGAATAAAATTGAAAATTAATTGAATGTACAAATAAATTTTATAACCGATGAAATGAAAGGTCTAATGAATGCTAGGTGGTTATGAAAGGTCTAATTAAATAGATTAATAATACAGTTCTATTTAATATTTTGTTGAGATATTTTATTAGAGATTAAAAAATAAATAAAATACTACACAAATAGCATATCAAAATAGTAATTTTATGAGATTTGTTTTTAAATAATTTTTTTTTAGTTTTATTACAGATTAAAAAATAAATAAAATTTTTAGTTTAATTATTAATATTGTGTCACTTATTAAATAATATATTGTTTATATTATTATTATATTTCAATTATTATTATTATTTTTATTATTATTTTAATAATTATTATTATATTTATATTTAGTATTTATTTTTTATATAGGATCAAATTAGTAAAATTAAAATTAGGGTTTATGCTTAAATTGAAGAGTTTTTTTATTATTATTATTATAGTTATAATTAATTATTAATAAAGGGGTTTAATAAAAAAACATTCTTTAAATAAGTAATTTATTTTGTATGAATAAAAATTTGATAAATTAGATGGACAAAAAAAGTGAATATAAAATTAGGGTTGGGCAACAATTATTTTGAAGATTATACATCACCATATCTACTTATTATTATTATTATTATTATTATTATTATTATTATTATTATTATTATTATTATTATTATTATTATTATTATTATTTATATTATGATTATTATTATTATTATTAATAACATTAATAACTATTATTAATATGACTATTAATATTATTTTAGTTATGATTAGTATTATTTTAATTATTATTATTATGTTATTAATATTAATAAGAATTATTAATATTATTTTTGTTATGATTATTATTATTTTAATTATTATTATTACTGTTGTTGTTATGATTATTATTATTTTAATTATTTATATTTTGTCAATTTAATAACTAATAGATTTAAGATTGTGGCAATAAATATATATTACTTATTATTTATTTATATTATTATTAATATTATTTTTATTATGATTATTATTTTTGTTGTTGTTGTTAAGGTTATTATTATTATTTTAATTATTAATATCATGTCAATTCAATAACTAATAGATTTCAAATTGTGGCAATAAATATATATTACTTATTATTTATATTATTATTATTATTATTATTATTATTATTATTAATAACATTAATAACTATTATTAATATTACTATTAATATTATTTTTGTTATGATTAGTATTATTTTAATAATTATTATTATATTATTAATATTAATAATAATTATTAATATTATTTTTGTTATAATTATTATTATTATTATTATTACTATTGTTGTTATGATTATTATTATTTTAGGTATTTATATTTTGTCAATTTAATAACTAATAGATTTAAGATTGTGGCAATAAATATATATTACTTATTATTTATTTATATTATTATTAATATTATTTTTGTTATGATTATTATTATTATTATTATTTTTGTAATATATATTACTTATTATTTATATTATGATTATTATTATTAATGGTATTATTATTATTATTATTATATTTAATCTTAATGTAGGGTTAAATTAGTAAAGTTAAAATTAGGGTGTGGGGTCAAATTAGTAAATTTAGAATTAGGGTTTGGGCTTAGAGTTGCTATCAGGTTGACATGTGGCTAGGGTTGCCATCATGACAACCTTGCATTTGTATATATTAAGATTTAAATAATATGTTTTGATTATTTTTTAAATTCATGTTATCTTTTTATTTGAAGTTTAATTTTAAAATAAAACAGAAATTTGTTTGATACGACTCTAATTTTAAATAGGCGCCCATGTAGGGTGTGGAACAAAGTCCAAATTTGCGTGTTATCTTTATTCGCCGAGTAAAAAAGTCATGCCAATTTTATATTAAACGCAAACAAGATGGAGGTTTTATTATTGAGGTTTTTAATTCAAAATTGAGATGGAGTAATATACAAGTGGGGTCAAAACTGATCTGATAAGTTGAACATGTCCGCTCTATCGCTTTTTTTTTTTTTTTTTTAAGTTTTTATAAATGTAAATATTAATAATAATTTTTAGTCTTAGTAGGGAAAAGATAAGTTTACACTGTTTTTAAACACTTACACCATTGTAACTGTATATATAAATCATACTAATTTTATATTTTAATAATTTATTTTACTTTGGTTTATGGGGAAGATTTTTTTACTTTGTTATTAAATACGATGTAGAAAAATTGGTGTAAACATAGCGCAGCTCTTAAATATACCAGGCTCACATGGTCACCTCATTCCTTTATTTATTTAGACTATGTTTGAGAGTTTGGAGATGAGGAGAGGTGAAGGTTTTTGAAAACTAATTTTTTTAAAATATAAAAAAAAAATTGACATTTAAAAAAAAAATTGTATAAAATAATAAAAGAGTGTATATTATTACTGTATTTTTAATTTTTTGAATACTATAACAACATAAAAGATATTTTAAAATTTTATATAAATCCTCCAAAAATCTCCAAAGCCCTCCTTCTATACAAAATTTGAATTTTCCCAATTTAAAGAATCTTTGGTGTTATGAATAAAAATAAATCCTCTGAAACCTTCCAAATCAAAATCATTCAATTATTTTCACCGAATATTTTTATTTTTTCAAAATTTTCCCCTTCCTTTCCTTTCAAACTCCCAAACTTAATTTTACATATAAGACAGAAGTTTTAGTCATACATCTCCAATGGTGAATATATAGGGTTATTCATGGTATGATTTATTAAAAAAATAAATTAAATTAAACCAAACCATTTTAATTTACTCAAAATTTAACCGAACCATATTAAAGAATTGCACTATTAAGTTTTTAAAAGTAATTTTAAAAAAGTTAAAACTTATTTTATATTTTTTATTTTTAATTTCGATTCAATTCTAAAACTTTTTGTACAATATAATTTAATTTAATAACTAAATATAACGATCCAGTTATTTAGATTTCAGTAGTCTCATTCGAAAATTTGCTTCATCATTTTTTTTAAAAGCCCTAGCTCCCCAATTCCATTAACAAGTTTTTGTGGAACGGAATCTTTCAATTTTCACTCCTATATACAACTCATTCTTGTTTACTTTTATTTATGCTGACATCATCTTATATTGACAAAAAAACACAAATTACATCATAAGACATTACTAATTAGGTTTGCTTTGACTAAAGTTTACCACATGTGGCTTGACAAACTAAAAGTAGCTTCGGTTGGATCCATAGAATTATTTCATTTTTTAATTAATTTGATGCGACAAATTATCCAATTAATTATTTAATTATTTTTGTCATTATTTAATTATTGACCAAAGTCTCACTTGTCTTTTTAGTCTCAAAATAATTGTTTATATAGAATTGATTCAGTATTTATTATTATTATTATTATTATTATTATTATTATTATTATTATTATTATTATTATATATTTATTTTTAGATTTTCACTCAATTAACAACTCTATTAATTATAATTAGGAGTGATAAATCATATCAATATCACTAAATATTTTAGACGGTCGATTGAGCTCAAGTTTTCAATTCAATATCACTAAGACCATCTCCAATAGTAGTTTCTTCTATTGAGTTCTCCACATGTACTATTAATTTAATAATTAAATATTTAAAAAATTTGCCATGTCATAATAGAGTTGCATTGCAATCGAACAACTAAAAGATTGTAGTACCCAATCAAATCAAGTTATGAGGTAAAGTTGTGGGACCCATATCAAATTTTTATTAAAGTTAAAATTAAATAAATTCTTTTAATATGATGTGGCTTAATGGGTCCCATAAAAAACTCAAATGTAAGTTGCACCATTGGAGATGCTCTAAGTAACATGTCTGATGTCTCGTTCTGTTGGTTGGTTAAATAAAAATATTTATTTTATATAAGTTTTATTATTGGATTTATTTTAAATTTTGTTTGATGTTATTGGATTCATTTTATGTTTTGAGGATTTGCATCATTTTAAGATTTGTTTAATCTTCTTGAATTTATAATGATGAGTTTCATGCTACTAACTATAATGTTGAATTATAATGTTGAATTGTTAATTATGTTGAAGGTGTTGAATAAGTTTTATATATATATATATATATATATATATATATATATATATATATATATATATTTATATATATATGGCTTGAGACAAGGTTTATATGTGGTAGATAGTTGAAATCGTCTTCGTTCAATTCGATGAGTTATGGGGTACTGTCTGATCAGATGTGTTGATGGTTGATGAATTGTGATCTTGGATCAGGTGTCCTGCCTTATAGTGATGTTCCACTTGTTCACTGCTCTTCTACGATGATGATTTGGGTTGACTCTTTATTGATGGGCCTATTATACTAGTTGGACCAAGAGACACTAGATATCATTACTTTTTTTCCAGCAATGGGGGGTCTGGACTATACCTTCACCGTGGTAGATTCCTTCTTTAACTATGGGGTGTTGTCGCGCGCGAAAACGAAACCACCCGACAGAAAGGGTGCCAGAGGATTCCCTGGGGGTTTCTTTTGGTTATAGAAGACGCGTAATACGAGCTTTTAATCTATCCTACGAGGAGGAAGGGGAAAAGAACTTAATAAACCCTAGGTTGGTAGGTGTGGGGAGCACCTGAGAGAGATCGAAGGATTGAGAGGTAGGTTATACAGAGGGAAGGTATTAGCACCCTAAGTATCCGTAGTACTCTAGGGGAGCCCTTATGTATTTTTTATCCGTGATTGGTTTGTGCTTACTACTTATTGGGAAAGTTTCTCCTTCGTGATAGGAGAGAGAGTGAATTATTTGAAAAGACGGGGAACCTAACTAGGTTTTTGTTTTGTTTGCTCCAAAATATTCTTGCAAAATTCGTGCCTACATATCCCTAGAGGAAGTCAGAGCAAATGTAGTTCGCGGAACTAGTAGACAATAATGATTGAATTTGTGTCTTGTTCAAAGCCCAAGATTGAAGCTAAAAGGTTTATCTCTGATGAGGGAAAGAAACAAGTCGTCATCTTAACAGTGAGATATCTCACCTATTCCACCACAAATATTTGAAATGTAGCAGAAAATGTTCTTTTCATAATAAGAGAGGGACCTTACTTGAATGACGCAAGTATGACAGTTCCAATCTCTTATATGAAAGAACGGTGTTTCAACCATTCGGGAGGGACAACAACCTGGATAGAAATCAACAGAGTGTGCCTCTTACATCACCTAAATGGGATAATGATTTAATAATGTTTGTATTTTTGAATGTGGTGTAATAGAAGAAATGTCTTTTCCATAGAGATGAATCATGTCTCACATATAGAGAGAAGATTTTTTTTTGGTGTCTTGTACAAGGCCCAAGATTGAGGCTTTAAAAGAGAAGTTTAAAACTCACTCTATTGATGATTACTCTGCTGAGTTTTATTAGACTGTAAATTTTATTTGTTCAGTATTAAGTCCAGAATTGAGTCTGACTCAGGGGGGAATGAAATTACTGAGTGATGATTTATTTATGTCTTGTACAAAGCCCGAGGTTAAGGTTGACTTAGCTGGGACACACCTTTGAAAATGATTTATTTATGTCTTGTACAAAGCCCAAGATTGAGGCTGACTCTGAGAGAAAGTCACTCTACTGAGTTTGAATTATTATTGTCTTGTACAAATCCCAAGATTGAGGCGGACTCACTGAAGAAAAAGTCTTGAAAGGCAAACTTTTGGAGTTTTGAGACTATGAATGACTCTATTTTTGTCTCGTACAAAGTCCGAGATTGAGGATAACTCCACCGGGGATGACTGGATATTGAGAGTTGAGACTTTCCATATCTCTTTCTTTGAAGGGGAAAGACTCAATACAAGGATTGAGTGAACACTTGAATGATTGTGATTGAATGTTCTAAGAATTGAATTCTCACAGGTGTTGGCTAAAGGTAACTATGTATTGTCCTATGCTTTTAGGAAGCCCGAGGGTCCTTGTATAAAATCTCAAGAGGAAGCTGAGGGAGAACTTCTAAGAAGCCTGTGGGTCCTTGTATTGTGAGCCCAAGAGGAGGCTAATCGAGGGTTCTTGTTATAGCACAAGAGAAAGCTATGTTGGTTTTCTTGATTTGGCTCTAAGCAAAAGGGTAATAGATTTCACCGGGAATTAATTCTCTTCAGGTGGATGTGCCCTATTATTTGATCTAAGGGTTTTAAGAGGTTTCACCGAGAATAATTCCTCCTTGGGGATGAAAAAACTATGTTGTCTAATTAGGATAGGCTTCACCGGGAAGTAATCCTCAATCCTGGTCATAGTCCTATAAATATATATATATATATATATATATATATATATATATACAAGTGTTCCTTTTAGGGTTTTCTCTGATGGAGATATAAGCAGTTTATATATACAGTTTATATTTGACAGATATATAACAAGTATAACAGGTATTGAGGTATATATAGTGAATATGATGGCAGATATAACAGGTATAAAAGATATGATGAAATAGGACAATTATAACAATTATAATGACAAAATATGATAGATGCAGCATGTATAACAAATATGATGAAATATGAGAGTTATAGCAAGTAAACAGTGAATGAATGATGAACAATTATTTGATTATGAATGAATGCAGAGAAATGTTTTTGATGTGTTTTAGTGTTTTGTTAAGGATTATGAATTATGAAAGAAAAAGAAAGGTGTTGGGTCTTACACTCTGATAGAGGCCCAAGAAAACTGAAATTGAAAAGGTGTTGGGTCTTACACTCTGATAGAGGCCCAAGAAAACTGAAATTGAAAAGGTGCTGGGTCTTACACTCTGATTGAGGCCCAGAAATAATTGTTTATAAAAAAACAGATGAAAGATGTTTGGGACTTACAACTCAAGGAGAATCCCAGGATATTGAAAGATGATTGGGACTTACAACTCAAGGAGAAGCCCAAGATATTGAATTGAAAACAAATGAATGAATGTTTTTGAAAGTTTTTGGAAACAGTTGAAGATTTTGTTAAATATAGTTGAATATTTTTGAAAACAGATGAATGAAAGAAAAAGGATGGGACTTATACTCAAGGAGAAGCCGAAGATATTTACAGAAAATGTTTTATTGAAAAACAAAAGGGTTTTGAAAACAGGTGGGGGCTTATAGCTCAAGGAGATGCCCAAGATTACTGTTTATGAAAAATAGATGAAAAATGTTTATTTATGAAAGCAAAAGGGATTGGGACTTATAGCTCAAAGAGAGGCCCAAGATTTATTTGAATGAAAGAAAGTATTTTTATTTTGAAGATTTTGAAGGGTTTTGTTGACTGAAAACCCTAAGCGTCTGTTTAATCGAGAGTTTTGTAAAATAGTTTATTTAACAAAAACAGACTAAGTTAAGATAAGAAATATTATCTACACTTAATTAAGACCTAGGAAATTAGGTTTTATTCACATGATTATTTGAAATTGATTAGGTTTTGAAAAATCAAAGAAAAATCATTTTTTTAAGTATTTAAAACATACTAAAAAGGATTAATTTTAAACCTAATAAAAATATATTAAATAAATAATATTTTTTTGTGATTTTTGTATAATCACGAAATATGATAAATGAGTAGTGTGAAAAAAATCATTTGAAAATGATTAAATTTGAATGGTGATTTAATTAAGTGAAGTTGTGAAAAGAAATGATGAAAAATCGTGGTAAAAAAGAGTTTTCGGTCCTCCACGGGGTTGAACCCACGCCCTTGAGGTTATCAACACAAAACTTAACCAATTGTGCCACGCATGTTGTTTGGAAGAGAGTGGACTCTATATGGTTTTATGTGAAAACAAGTGTTAAATGAAGTTTTGAAAAATGAGAAATAAAAAGGTATGAGGGGGGATCAAACCCCTGACCTTGTGGCGAGAGAGAGAGAGAGAGAGAGAGAGAGAGAGAGAGAGAGAGAGAGAGAGAGAGAGAGAGAGAGAGAGAGAGAGAGAGAGAGAGAGAGTTAAGAGCGCATGTGTGGCCACTAGAGCAAATGATGAATTCATTTTAAAAACGCCTTCCACTCAATATAATATAACTGAGCTCTGAGAATTCAAAAATGGCGCGCCACCATCTTCATCTTCAACCTTAAGTTTCAAATTTTCGAAAAATCCATCTCCTTCGTTTCTCAACCATTTGCAAAGTTGTAAACATGAAACTTGCTTGATTTTTAACAAGGAATATGATGGTATCATTTAGATTTATTTATTTTAAGTGTATCTTAAAATTTCACGTATGAACAACTAATAACCCTAAAATGAAAATTCAATCTGAAATGGTGTATATGCATGAATTCATTCAATTGATTGAGGGCTAATGATCTATATGTATGTAGAAACATGATGGTAATTCATTTGAACATTTAAAATTCATGGATCATAGAGTTCAAAGTTGAGCTACTAACCTTCAAAGTGAAAATCCGAAATCTTGATATGGATGTTCCAGTTGCAAGATTATGATATGGGAAGCTTCTATGATGATTATGGAAGGTGTTTGGATGCTCACATTGGTCTGGAACCTTCTGGATTGCTCCACACGACCTCAACTGCAGCCACTCCAAGTTGAAGATGGAGATGATGATCATGATGTTTCAGAACTCCAACAAGGACTTGGATCACTTCTACATGATGTGTATGAAGTGTATGAATGCTCAATTTCAAAGGAGAAGCTCTGGTTTGAAGAATTCACTTCTTCATTCCACGAGAACTTTTGAAAAATGAGAAAAGAGAGAAGTTGGAGAAATCAAGAATTGAAGTTGCTTTGATATGATTTTGAATGAAGATGAGCTCTCTATTTATAGGAAAATGAGCTTAAAGTTGAATAACTTAGTGAATAAGTTATGGAATATTCCTTTCATGTAATGATGAGTTTTTTGGCTTGGTTAGGATTCAATTATACCAACTTCTAATTCCTCTAATTACAAGTTCAAGTATGATTTTGTGAAGGATCAATTTGGCATTTGGAGATAAATTTGATGAATCACCAAATTTTGCAATGATTTCAATTTGGTAAAGATTACTTTTTCACATGATAAGTGAAAAAAATGGTACTTTGATATTCTTGTGAAATGATTCCAAAATGATCCACTTGTTCTTGGTTGATTACAATGCATAAACATTTGCTAATTGAATGTAGAACTTGTGGAAAATTAGTGAAGAGCAAGACTAGTTAAGCTTGAAACTAGTTTTTTGGAGCCTTCTTTGAAAATTCATAAATTATTGCTCAAGTAAAATCAAATGATGTTTTAGGACTTTTTGGAAATCTTGGAGAATGTACTTCAACTCTCTTATTGATGGCTTGAATGAATTAATCTTGGATCAAAGTGAAAAATGGCTTGGAAGTTGGTGAAAAAGTTGATAAAAAAGACTTAATTGTTGGAAGAATGTTCACAAGCTTCTAACTTAAAAACCATTCACTTTTTGAGAAAATGTTCGCCCTGACAAAGTTGTAGATCTTAATTTTCTCTTCAAAATGAGCTTTGGAAGAAAAAATTTGGCCAAGGGATGAAGAAGTTCTGACTTTTCAAAGTTTGAATGAAGAATAAGTAATTCTTGAAAATTCTAGTAACTCACACGCGATGTCATACTGGATGTTATGACATCCACAATAACACAGAACAGTACTGTAAAATAGAAAAGCATAAAACAATAAAGAACACAGAGAATTGTTCACCCGGTTCGGTATACAACAATACCTACTCTGGGGGATACCAAGCCAGAGAGGGAATCCAATATAAGCAGTATTAATTCATAGCTAAATTCCCCTGTTTACAACTCCTCACTTAAGATCTACCCAATGCAATTCCAATCTAATCCTAGACCTGAGTATCTCCACTCACTCCCCCTCAATCACAATAGTGATTACAAACAAACATTAACCAAAAAAGTGAGAAGACACACTTCAAAAACACACCTTGATCTGCTTAAAATCTTCAATCAAGAGACACACACTCGTGCTTAAAAGCTTAGAGTGACAAAGTACAAAAATAACCTATTCCAATACAATCATTAAAAGACAATTGCTTGGAGGACAAGAGACTAAACACTCAGACACAGAACTACAGTTCTTCACAATTAATAAATCTCTCTGTGTTCCAAATTAGGATTGCAGTCTTCTTATATGCAGCTCTTGGGCCCCGGGCTTTCCAAGAAACAAATTAGGGTTCATCAAGTTAACCTAATTCACACGTCATCAGACTGTTACAAAATGTGTTGTTAACGAAATCTTCTAGGAGAAATATTCAGCACACAATAAAATGTTTCCTAAATCGTAGATTGAGAGAAATCAGGAAACATAATAGTAAAACATAACAGCTCCTATTGTCAAACATGGATGTCATGACATCGGTCATGACATTCACTAACAAAACCTGTATTAGCTTAAACATATGCAACCTGCATATCACCATATAAAGCATGTAAAGACATTGAACAACCAGGTATGTTTTATCACAAATGCAGCCAACACGAAAACACCTACAATTCTTCATTAAAAAGTCAAAACCCTAAAATATTGACTTTTTATTCTTGATTAATTTTCTTGATTTTTATTGATCATACCGCGCAACGCGCGTACTGCATTTTCTACAAAAATGCTTCTGCGATGACAACAAACCCCTTTTCCCCCATTTTCACCCAAAACCAGTTCCAGTTCAGATTTTACCACGAATTTCATGTTTATATCACGTATACAACACATTTGTTCAATTATAAATACATAACATAATTCATCAACCAATAACATTACATGTACTACTTTTCCCCTCGATACACTACAAACCGATGTGATAAGTGGCTTTGATCATGGATTCAATTTCCAACAATAACATTTTTAAAATGGCCCATTGGAAGTTTCCTCTCGGTTGAAAGTTCCAACAAAGTTAAATGTAGATCCCCCGTTTTGCACTTTGTTCATTACTTTAAAATACACCTAACATAACATCCTATTACCATAGAAATTAAACAACCGAGGTAATATCTCTTTTTTAGGCACCTGATTTATTATTTCTTTTACTAAAAGATTTTTCACTACGGATTACAAGCTTCGATTCCTAGCTTCAACAATTTACTTTTCTTTATTTACAATATGGGCGTGTCACTTTTAATCTCAATATTTATAATAAAAAATAAATACCTTTCACCACGATCTAAAGTTGCAACTGTTGTGAAAAGTATAAACTTTTTATCACAGTTGGTTTAAGTAACAGTGATAAAAGTTTTATGTTATTGTTGATAAAATTTGATGTTGTTGATGATGATTTATATGATGTATATTACTAATTTTTAATGGTATACCTTGCATATTACATCTTTCACTGCGTCAAACTAACGCTTCTATTAGATGAGTTTATTATGTCATATGTGGTTTGAGTGTTTCACCAACCCATCACTAACTAAATAACCTTTCTAATTGAGTTATAAATTTATAAATAAAAAAATAAGATAGGTTAGAAAACAACTTACATTGAATAATGTTTTTCGAGCTTTCTTCCTTCTATTCTACGTATCTATCTTCCTCTTTGAGAGTTAGAATTTGATTTAATGCTTTTAGCTCTTCAATCAACACTTCATTCTTTACTAGTTCAATGAACTATTAAAGAATGAAGTATTGGTTCAAGAGTCACAAACATTGAACCTAATTTTAACACTAAACAAGCGAGTGAGATACAAAGAATGAAAAGAAAAAAGCTAGGAAAACACTGATCATTGTAACTTGTTATTCTAATATAACTTAATTTGTCAAATTATTAATTTCTATATCACATTGAAAGGTTATAAGTTTAGTGAGTAGTGGGTGAAATAAGTATTCCACATATGTTATAATAAACTCAAAAGAACATATCACCACGGTTGAAAGATAAAACCGTAGTGGAAAGTTGAGCGTTAAGTCTTTCACTATGGTTGGAAAGAACAACCATGGTAAAAAACTGAAAAACAACCAAAACGTCGTCGAATCAAATCTCTGATCTCTAGTTTTTACTACGATTATCATAAGAAATTGTGGTGATAAGTGAAGCGCTACTGTGTTTTTACCACGAGTTCCTGTTTGTGGAGGTAAAGAGCATACTTATTATCACACTCTACTTTACCATGGTCGTCTACCCGTGATATTATCCTTCATTCAACCATGATTAAATTTAATTTCCGTAGTAGTAGTTGGGACATTTAACCGAGAGGATATGTGTTAGGGAATCACTTTTCCCCTCAGTTGGGATTTTTAACCGAGGGAAAATTAGATGTAACTTCTGTCCTAACTAAATTCTACAAATTTTGGGCGGAACAAAAAATATTTTAAAGCATAAGCATTTTTTTTATTAATATAGTTATTTCATAAAAATTTAAGAGTTTGTTCATTAAATAAGAAATTACATCATCTAGAGAAGAATTGCAATCTAAAAAGGAAATGGTGAATGATAAAAAAAATTAAAAAGGAAGCAACTGTAATACCCTACCAATATGCGTCTAGAATCATATCGATAAAATACTAAAATTTGGTACTGAGTACATACAAAAGACAAGAATAATGACATAAATTTTATACATTTCAAAATCATCTCGAAGATGGATACAATAAGTATGTCTAACAAATAAAACTACACAATGGAAGAAGAGATCAGGTACGTTCGTCACGTTATCCGACCATGATATTCTCGAACCAAGCACCTAGAAAAACCTCAAACTTGCATAGCACCTGAAAGAAAATAAGATGAATGGGATGAGATTACTAAATCTCAGTGATTTCCCCCATCTTATGGGTCCACTTAGCTCTACAAGGTCTTGTACTAACACTGCTAATGAGAATCCTAATTCTTTCCGGTTCCGAAGAATCTCACTTCAACCAGAAAGGGATTCTTATCCCAAACTACAAATTACCAATTAGCATGGACTACAAAGAATCCTCGAATTGACGTTGAATCGCATCTCACAATTCAACTCCTCAAAACCATGGAATTCCAACTCCGAACCGCATCACACGATTCGAATCATCAAACCATGGAATTCCAACTCCGAACCGCATCACATGATTCAAATCATCAATAGTATGGACGTAAGGAAACATGTATCTATATCGAATAACATCTCACGATTTGACTTCACTAAAACCACGAAATCAACATCGAATCGCCTCACACAATTCGACTCCTCCATAATGAGAACGATAAAGGGGAGGTATTGGTTCACATCCCCGGGAGTTCATCCCCGTAAGAATACTCCTGATCTATAAAGCACCATTCAATCCCGAGAATCACCCGAGAAGGACCTTCATATATGGCCTGGGAGCATCCTTGGGCATCGCACCTCAAGGACAACCACATATAAGTAACAAACATCACACCAGTTACTACCCTTATGCCCATTATGTAACCCTTGTCCATGACACAACCTTGTTAGTTAACATCTGCATGATAATAGGATTCTGGAAGTAACTGCTTTGGGAAAAATAGAATAGCAGACAACTTCCATCTCCGACTCTTGGTTAAGCTTCCTAAGGTTCACCTTACCAAGTTTTGCTTTTATTAGTCAAGTTACAAGATATTAACTTGCATTTTAGTAATAATTAAGAGTATGATAAAGTTATAGAAGCTTAGGCATCTCGTAGCCCTTTCCGTTAGATTTGCAACGATATAAAATTCGCATCAAAAGGATAAACGAGTCAAAAAATACGAATTTCCGAAGTTTTCCATTTCCCCCCTTCTAAATTAGTGTAACGGGTTACGCTGTAACAAAAGCATTTTTCTGCATTTCTGACTCAGTGTAACCGGTTATGTAACGGGTTACGCTGTAACAGAAGCATTTTTTTTGCATATTAATGCTTCTAACTTCATTCCAACTTCCCCAATTACAATATAATCATTATTAACATGATATTTTATGTAAAAACAACATAAGACATTAATTCAAGCAACATTATCAACAATAGGATTCAACATGCATGTTCATAAATAAATGATTAAGGAAAAGTCATGCTCCATATTCACATACAACACAAAAAAAACAAGTGTACAAGGACTTATAATATATTTAACATGCATACTCATAAAATCAAGTTACTTTCCAAACGGTTAAAATTTTCAAAAAAAGTTACTTTCCCCCTCGGTTAAAAATTTCAACCGATGGATACACCCAATTTTAAAGGTTTCTCTTCAAGCCTATGTACAACCGAGGTAAAATACCTTTTAGGAAATATATATTTTGCTATAGTGAAGTAAGAAGAATAAATCAAGATCATCATCAGCCAAGAAGCAAACATAAGACAAAGAGTTCAAAGTTTTCGTTGAAATAGATAAACAAATATAAACAAAGTAATCAAAAGGAAATGAGTTGTGATAGCTCATATGATTCTGCACTTAATTTTTTGTCTTATTTTTATGAGTTAAATATAATTTAAGCAAGAGTATGTCTTGAAATACTAAGGCGATACGCGCGCACACACACAATTTTAAACTCTTCATCTTTTTCTTAAAACTTCTTAAAACCAATCCAAGCAAATACTTAAACAATTAAGAAGCAGTTATGATCAATTAAGAAAACAAAACTCACTTTCTAATCGATTAAGTCTTCCATTTAATTGATTATAGCAAAAGTAATTCCTACTAATCAATTAGGAAGCCTTGTAATCGAATAAGTGACATTGCAGATTAGAGTTTCCCTTTTTAGCTTAACCTTATTGATTAAGTTCTGGTTCTAATCAATTAGAAAGCAAAAAAATTCACGAATTGTTATGTTTTTAAGCCAAAATTTTTCCTATATAAAGGAGTGTTTTTCGTCACTTCTAAACACACCATTTTTTTGAACTACTACTCTCCTATTTTTAGGAGTAAATTTATGGTATTTTCATGTGTTAGAATGACTAGTTTCAGCTCTAAACTTAAGCAAATTGTGATAGTTGTATTAGTTTTTCAGTAAGAATTGAACTTTATAAGTTTAGCTCAAGTTGTGAAGCAAATCGAACCACTTTGGATATTATTGATGCAGGTTTGAAACTGAAAAGTAGAGTTACAAGAGCAAGACGAGGAAAGGAAGCTGAAAGAGTGAGAAGCAGAGCAAAAAGGCAATATTAAGAACGGACGCGCCGCGGGAGTACTTGGACGCTGTGCCAAACCTTCTGCCTCGAGGCCGCGCCGCAGGACTCAAGCCGCTCTGCGGACACAGCGTTACCAGTCCAGTTCTTATAAATAGAAGCCCCACCGTCATAAGAGGGAGAACTCTTTTTGGTGAACGAAATTGAGAGAAGAGTCTTATTCTACAGCAGATAGCAACCATTGAAGGTGGATTCTACATCAATTAAAGAGATTTTTTTGATCATGATGAAGACTTCAATCAAACTTTGTGTGTTCTTCATATCTATGGAGAGTTAAACCCCTTGTGTGTTGAGTTTAAGGTAGTAATCAATCTATAATCATGCAATACCATTGATTAATCCATGTGAACAATTATTTGAATTCATTATCAATAAGTAATCTTGTTTTTTTGTTAAATCATTGTTGAATTTTTGATCGAAAGAAAAGATTCAAGCTTTTGTCCTAGGTTACTATATTGATTCATTCATAATTTGCAGAGATGGAATTAAGAATGGGTTTTCATAATTATCATGCTTATTTACTATCATCGATGTTGATTTTATGAGTGATCGAATCTCATAACGGTGAAAGACTATCTCGTTTGATCATCAGACATGAGTTCAAACCCGAGGATAGATGAAAATAATAATTTAAATGATAGTTCACATCTCAATTAATTAATAGATTGCATAGGAATAGGTTGATGAACCCTAAAGTTCTCTAATTTGGGAATCAATTTTCAGTCTTTTAATTTTAATCATTAGACAAGTTTCAAAGTAATTTTAGAAGAATACAAGAAAATCAACAGTTTTTGCTGACTCAAAACAACCTGACTATAGAACGACATTGATATTAAACTAATCCTTGTGAATACGATATATAGAAAATATTTACCCAAAAATACTTTCAACACCTATCTCACTTATGCTCTTTCTTTTATAAGTTTTTATTCACTAGAGCTTGCCTTATTATTGAGAGAGTGAAAAAAATTCATTTTAGAGTTGTGTTGTTGTCGTGTGTTGAATTTGTTTATTCAAGAGTTTAGTTATGTTTTGATTTTGTAAGAGATTTGATGGTTGTAATTTAAACTTATAAAAAAATTAGTGTAAGGTTGTTGTATTGTAAAAGTTCAAGTTGTTGACATAAGGTTGTGGCATTGAACCTATGTAAGAGCTTAAATTTGTTGATAGTAGAAATTTTTAGAGGAAACTCTTGAGGAATAAAGTAAGGGCTAGTTTATTTCAGCTTTAAAAAAATAGAATTTTTTTTGTATTTTCGAGAATGGATTTAATAAAACTGTTTTTTAAAATATTATAAGTTTTTTTTTATATTGGTTTTTTTAATTGAAAGATCAATTTTAAAATTTTATAACATAAACATACATTATTGAAGATCAAAATCTAGTCGAAATTACAATTTTTTTCAAAAAATTATATTTTAAAATGATTTTTATGAAAAACTATTTGAAATAACTGTAAAATTAAATAATTTTTTAAAATTTTGATATCTAATTTTTTTTGATAAAATGATGAAATACCTAAAATAACCGTTCAAGAATGACTATTCAAATAAAATTTTTATTTAAAAGTTTTATAAAAAAATTCTTTGAAAATAGTTTTTACACTAAAATATGTCACAGTATAAAAATCATTTTAAATAAAAGACAAAGGGCCCGTTTGTTTTGGCTTTTTTTAAAAATGATTTTTATAGTGTTACAAAATTTTGTGAAAAAATTTTTTACAAAGAAACTTTTTATAGAAGCTCCAAATGAAAATTTTATTTGAATAGCTATTCTTAAAATGTGATTTTAGGTATTTCATCTATTTATGGGAAAAAAATTAGATATCAAAATTTCAAAAAATCACTTAATTTTGAAGCTATTTCAAATAGATTTTCATAAAAATCATTTTTGAAATACAACTTTTTTATAAAATTGCGATTTTGACTAAGTTTTGGTCTTCAATAATCTATGTTTATGTTCTAGAATGTCAAAATTAGTGTTTCATTTTAGAAAAAACGAAAATAAAAAAACTTGTAATATTTTAAAAAATGGTTTCAGAAAATCTATTTTCAAAAATACAAAGAAAAAATTCATTTTTTTAAAGCTGAAACAAACAGACCCAAAATTAATGGAATCTCCAATGTAATCTCTATGACTCAGTCTCTTAATTTTATCATTTACCTTTTTTTTTTATACTTAATCTTTGCTAGCTTTTATATCTTTCTTAAAATAAATCTTTATAAAATCAGTAATGTATGTGAGGTAGAATTAGTCAACAACGGGATTATCACGCTTCTTATATGTTTTCTCTATAAATATACATATCCTTCAAGTGATATATGCACTACTTCCCATTCTAAACTTGCAATTAATATAACTATTTTTGTTAGAAATATGGAACCTTCCTACAAATTGAAGTCATTTGTTGCTCTTTTAGCAATACTTTTAATACTAATGTCATCTATGATGGTTACTGATGCTCAATCCAATTTCAAATATGGTATGTTTCTGTTTATTATGTAATCTAATTTACTGATGCTCATTGTTGATTTCTATAAATTGTGTTTGTTTTTAATCTTTTGAGACACTCAAAATTAATTCTAAATATATATAATTAATTTTGATATAATTGTTTGTTCTTTGACTCATTTAAATTATATATGGTGCAGGGCGAAAACTTTTCCAGAATAATTATTGGGACAATGTGCCTGGTTACAAGGTGGTTTATCCTGGCAGCGGAGGATATTCTACTTCACCTCCGTGACTCTTCTCATAATCTTTTTCTCTTAACTTTTTATCTCTATTTTAATTTTAATTTTTCTATTTATTATAAAATTAGTTTATAATAAAGAAAAAAATGAAATTAAGAGAGAGAGAGATAGAGAGCTATATAAGAGAAGAAAAAGATCCAGACCAGCCACTTATCTATGTAGCTTTTGATATATTTTCTGAATAAGGAGTTATACATTATTTGTATTCTATCTGATAATACAATTGTAATAATTTGGCTTGTCCAATTTCATCGAAATCATATATATGTAATGAAAGATATTATTTAACACTTATTCTTATAAATACGGTTAAATAATAATTTTTTAAACTTTGCTTTCTTTCTTTTTCTTTTTTTTTTTTAATAAAAACAACCTTGGTTAATTTATGTATAGAATTTTGAGGCAATTTCTTTGTACATCCATATAAGATGGAAAACACCCTTGAAAAATCTCAAATTACTCTTTGGATATGCATAATCGAACACACTCTTATCTCATTTTCACTGATTTCGGATATGCATATCCGAAATCACTCCTCTTTGAACTTTTTTCATTTAAACGTTGGATTGAAAGTGTCATGTGTTTTTTCGGATATGCATATTCAAAAAAATCCTTCCTACAAGAAATTTGGAATATTGATTAATTCGGGTACGCATATCTGAAGTATCCCAATATTCCAAATTTTTTTAGATTTTATTTTAAAATAATATTTATTTATAATATAGTTATAATATAATTAGAATGAATTATTATTAATAAAAAATAACTTAAATACACACTACAGAAAAAAGGCCTCCTACCACGCCCAGAAAACCGAGGCTATATGCAAAATAACCGTGGCGTAACGCTGAGGCCACGGAAATCCAACTGTGGAGTATACGGCCGTGGCCTAAAGTAAAGTCCACGGTTTTTTGGTATAGACCACGCCTTTTTTACAACCGTGGCTTTTTTAGGCCACGGTTTAAGTAGCTTGATTAAGGCCGCGGTTTGTATTTGCCATGACTTAAAAACTGTGGCTATATGGTAAAGCCACAGTTTCATTTTAACGTTTACGACACAGTATTAGTTCATATAGCCACGGTTTGGTTATGACCACCTATTTAAAATCGTTGTTATATGTTATGCATTCTAAACCATTTATCTAGCCACGGTTTATTTCTGTATCATTACATAAATATGTCATTTTATATATATTTATATATATTTATATATATATATATATATATATATATATATATATATATATATATATATATATATATATATATGTATAAATATATCTATCAATATAAAATTAACAATAAAATTAACATTAAGGTCAAAAGTATGTTTTTTTTTTGTAGTGCCACTAATAATAGTTGGATACTAAGTTTTGATGTCATCCCAAATTCAAAATTCAAAACAACCATATTAAACACAAGTTTCTCTCAAAAAAGAGTCATCCCAGAATAACCAAAAAAAGTTCTAATAACTGGCTAGCTAGATAACATAAAACAACTATTCTTCTTGATCTTCTCCTTGCTCTTCTTCCACATCTTCTGTACAACCAGCTTCTTCAACATCTTCAGCACAAACTTCTTCCACATCTTCATGATCATCACAAGCTTCTTCCATATCTTCATCACAATCTGCTTCCTCTCCACCCTACAATAAACATAACATCATTCAACATTCATAAGTGTACTAGTCATGGTTGTGTAAAATAGAATCATGAATCAAAAGAAAGAGAGTTTTAGGCCATCACCACCAGAATCATACACCTATTTCAGAATCATTTCCCTATTTCATACACATATTTCAGAATCAAACTATTTCAGACAAATCACGAAACCAATCACCAAACTAAATTTATACACCTATTACGTTCTCATAAAACCCACTGCCAAACAAATCACCAAACCACATTCATATGAACATGCATAACACCAATGATGATACAAATCTGCTACTGAAGTAACATGTGTTTGAAACAAACAAATCAATGTTAGTAGCATTCACACAACTTGTACCAACCAATAACACTATAAGCTACAACAGTAAAACAGTAATAGGATGCTTAAAATCAAACCTATATAATTTACTAAAAAAATCAGTTTTTCACTATTCGAGTAAGATAGCCTTCTATTGTTTTTGCCTAAAGCAAATCAAATAGAATCTTTAATCATACATGAAACTTTACATGATTAATGTGATTCCCTTATGCCATTTGGGCCACATAGTACAAACCAATGATGATACTTCAAAACTTCAGTTTAATTGGCACCAGAA
The DNA here is from genome assembly GCF_029867415.1 of Vicia villosa. NCBI lineage: Eukaryota > Viridiplantae > Streptophyta > Magnoliopsida > Fabales > Fabaceae > Vicia > Vicia villosa. The sequence continues at coordinate 45,783,219 of NC_081182.1, read as the reverse complement.
AATGAACTACATCAATGTTACTAGCATTCACAAAATTTGTACCAACCAATAACACTATAACAAGATGCTTAAAATCTATAAAACCAATAACACTATGACAAAATTTGCACAACAGTAAAACTGTAACAAGATGCTTAAAATCAAACCTATATAATTAACTAATAAAATCAGTTTTTCACTATTCGAGTAAACACTTAATGTGATCCCTGCACTTGTTCATCCATGATAACCATACAATTTCAGAAATTCAGTGATAATTCAGTTTCTTAATGTGATCCCTGCACTTGTTCATCCATGATAACCATACAATTTCAGAAATTCAGTGATAATTCAGTTTCTTAATGTGATCCCTGCACTTGTTCATCCATGATCCATGCACTTAATGTGCCCTATACAGTTTCTAATTCTTGATAATTCAGTTTCTAATTCAGTGCCCTATACACTTGATAATTCAGTGCCCTATACAGTTTCTAATTCTTGATAATTCAGTTTCTAATTCAGTGCCCTATTCAGTGTCCTATACACTTGATAATTCGGTGCCCTATACAGTTTCTAATTTCAGAAAACACTTGATAATTCAGTGCCCTATACAGTGCCATATGCTGCAATTTTGTAGTTTAGAGTATACCTGTTCGCAATGTGGAATATGAGTTGATGCAGACGAATGTGGATCAGCAGGAGCAGCAGTAGAACTAATGGAACAGCCCATAGCACTTGCCATCAAATTAGAGATCTCCTCGTCGCTCATATGCGGGTTTTGTTGCTTCATCATTGTCTTAAATAGCGCCTTCATACCATCTCCCTCTTCATTTTGAAATATTTGATGCAGTCCCATCTGGTGTAACACCCCATTTCCCCATCGTAAATTTAAATAAATATTCAGAGTGATTAAAAAAAATTAATCAAACAAATAATGGGATGCTACATCATCAACTTTTCACAAACTTATGCTCAGATGTTTAAATAAAGATACATAACACTTTAGTACGGATGAACCGACATCAAAATCATATTATTGTTCAACTTCACTTTATTAATGCAACGAAAATAATTAATGCATAGTAATTATCATCTTAAAAAAATGACGGAAAGTACCAACAGTTTCAACACAATCAAGGAGAGTTCATAATCCTCTCAAAAACTTCCCGAAAACGAATCATAATAAAAGAATTGCAAAAACAAGCGTTCATCCCCCAGTGTTACATATCAGAGCAGAACCCGACTCGATCTACGCAATACTAGGCATCGCTCCATACCTCAGCTACTCTAATCCTTGTCACCTGCGCGTTACCCACGTAGAGGTAACATTCAAACAAAAGGGGTGAGAATTCACAATCAATAATCAAAGGCAAATACTACAAGGTAGGATATCAACACATAATATATTCTACATAATCTCAATCATAGTGTATCAATTACACTCTCGCACCGAACACACCAATCAATCACAACTCAATAATTATAATTCAACAAATATACACATGACTCGTTATGTAATGCAACTCGTCTATGCAACTCTATGCATATGCGTGTGGTACCATATCATCAAAAATTGGTTCACTTGGGAACCGGGTTCACCCTGCTCGAACCCCGAATCCACCCTGCTCGGATTCGGGACAAGTCACCAATCCACCCTGCTCGGATTGCAACTCGCCTCTTTCATCAACAACAACGACATCATGAATGCATGTCAAAACACATCAATGCCACAACAACATAAGATTTAAAGTCTTCTCCCGACAATAAACAACATGCATTGACCCACGATAATAGTTCACCCTGCTCGAACTATTATCCCACAACACAACAACAACTTTAATATCATTCAACATCACATACTCACCATCAGTCAACCACCATAACAATATACTTATGAAATCAACAAGTATTCAATTAGAAAGCATAATAATCATGCACAACACCAACATTTTTCTATACATAATCATCTCTCGTCAAAATTAATAAAATCAATCAAAAATTAATTTTAATCCTTTAAATCACTCAAAGCAGCACTTAACGCTGTCCAAGAGTAGCCAACAGTCTCAAAAACTCAAAAGAATCAAAAATAACATTTTTATGAATTCAAAACATCTCAACAAAATATTTTCATTAATTTATTCTATATTATTAACTCATAAAAAGTTATAACAATATATAATTATAACTCAACAGAGTTCCCAAGAAACTCTAAACAATTCTACAGTAATTCCTACGACTCTAAAATAACTCTAAAGTACTCAAAAATACTCTACTGACAACTCTTACATATAAGGGTAACTCTTATGAACTCAATTGGCTAATGGCCTGACTCAAGTAATAATAAAATAACTCTAAAGAGTCAAATACCTTTAATTTTAATTTTATGATTTATCAGATTTTACTCTAAACAACTCGAAAGCAACTCTAACAATCTTAATGACAACTCTAACAACCCCATTGACAATAATTTAAGTTAGCCAAATAATATAAATATTTATCTCTAACTCAAAACTCCTAAAAATAATATCTATAATATTAAACCAATTTTTTTATTATTATTATTATTAATGAATTGCTATATATTATAAACTTGAAAATAGATTTTCCTTAGTTTAACACATACAAACACAATACAAACACAGTATGTGTGACGCTACAGTAGCTTAGAAACACTATCCAATTGTATGTACTATATCTCATAACATGACACTATGTATAGATTATATTACCATATTATCAAGACACTAGTTTGATAGGACAATAAAAGTATATGTTTTCTTTGTAACTTGGTCATCGATGCGTAGAAACACTAGTCACGCCAGTAATTCAATTTTTCGGATGGCTTATCATATTCCCATTCGTATTAAACCACATTCATATTAATACATGATTTCACTAAAAGACACAGCATGGGATTGGGTTTACCCCGATGAACTATTAACTAGCACATAAATAACAATAATCTGACAATTAGAAAAACACAATAGGCAAAAAAAGAACCGTATTCAATTAACTAAATAAGTGGCATATATGTGACACCCGGTAGAACCATGTGACGTATCCCTCCACATTGTGCCAGTCCTGGGGGTACTCCTCCGGTACCACATGACGCTCCCAATCCTCAAATATGACAGTGAGCTGGACTCGGGTCACTGTGTCGGGAGCAGCCTCAAAGGGTGACCTGGGTATCATCTGCACAAATCCGAACTGCCGCATGCACCGCTCAGGGTGATACCGGACCATGATGGTAGTCCCGCATGCCAACCAGCCAGAATATAGAGATATGCCGTCAAAGGGGACAATCTGAGTGTAGTCGCTGAACGGCCTCCAGGTGACGTCATCGTGCATCGTGCGGTCTAAGTACCCACGGTATGGTCCCACCGTATTGTTCCCCCTCTGGAGAACGTATCTGGCGGCCCTGGGCATGGCGTCAGCGTACGCAGGATCGATGTGGAAGTCGTGGATGCGGGAGAAGTAGGAGATGATCCAGCTCTGAAACACAAACACGATAATGTATTAAAAATAAATACGAAACATAAATAAATACAAAACAATTAAAATGAAACGTACCGTAAGTAGTGTGCAGGATCCGACCAACTGCCTCGTCCTCCAGTTGGAGGCCTCATTCAGCTTCTGGTATAGGTATGCCAGAGTAGCTGCCCCCCAGTTCCACTGGTGAACGATAGTTAGGTCCATGAAGTAGCGGAGGTAGGTCACGTCGACGTACCTCGCACTCTTGTCCACAAAGATCGTAGCGCCTACCACATGCATGTACCAGCACCAGAGAGCGCAGCCACGGTGATAATGTATAAATAGGTCGTCACCCGCATCCTCGGCATCGGCCACCGCGTCCAGGTGGTGCTCGAAATAGCGGCTCAGTGTGGTGAACCGGATATGAGGCCCAAATGTCGTGATGCACTCATAGTCAACAGCTTCGGGTTCCATGCCCAAATAGAGCGCCATCCACTGACTGGCTTCGACCCTCTGGATCCGGGAGTGGGTCAACAGCGGACCCCTGATCGGCAGGTGGAGAAAACACTGCACGTCATGCAAGGTGATCGTCATCTCCCCAACCGGGAAGTGGAAAGAAGACGTCTCCTTGTGCCAGCGCTCCACAAAGGCCCCCTGCATGCCGTGGCTGATGATGGTGTACCCCGTCATGCAGAGCCCACTAAGCCCTGAAGCTCTCACCGAGTCGTTAAACCACTCAGCAGTCGGTTTAAACAGACTGAAAATCTTAGGGGCGTGGTTCACCATTTTCAACGGCTCTCTCTCCTGTTACAAAAAAAACAAATAAAAGCGTATGTTAAATAGACCGTTAAGAAAATATCGAATAAACGTCTAAATTATAAACGGTTAAATAATGTAGTCGGGCAAATTATAAAAAATACCTCTACCTCCCAGATACGCCGAGCGACGTGATCGTGGTAGGTAATCAGCACGGAAGTGTCAATGGGCCCTCCCGGGTAGCTGTCCTCCTGCTCATACTCCTCCCCGAGTGGAGGGTCAACATCCGGTACCCCCCTCCGCCTCGTGGTATGGCACTGCCACCTCCTTCTCCTCCTCCTGCTCCTCTCGCTGGCGGGAAGAAGATACCCGAGCCAGCCGACTCCTCGATCCAGATGTAGAGGTACCCTCGTCCATCTCCACGGGAACTCGCACACGTTGTCCCCGACCCTACCCCCGTCCCTGTGTCGACGCCAGCTGCGCCGCCGCCCGCTCGCGTCTAGCCGACGCAGTCTGTGTCTCTCTACCCTGTCTGATGCGTTCTTGGTTGCCTGACATGTTCCTGAAAACAATTGAAATCGATTAATATGCGAGACAACAGAAAAAACTAAAAAAAATTGAAATTCTGATACACATCGGAAGTTCATTTCCGAAACTGAGAATGGAGGTGTTTTCGGAAATGAACTTCCGAAACACCCCTGCCAAGAAGTTCTCTGCAACCTCCAATGGCAGACCCCAAAATCCTAAATCAAAACTACTTTTATGCCTACTAAACAACCTAATATCAGTACCAACCTATCTTAATGTGATTTTTTTCAATTTCTAAACACCCTAATAGAGTAATGAATAATGGATCTAAAAATTGAAAAAAAAAAGATAAACTTACCAATTAGTGTTTGAGATTATTTAGGTTGAGATTGGAAGAAGACTTTGGCAATCTCTTTGACTTCACACTTGCTTGTTGCAGAAATTTTGAAAGAGGATGAGTTTGGAAGAAGATTAGGGTAAATGAATGGGGGAGGGGGACTGTTTTGCTTAATCTGCAAAACGCGCAGTATTTCGGAAATGAACTTCCGAAATGCTGTTTTCGGAAATGAACTTCCGAAATAAGACAATTTTTTCAAAAAAAAAGGCGCTTTCGGAGATGCATCTCCGAAAACACATTTTTCTTGCATTTCGGAAATGCATTTCCGAAGTCAGGGGTAGTTTGGGTTTTTCACCAGAGGTGACCTAGAAGGTTGAGAGGTGGCCAAAGAATTTTCCATTAATGAATGAAACTATGAAAGGGTACATAATTTTTTAATTTCAAAAAATTTAATAATAAATAAAGAAAAGAGTATAATTATAATATTTTAATAAATGTTAGGGTAGAATAATGGTGGAAATATAGGGTAAAGTTTTCGAGAAACGCGCAACCACAAAATTGAGAAAATTACACAAATATTTTGTTTTAATTATTAATTATTTTTAATGATAAAACTTATAAAAAATAATATAATAATATTTATACTTAAAAAATATAATAGATAAATTATTTGACAAATTCATAAACACACACGTTAAAATCTCTAACTCCATCTATTATGCTTATTATATTCATTTAATCAACAATACTATTAATTATATATCTTCTTAAATCTTAAAGAATTATCAAACTTTCAAATAATATATAGAGAAAATCACATAGGGATGAAGTGGTCAATTATGTAATTTTTCTTCTTCGAGAAATTAGCGAAAAACGACATTTTTCAATAAACAATCATAAATACATGGTAATTTCTGACTGTCAACAGCAAACTGTACGACTAAAATCTCCAACCTTACATACATTTTATTGGAAACTTCATGGTCAAAGCAAAGAAAGAATCAATATGTCTATTGATCGTGATTTGAGTCTTTTTATCAATGTTAAATGTTACATCTTAGCCTACTAATAGTACATACAAGTCAAAGCAAAGAAAGAATAATTTTATTTATAAATAAAGTTTTAACATCTTAGCCTAATAATAGTACATACAAGTCAAAGCAAAGAAAGAATATATATATATATATATATATATATATATATATATATATATATATATATATATATATATATATATATATATATATATATATATATATATATATTTTTTGTTGGAAACTTCAAAGCAAAGAAAGAATCAATAAGTGTATTGATTGTGATCTGTGTCTTTTTATCAATGTTAAATGTTAGTACATCTTAGCCTAATAATAGTATACAAGTCAATACATGACTTGTGTATGAAAATAAATATCATATTTTATAATATATAATATATAAACCCTTGTATTTTACATTACATTTTTTAAAATAAATATCAAATGAATGATAAAATAGAAAAACAATAAAATATTTTATAAAATAAATATGATTTGCAAAAAAACTAGTGCAATGAAAAAAAAACTATCCATTAGAATAAAATTGATCTTACCCGATCAGAGTGAATCGTCACAATCAGTTTCGATGGACTTGAACAATTTGAGTGGGGTGTACCTGCAAGACACTCCGATGCCAAAGTGAGAAAGCAATCAGAGAGAGAGAGAGAGCAAGCACAAAGTTTATGAGAGAATGAATGAATACCTGACCCTCCAATGAAAGAGGATATTTATAGCCCTCAGTGCTGGGCCAAGGTTACCTAATTGGGCTAAGGTTCCCTAATTGTGCCAAATCCAATTGGAGGCCCACGTGCTAGGAAACTGCCGGAACTCCCTTTGTTAGGGCTGAGTCAGCAAGTGGCTTGCGTTCTGGAGGAGTGGAGCGTAGGGTTCGGGGCAACCTGCCCGAATCCTGCGCTGGTGGTTTTGACCATGTGGTCTTGCACGGAATTGGTCTTGTGACGGTTACTGGACAGCGTATTGGGTTTTGGCCAATTGAGCCTGCTCTGCCGGGATAAGAAATTGGGCCAGTTCGACGCAAATACAAGCGCTGGGACTGCTCCGCCCAGACTAGAACAAAAATAATAATTAATAATTGAACTTATTGAATGTTTACTTCCATTTTTATAATTTTCCAATTAAATCTAAGTGTTTAATCTAATAGTCTATTTTTGACTGCAGATTTAGATGCCAACACACTGGCTGCCGAGGATCTATACTCAATAAAAATTCTTAAAATTTAAATGGAACTATTTAAATTATTCGAGAATCGAATTATTAGTTTGACGTGTCTGCTTTGAATTTTAAATTGAACTCTACTATGATCTTTTTAAATCGAACTATTCATAAGTATTTTTTTCTAAAGCTAAGTGATAGTATTATTATTTTTTAAAATATTTTAATATTATATTATAGAATGTAAGAGTGTTTAAACTAAAACCAATTCAAATAATAATATTTTCTTTTTGGATTACACATTTTATTTACGAATCTCAAATGAAAAAGTGGAGGTTGTTTTTTACTAATTTAATCTCTTTATGCTAAACAAACTCGACTGCAATTTAAAAAAAATCAGATTTTGCTTCCTACAGTGATTATGATCTCTAAATTCATCTCTAGAGTTTAGAAACTAATAGATATCTAACTTCAATCAAGATTTGTGAGGTATATGTCTAACAGCATAAATCCAAGCATAAATACAAAAACATCAAGGAAGACAACAAGTTTGATTTGTAAAGCAAACTTTATACAACACATTGATCAACAAATATACATAGGTTCAGAGTAAGCTTTCAAACAAAACCCAACAAATAGAGAAATACATAGAGAAGAATGAAGAAGAACCAAACATCTAACGAGTTGTTAGCTCCGATTGATGAGAAATCTGACTCCGAATAATTCATATGCAAGAGAGAGAACATATCTAGTAAGAATCAGTAAATTATATGCAAATGTGAGAATGAATAATAACCATCATATTTAAAAGAAAATGTTAGGATTAAACCGTAGCTTTCTCTGAATTATGTGCCAAAACTTCAAAAAATCTAGCACTTTTGCGAAGAAAGAAAAATCACTAACTAAATTTTAAAATTATTTTTTAATCACAACTTTTAATTTAAATTTAATGGTTGTTATTAAATTCTCACATTCTCATATAATTTACTCATTATATTTATATATATATATATATATATATATATATATATATATATATATATATATATATATATATATATATATATATATATATATATATATATATATATATATATTCTTTTGGATTGACTGCATTATAAAAAACAACATGAAGTTTCTTCAAGCTAGTTCTGGTGCAAAAGGGACACATGTGGAATCTGATGTTACAACATGTGTGCTGCAACATCTGGCCTCTTACAACATACATAATTTATTGCAGTTTTGGTTCAGACTTATTCTATCAAAGTTCCACTCTATAAAGAAGATCTACAAATTCATAATAAAAATTTAATTTGGATATTTTGCTGCACCACATGGAACTCGATGTTCCAACATATGCAGTGCAACATCTGTCCTGGACAACATATGCAGTCTATGAAGCACGAACACTTCTTGGAGCTGGCGTGTCGCGGTGTCCGACACTTGTATGACACCCGTACGACACATGTCGAAAAAGTTAAATAAGTGTCGGAAAAGTCAGACAAGTGTCACAAAAAAAATTATTTTCTTTGATTCGACACTCTTTGAATCGGTGTCCAACACCCATATGACACTCATTCAGAATTTGTCGGACAATTCACCCAGGTGTTTAAAAAAATGTTATTTATTTTCTTTGCTTTAATACACCTTATGTATTTTCAAACAATACACATAAAATAGTTAGCCTTGTATTGAAGCAATGTTATCGCTAAAAAATTGTAACATTAATTTTGATTAAAATATTTGTAACTCTTTTAATAATAAATGGATAAATAAGGGTCAAATACTACCATATATGTAGCTGTATCCGTGTCTTATATATTTCATATTATAGGAGTCGTAGTGTACGTGTCGTGTCGTGTTCCGGTGTCCATGTCAGAGTCGATGCTCCGTAGTATGCAGTACAAATTTAAACTACTTTTAACTTATATATTTTGCAATAAAAAACTTAAATTCATTATATAATTTTACCCTTCGTCTTCTTTTATACCTAAATAGGGGTGGAAATAGGCTGGGCCGAGCTAGGCTTTGCCAAGCCTAAGCCTGACCTGTCAAAAAAACGGAAGCCTAAGCCTGGCCTGTGGCCTGTCGTAGGCTTATTGTTTAGGCCTGAGTCTGGCCTATTCGAAGGCCTGATTAGCCTGTTAGCCTATATAAAAGCCTATTTGTTTTAGACATATGTATATAAGAAATTAATATAATGTTTAAATAGACTAACTAACTAAAAGACCAAGAGACTAAAAATTTGTTTGCATTGACTTATTTTAACTTATCTCTTAGCATAAGTTTTAGAAGACTATTTTTTTTAAGAGAACTTATGAAAACAATGTTCATCAGATGTTTTCATCTTATTTTCACAATTTCTTCAAGATAACCAAATTTTATTTATGTATTTTAATTCAAACTATAAAACATAACATAATGATAATAAAAAAATATTCATATTTATTTAAATAGACCGGCCTGATACACTTAAAAGGCTTCTTCTAGGGCCTGAGGCCTAACCTTTTTAAGTAAATAGGCTTATAAAAAATCCTAGGCCTTTTCTATTTAAAAATAATGTGTGGCCTGGCCTGAACCTATATAGGCTAGCCTGTAGGCCCCTGTTATCGGCTTGGCCTATTTCCACCCCTATACCTAAACTAAACGTGTGAACGTTTTCAACATGGAATTCTTCTAGAACACAAAAAAAATATCCTCTGGGACTATAATGAAAGTCTATATGCAGCATTAGACAACGAGGATTTCACTTATAAATACCTGCAGGCACATTAAAGTGTGAGACAGATTATAACTTTACCTCCTTAGCCACTATGATCCATGTACATCATATTTTGTTCTTATATTTCCTACTTCATAATTTTCATTTCATCATTTGCATCAGCAATAACACAGACAGAGATATACTTCTATCTTTCAAATTACAGCTAACTGATCCAAACAGTGCTTTGGCCAGTTGGAGACAAGATTCTAATCATTGTACCTGGTATGGAGTCAACTGTTCCAAAGCTGGTGAAAGAGTTCAATCTCTCACCTTATCAGGACTTGGCCTCTCTGGTAAACTACCTTCTAATCTCTCCAACCTCACTTACCTTCATTCACTTGACCTTTCCAACAACACTTTTCATGGTCAAATTCCCTTCCAATTTTCTCATCTCACATTCCTCAATGTCATTCATTTAGCTCTCAATAATCTCTCGGGTACACTTCCATCACAACTTGGTCAACTTCACAATCTACAAAGTTTAGACTTTTCTGTCAATAATCTCACAGGTGAAATTCCTTCAACTTTTGGCAATCTCATTTCTCTTGAGAATCTTTCTTTGGCAAATAACAAGTTTGTTGGTGAGATTCCAATAGAATTGGCCAATCTCCGTAATCTCTCAACACTTCAACTGTCAGTAAACAATTTCAGTGGCAAATTTCCTTCTTCTATTTTCTTCAACCTCTCTTGCTTAGTTTACTTATCTCTCACACAGAACAATCTATCAGGCCAGTTGCCGCAAAATTTCAGCAACGCCTTTCCAAATTTAACCACACTTGTTCTTGCAACTAATAGGTTTGAAGGGGTGATTCCAAATTCTATATCCAATTTATCACATCTTCAAGCTATTGATCTTGCTAACAATAGATTTCATGGGCCAATGCCTCTTTTCAACAATCTGAAAAACCTCACTCGTTTGACACTAAGTAATAACTTTCTCACTTCCACAACATCATTGAATTTACAGTTCTTTGATTCACTTAGAAACTCAACTCAGTTGCAAATTCTTATGGTCAATCATAACAACTTGGCTGGGGAACTTCCAAATTCTGTTGCCTATCTTTCAGGCAATCTACAACAGTTCTGTGTTTCGAATAATCAGCTAAATGGAAGCATTCCTAAAGGAATGAAAAAGTTTCAAAATCTCACATCCTTCTCTTTTGAATGGAATAATTTCACTGGAGAGTTCCCAATAGAACTTGGAACACTCAAGAAATTGCAGCAGCTTTGGATACACCAAAATAGATTGTTTGGCGAAATTCCAGACATATTTGGAAATCTTACAAATCTGTATAATCTTGGAATAAGAAACAACCAGTTCTCAGGTAGAATTCCCGCGAGCATTGGACAATGCAAGAAGTTGATTTATCTTGACTTGGGAATGAATAAGCTTGTCGGTGTCATACCAATGGAGATTTTTCAACTCTCTGGATTGACAACTTTGTACTTACGGGGAAACTCTTTGAATGGTTCGCTTCCTCCTGAAATCAACATGGAACAGCTAATGATCATGATTGTTTCAGACAACAACCTGTCGGGGAACATTTCTAAAATTGAAGTAAACGGATTGAAGGTACTTCAGATGGCAAGAAATAAATTTAGTGGCTCAATTCCAAATAGTCTAGGAGATTTAGCATCCCTTGAGAATTTGGATCTATCATCAAACAATCTCTCTGGTCCAATTCCTGAGAGTTTGGAAGAGCTTAAGTATATGGTGAGTTTAAATTTGTCTTTCAACAAATTGGAAGGAGAGGTTCCAATGAAAGGTGTTTTTACGAACCTAAGCCAGGTTGATCTCCAAGGTAACAACAGATTATGCGGCCTTAACAATCAAGTTATGCAAAAGTTGGGAGTCACTTTGTGTGTTGCAGGTAAAAAGCACAAGAGAAACAGTTTGCTCCTTATCATACTACCAATTATCGGTGCAAGTATTGTTTTGTTCGTTTCAATGCTTTCTTTGCTGTGGATGCTATATTCCTTTAAGACGAAAAAAAAGGAGGATAAAAGAAGTTTGTCATCAACTCCTCTAAAGGGTTTGCCTCAAAATATATCCTATGGTGATATTAAGCTTGCTACAAACAATTTTTCAGCTACAAACTTGGTTGGAAAAGGAGGCTTTGGTTCTGTTTACAAGGGAGTGTTCAACCTTAGCACTTACGAAAGTCAAACCACCACACTTGCTGTTAAAGTTTTTGACCTGCAACAAAGCAAAGCTTGTCAGAGTTTTAGTGCAGAATGTGAAACTTTGAAAAATGTTAGGCATCGGAATCTTGTCAAGGTGATCACTTCTTGTTCTAGTACTGATCACAAAGGGGATGATTTTAAGGCTCTTGTTATGCATTTCATTCCTAATGGTAATTTGGAGATGAGTTTATACCCAGAAGATCTCGAGTCGGGATCTTCACTAACCTTGTTGCAGAGGTTAAACATTGCTATTGATGTTGCATCTGCCATGGACTATTTGCACCATGATTGTGATCCACCAATAGTCCATTGTGATCTTAAACCACTCAACGTCCTACTAGATGAAGATATGGTTGCACATGTAGCAGATTTTGGGTTGGCGAGGTTTCTCTCTCAAAATGCATCAGAGAAACACAGCAGCACTCTACAACTGAAGGGGTCAATCGGGTATATTGCCCCAGGTGCTTATTAATGAGTTTTTCTCTTTTGATCTGTACTTTCTTTTACGTTTTTATTAATGCATAACTTTATATGTTGTGTATAACATATAGATATCTAATATTGGGATAACATGTTTCAGAATATGGTCTAGGAGGCAAGGCTTCAACTAGTGGTGATGTCTACAGTTTTGGGATCCTACTACTAGAGATGTTGATAGCCAAAAAACCAACAGATGAAATGTTCAAAGAAGGATTAAACATGAACAACTTTGTATCAGAAATGGATGCAAACCAATTACTGAATGTTGTTGATCAAAGGCTTATTAACCATCATGAATCTTCGATACAAAATTTCAGCAGCGACAGTCATAGTGGTGGATTCGGCGACATCAGCTATACTGATGGAAGTAACACATACTGGACTCAAAAAGCTGAGGAGTGCATAGCTGCTGCAATGAGAATTGGCTTGTCTTGTGTAGCACATCATCCCAAAGATAGGTTGACAATGAGAGAAGCCTTATCAAAATTGCATGGAATTAAGCAGTCTGTTCTTGGCTTGTGATGTTTGTTGGTGTCATTCAAGCCTATAGTGTGTAATCTGTACTTACTGGAGCGCAATCTGAAATATTTGCAATAAGGTTCATGTGGTCCAACTAAATAAATTATTTATGAATACAAATTTCAAATTAGATATGAATCAAGATAATGTTGTCAAGATTGGGAACGATAGAATCAAGATAATGCAGGCGTATAGGACATATTAAAAAATCTTTTGACGCAGAATCAAAATTGCACCATAATATTAATCTACCCTCGTATCCACTAGCAATCAAAGGGGAAACTGAAACACCACCAAAATATAGTACACTCACATTTTTACACAACAAGAAATTCACTGTTTCTTACACACAAAAAAAATAAAAGAAAAAAAAGGCTGAAAATCGATTTTTTTAAGGAATTTATGTGAATTTGCATTTTTAGCTAAAATTTTCTTGGATAATTTTATTTGCAAATAAATTCTTTAATAAATCTTCAACCAAAATATCTAGATAAATCTACGGGTAAAATGCTGGCTCATCCCGGCACAACTGCGCAGGAGAATTCAAGATGTCACCCTTGATATTATTTCTGGCACTCCGTATTTTCGTATTGACAAAAATGTCTTTGTTACTATTTACCTAAAAATAATTACATTTATTAAAAAAATAATTCACTTTTTAAAATCAGTAAATTTGAAATTTCCTGTACCCTCTTTGAAATTTCCGATATACGAAATCGAGTAGGTACCAGAAATTATTTGTATTTATAAAATTTCCGGTGGCGATTTACCGGAAATTTTTAAATTTTCGGTATTAATATAGAAAATCTGAGAAACTCACCGAAATTTTTGAAATTTCCGATTAGCCACAAAATCTACCAGAAATTTTGAAATTGCTTGAAATTTCTGGTATGTCTGCAGATCATGTTCTTGTGTAGTCCAGAGTCGTCAGCTTTTTTGATGGCTTTTTGTACAGACTTTACGAAGTTCTTCACCACAAATATCATATGTTTCCTATTCAACTAATGCAGTTTTGAATTGTTTTCCTGTATTTATGAAAGCGATAGTTTAATATTTATGTGTTGTAATGGACAAATATTTAAATCTCGATCTGAAGTTTTAGCACAGGCACGTGCTACTTGTAAATGACATGGTATTGTTGTTGTCACAATTCGTTTCGATTGTGCTAATGGAATACTAGGGATAAAGGATAAATTGATTATGAATTGTGAAAGAGAAGGAAATTACAAAAAAAGGAATACATCCGAAAAATATTAATTCCTCAGAAGGCATTATACTATGAAAGTTAAATGTCTGTTTAGGCTGAGATTTGTTCCAAGTGGTATCGGTTGGAAGGTGATGCACAAACATAAACTATCCAAGGATTTGGAAGGCCATGACATATTGGGTCGTCTAAAATATCATGAAAAAAAGTTTGCGAATGACATGATGAAGTACAATATGACTCTAAAGTACATAGTTGTTGCTTTGAAAGACAAAGATCCAAAATACCTCACGGTGTTACATAAATTATTAATGCTATATTTTAAAAGTTTTCATTTTTTTCAATAATTTAAAATATATTTTTCTAAAAAAATTATATTTCTCTTTTTCAAAAAAATAATTATATTTTTTAATACATATATAAAATGATAAATTGATTTTTAATAAAGAAAATGAGAAATAATTATTTTATTATTGAAATTAACACAATTACTATAAAAAAAAATTAAGAATCACCACCAACAATTTATATTATATGTGAGGAAGAATTAGTCAGCAACAAGATTATCATGCTTCAATATATCTGTGTTTGTCTATAAATACATATTCTTCAAGAGATGATAAATGTGCTTCCCATCCTAAACTTGCAATTTATATATTAAAAGAAATATGAAACCTTCCTACAAATTGAAGTCATTTGTTGCTCTTTTAGCAATACTTTTATTACTCATGTCATCTATGATGGTTAGTGATGCCCAATCCAATTTCAAACATGGTATGTTTCTGTTAACTTTTAATCTTCTTTTTTTTTTCTTTTTTTTTTCTTAATTGACAGAATGATTTTTATTTAAATTTCATATGGTTTATATGGTGTAGGGCGAAAACTGTTTCAAAATGATTATTATGGGATTGGTTACCCAACTGGACCGAGTGGATATGGAGCATATAGCCCTCCTACGTAACTCTTCTCATATTCTTTTTCTCTTAATTTTTATCTCTATATCAATTTTAATATTTCAATTATTATAAAATTAATTTATAATAAAGGAATAATGAAATTAAGAGACATAAAGAGCTCAAAAAAAAATAAAATGAAAAGAGATAAACAAGATCCAGACTAGGAGTGTTCGCGGTGTGGTTTTGACGAAAAAAATCATCCGAACCGCAAGAAAAAACATTGTGCGATTTGGTTTGGTTCGGTTGGCTTTTAAAAAAAAACGAACCAAACCAAACTATTGTAGTTTGATTCGGTTTGGTTGGTTCGATTTTTTACAAATATTTTATTGAGTCATACATACACATATAGATGACAACATAACTTTGTATTTAGACATTCATATACTGTCAAATAACAATAAAATTCGACATATTTTGACAACAACTTGTCATTTAAGATGTTAAAATTAAATTAGACAAAAGTGGAATAATAAACATAAAATAATAGCATAAAACAATATAAAAATTATTATAATGAAACAAAAAAATAGAAGAGACGAGAGATTAGTGAAGATGAAAAAAAAAACAAATAGTTAAGAGATTAGAGAAGAACATAAAAACGAAACTGAAATAGGGAACATTTGCATAAAAATGAGAAGGTGAAAAAGAAAGAATATAAGAGAGTAGAGATTAGAGAAGAAGAGGGAAGATGTATGTGGCAAAGAATGCACGATAATGCTGTTAGAGATTTGAGAAGATCGGGACTGAAATCATATGTGTAAGGATGAGAAAATTGTTCGTAATCATAAGGCTGAGGTATAATAGGTTTAAGTTTGGGTTGAATGGGGGATAATTAAAAGTTAGGTTGTAACATAATGCGGTTTGGTTCAGTTTGTAAAATACAAACCGCAAACCGAACCGAACCGTGCGGTTTTGTTAAAAGATGACCCAAACAAATTCGAACCAAATGCGATTTTTTGCGATTTCAGTTTTGTTTACGGTTTTCTATTGGGTTGATTTGGTTTGGTTTTGAACACCCTTAATCCAGACCAGTTAAATAGTACTTATCTATATAGCTTTGGATATATTTACTAAATAAGGAGTTATAAATTATTTGTATTTTATTTGGTAGTACAATTATAATAATTTGGCATGTCCAATTTCATTGCAATCATATGTAATAATATTATTCATTCTTGTAAAATGACGTCGATGACTTCTTTGTTTATCGTTTTTTGTGTTTTGTCTAGTATTTGATGTCGCTCTAATAATGTAACATTGGAGATGTGATCGTTATTTTTTATTCTACTTATTGTTGAGATGTTATTGAACTAATGTTTTATTTTGATTAAAGCAATTTCTATTTTTGAGACTACGAGAAGTAATTGAAAAGCTACCTCCACCCTACAACATTAAAGGAATAAGAATTCTCTTAGTTATGTTGGTTTCTTTAGAAGGTTCATAAAAGATATTTCAAAGATCACAAAGCCTTTATGTTAACTACTGCAGCATGACGTGTCATATGTCTTCAGTGTTGAATGTGATCAAGCTTTCAAAGCCTTGAAAAAGGCTTGATCTTTGCACCAATTGTGAAGGCGCGTGTCATATGTCTTCAGTGTTGAATGTGATCAAGCTTTCAAAGCCTTGAAAAAGGCTTGATCTTTGCACCAATTTTGAAGGCACCTGACTAGACAAAACCCTTCGATGCAAGTGATTTTGCTATTGAGGATGTTCTTGGACAAAGGAATGATAAATTGTTTCACACTATTTATTATGCTAGTAAGACACTAATAGAGACTCAAATTAACTACACTACCATTGAGAAGGAGTTGTTGTATGTTGTATTTTCTTTTGATAAAAGTAGAAAGATTAGTAACTCTTATTACAATAATCAAAATGATAGTCAATAGAATAGAGACAGAAAGAACAAAACCAACAGAGTAGATATCATATGGAGTGAAGGAGAAAGTTCGGAAACAAAAACCAATTATTACTTGAAAAAATCCGTGCAAGAGTTAAATAAAAGGCCACAAATCAGCAAAGCGACAAAAAGATCTTAAACAACATAAAAGACAACAACAATATACCCATACACAAAGAGGAAACTAGAATCTACAGTCATAGTCAACATAAAGAATCCAACCTTGATAACAACAATATTCAAGAAACCTCGAAAGAGAAAAAGTAGGTGAAAGTTACTAAGAGTATTATGCCCTTGCTAAAAGACCTTGACAACAACAATAAATGGAAGGATCAGTTAACATTCACCAAGAGTAGAAAGGATATATACTTCCTCCGGTCCTATTTATAAGAGACATTTGACTTTTTAGATGCATTCAATAATTAATGTATTTGGTCTATATGTTGTCCAAATACATTTATTATTGAATGTATCTAAAAAAGTGAATTGTCTCTTATAAATAGGACCAGAGGGAGTATTTTATAGCGAAAAACTTCAATCCCCAAAAAAACCTACAAACCTTGACAACAACAATAAATGGAAGGATCAGTTAACATTCAACAAAAGTAGACAGGATATATATTTTATAGTGAAAAACTTCAATCCCCAAAAAAACCTACAAAGAGAGAGAAATAGAAATATGAGTATACCCTTAACAACCATAGTAAGCAAGAGCTCGTGTAGGATAACAATAATTCCCATAAAACCTCGAAAGAGAAGAAGCTAGAGAAGACTAGTCAAGTTAACAATCACATGCAAAAAAGTTGAAAAACAATAGAGGAGTAGGAGATTATACCTTTAATATTATCCATAAAAAATATTTCACCTTGGAAAACAACAATCTTTAGAATATCAAGAGAGAGAGAGAGAGGGGGGGGGGGGGGAGAGAGAGAAGAATCGAAAGATGGAAAATTAGTTAAATAATCACATGCATAATGGGATGAACAAGAATAAGAAAGTGAAAGATGGTTTTACTTTTAATAATTGAACTGAGATCGGGAAAAGGAGATGGAAGCTCAATGTATTCAAGTTTAAACAGACTATAAGATTGTGGTGAAAATTTTTCAAAGACATAGTAAGAAGGAGATAGAAAGAAGCGACGCAAATGGGAATATGAGTCATTTAAAGGCTTTGATAGAGAAAATCATAGAAACCTGAATGGGCTTTGATTATGAAACACTCCATCATATTAGCATATAAGATAAGAGAATTTCTTTATTGACCCCCTATGGGGATGACCCCAAGCGAAATTCCCAAGTTGCCCCTGCTTCGGAGATGTATCTCCAAAGTTTTTTTTAAAGATTTTTCCAGACTTCGGAAGTGCACTTCCGAAAACACCAAATGGGGGTGTTTTCGGAGATGCACTTCCAAAAACACCTATTTCACATTTTTGGGGGTTTTCGGAACTGCACTTCCGAATTATGAAGAAATTGTGTTTTTTTTATGTTTTTCTTAACAGTCCCGTATTTTTAATTAAATGAAAACGCTGAATAAAATAAACGACATATCAACATAAAATACTAATATAATAAATACAGGCTGAATAATATATACAAGCCGAATAAAATAGTAATAGTGTGCGAAAATGTACGTGAATGTTAAGAAATACAACCCGAATACCATAAAATCCAAGAAAAATGTGTATGTCTAAACCTAACTCCCTGGGACCTCCTCTGCCTCCTATATGCCGCCGCACCGCCCGCATCACCGACCATCCTCTCCGCCACGGCGACTGCCTCTGGACCGCCCTGATCAATGATACCTCGCTCCAACGCGTCCCGCCCAAGCATCTCTATCCGCTGACATATCGGCAGGAGATCAATGGCATGGTCATCCTCGGCCTGCTGGTTCTCCAGGATCTCCTCGTATGCTGGCCTAGGAGCGCTGGGAGCGTCGGCTGTCATCAAAGGATGTGGCACCCGATATAACCATGTGACGTACCCCTCTACACAATCCCATTCCTGGGTGGCCTGCATGCGACGATACTCCTCCGGAACTAAATGATGCTCCCAGTCCTCAAAAATGGCAGTGAGCTCCACTTGGGTAACTGTGTCGGGAGCAGCCTCAAACGATGACCTCGGTATCATCTGCACTTGTTCAAACCGCCGCATGCACTGCTCAGGGAGATACCTCACCATGGTGTTGGTCCCGCATGCCAACCAGTCAGAGTATAACGCGATGCGGTCAAAGGGGACAACAGTAGTGTAATCACTGAATGGCCTCCAACTAATGTCATCGTGAGCTGTGCGGTCGAGGTACCCGCAATATGGTCCCACTGCATTGTTCCCCCTTTGGAGAACGTATCGGGCGGCCCTGGGCATGGCGTCCTCGTACGCAGGATCAATGGCGAAGCCGTGGATGCGGGGGAAGTAGGAGATGATCCAGCCCTGAAACACAAACACGATAATGTATTAAATATAAATACAAACCATAAATAAATGTGAAACAATTAAAATGAAACGTACCGTCAGGAGTGTGGCGGATTCGGTCATCTGCCTGGTCCTCCAGTTGGAGGCTTCATTCAGCTTCTGGTATAGGTATACCAGAATAGCTGACCCCCAGTTCCACTGGTGAATGGTAGTCACGTCCATGAAGTAGCGGAGGTAGGTCACGTCGACGTATCTTTCACTCTTGTCCACAAAGAGTGCAGTGCCTACCAAAAACATGAACCAGCACCGGAGAGCGCATGCACGGTGATACTCCATAAATAGGTCGTTATCAGCGTCCTCGAAATCGGCCGCCGCCATCAAGTGATGCTCATACTGATCGCTCAATATGGAGAACCGGATATGAGGCCCATTTGTCGTCCGACACTCATAATCAACCATATAAGGGTCCATACCCAAATAGATTTCCATCCACTCGATCGCATCGACCCTCTGGATCCGGGAATGGTTCACCAGCATCCCCCTAATCGGCAAGTGGAGAAGACAATGCACATCGTGCAAGGTGATCGTCATCTCCCCAACTGGTAAGTGGAAAGAAGACGTCTCCCTATGCCACCGCTCCACAAAAGCCCCCTGCATGCCGTGGCTGATGGTGGTATACCCAGTCATGCACAACCCACCTAGCCCAAAAGCAGTCACCGCATTATTAAACCACCGCGCCTCTGGTTTAAAGAGACCAAAAATCTTCCGCGCGCGGTTCACCATTTTTAAAGTCGACCTTTCCTGTTACAACAAAAACAAAAAACATTGTTAATTAGACCGTTAAGAAAATGTGGAATAAAAAGCTAAATAAAAAATGGTTAAATGATGAAGTCGGATAAATTATAAAAAATACCTCTCCCTCCCAGACACGTCGAGCGACGTGCTCGTGGTAGGAAATCAGCACGGATGTGTCCCTAGGCCCTCCCGGATAGCCCTCCCCCCTCCTCCTCCCCGTGTGGAGGATCAACATCAGGTATCTCCTGCTCCGCCTCCTGGTATCTCACCTCCTCCTCCCGTACCTCCTCCTGACGGGAAGAAGATACCCTAGCCAGCCGACTCCTCGATCCAGAAGAGGAACCATGCTCATCTGTCTGGACAGGTGATCGTACTCCACCCCGTCCCCGCGTCGATGCAAGCTGCGCCGGCCGCTCGCGTCTAGCCGACGCCGTCTGTTTCTCTCTCCCCTGTCTAATTCTAGCTGGGTTGCCTGCCATTTTCCTGAAACAATTGAAATCCATAAGCGAACAGGTTAGAAGGCTAAACAATCAACAAAATTAAAAAAAAAAACATTTGGGGCAACTTCGGAAGTGCATTTCCGAAACTGGTCAGGGAGGTGTTTTCGGAAATGCACTTCCGAAAACACACGCGACACCATTTTTGCAGAAAACCCAAAAGCTTGTCCTAAGTGCATCAAAACCTCAATTTTCCTATCTAAACAACACCAGTGACATGTAATAACTTAAATGAACTACACTATAACACCCCTAATATCAATTTCAATCCTACATTGAAAGTTTAGAAAACTTACAGATATGAGATGTTGTTGGAGGTGCTTTGGAAGTAGTTTAAGAGCCTTTGGAGTAGCCTTTCATGGTCTTTGATTTTGTCTTCGGTGGTTATGCAACTGCTTGAGACAAATTTTTGGATTTTTGAATGATTTAAGTTAAATGATTTTTTAGGGGGGGGGACTGTTTTGTTTAAACAGCAGAACGCGCATTATTTCAAAAATGCATTTCCGAAATCAGTCTTTTTTTCAACTTCGAAAATGCATTTCTGAAGTATAAGGGCAATTACGAAATTTCGCCGAGGGTCACCAAGAAGATATAGAGGTGGATAAAGAAATTCTCTGATAATGTAATTGGGAGACTCGTAGAATGGCCAAAAAAACTATCTAGAAAAAATATAAAGTGTAGATCAAATACCGCCTTAGACACAATTGAATCACAATGAGTTTTAAATGTTTAATATAATTTTGTTTTTAAAAAATTTAACATATCTTATTAATTTTATCAAACACACAATATTGAAAAAAATAGTTTATCATATTTCATCACGTGTCACTCTGCCATCAAACATATTCTTATAGTGTGTTTGGATGAAGTATTTTAACAAGGAAATATAATATTTTGAAGAAATTTAAAAAAATTTAGACAAAAATCATTGTTTGGATAAAAAATCGTTAAAATGATAAAAATCTATGAAGCATTGTGGCCAAATTAAATTTAATAATTTTGAAATGACACCTAAACTTAAAGAATTTGATATTATCATTTAGAATTTTGCAAGTTGATCTCCATATTTTCCAAAATTTTAAAAGTAATCTCCAAACTTTAAAAAAATATTACAAATTGGTCCTACATAATTTTTAAATTTTACAAATTGGTCCTTTAAATATTTGAAAATTGTAAATTAATCACTATTTTTCAAATTTAAATTTTTTAAAAAATTTTAAAATTTATATAAACGGCCACAAAAATTTATCTATGAAAATTTAATATTCTATCTAAATAAAAAATATTAAATTAATTTAATTTTGATGAATTATTTGAATTTTAAATTTTAATTTTTTTTAATTATTACATTCAAACACATTCTTAAGAAATTTTGAATGTTCTATCAAACTTAAGCCATGTTCTAGTTGATCATAATTAAATATCATGTTGAACAACGCCGGTCATATTTGCTTGTTATCTTTATTTTATCATGATTTTCAATTCAAAAGACATCGTCCCGTTTACTTTTATTTAAACTGACATCATCTTACATTGACAAATAAATCACTTGCTATTTTTATAAATTTTTGTCTTTAATGAATAGTACGGATTCAATATTTATTATTTCTTATTACTATATTTTTATTTATAAATTTAAATTTATTTAACAACTATATATTAACTATAATGGGTGTGACAAAATGGACTAGACTCTCTGATCTGGTCCATTTAACTCATTATTCATATGAAAATGAATTGAATTTTCAACTTGATTTATTTAGTTTTTACTAATGAATTTATTTTGAAATTTATTTTATTTTAAAATTTGTTTAATGCTATTGAATTTATTTTATGTTAGGATATTTATTTAATTTAAAGATTTATTTGATCTTTAAAATTTATAATTGTGATATTTTTGCTATTGACTATAATATAGAATATGTTTAATTATGTTGAATTTGTTTAATTATAAGAATATATTTGTTTGACTTGACTCACTCTACCAAGTTTTCCAGTGGTTGAATATGTGACGAGCTTAAACGGGACATATCTGAGATATATCTGTTTGTTTTGTTATTCACAGATTTTTTTATTAAGTTTAATTATAGTTTAGTTCATATATTTTAACTGATTTCCAAAATTAATCTTTTTTATTTTAAATTTAAATAATTTCATATGAATAAATCATTAATGCTATATTTTTTATTATATTTTAAAAGTTTTTGAGAAATAACTATTTTATTATTGAAATTAACGCAATTAATAAAAAAAATTAACAACCACCACCAACAATTTATAATATATATGAGGAAGAATTAGTCAGCAACAAGATTATCATGCTTCAAAATATCCATGTTTCCCTATAAATACATATTCTTCAAGAGATGATACATGTGCTTCCAATCCTAAACATTGCAATTTATATAGTAAAAGAAATATGGAACCTTCCTACAAATTGAAGTCATTTGTTACTCTTTTAGCAATACTTTTAATACTAATGTCATCTATGATGTTTACTGATGCCCAATCCAATTTCAAACATGGTATGTTTCTGTTAACTTTTTATCTTCTTTTTTTTTTCTTGATTGACAGAATGATTTATTTAAATTTCATATGGTTTATATGGTGTAGGGCGAAAACTGTTTCAAAATGATTATTATGGGATTGGCTACCCAACTGGACCGAGTGGATATGGAGCATATAGCCCTCCTACGTAACTCTTCTCATATTCTTTTTCTCTTAACTTTTTATCTCTATTTCAATTTTAATATTTTCAATTATTATAAAATTAATTTATAATAAAGGAATAATGAAATTAAGAGAGAAATAAAGAGCTTAAAAAAAATAAATGAAGAGAGAAAGACAAGATCCAGACCAGTTAAATAGTACTTATATATATATATATATATATATATATATATATATATATATATATATATATATATATATATATATATATATATATATATATATATATATATATATATATATATATATATATACACTAAATAAGGAGTTATAAATTATTTGTATTTTATTTGGTAGTACAATTAAATTAATTTGGCATGTCCAATTTCATTTCAATCATATGTAATATCATTCACTCTTACTCTTGTAAGATGATGCTGGTGACTTCTTTGTTTATCGTTTTTTGGGTTTTATCTAGTATTTGTCGCTTTGATAGTGTAACATTGAAGATGTGATCGTTATTTTTTATTCTTCTTATTGTTGAGATATTATTGAACTAATGTTTTATTTTGATTAAAGCAATTTCTATTTTTGAGACTATAAAGAGATGTTATTAAATGTTTAAAATTCCGCAGCACTAGTTCCGCAGAATTAAATCACCACTAAAGCTTGATAAGGTTCCAAATCCAACAAAGCATATCCTTACGTAGTAAATCTCTATTGATTGAATAAACAATAAACTACGTTAAGAATTGAAAACCTAAGCATGCAATATCCTACAGAAATTAAATATGAGAGTTAGAAAGAGAATACCACGAGATTTATAGTGCTTCAGTGTTCGTCCTCACTTTGCTTACTACACTCTTCAATGGTTTTCCATCGGAAACTGCTTTGTTCCTTTTTATTTTGTCAAATATTACAAGAGTTCATACAATCACTAATCCACAATAATGTTGAGAAAAATAAATCTCTTATCTGGATCTTAACTGGTATATAGTGTAATGTCAAACTCTTATGTGTAATCTTTACTCGATTCACGCTTCTTGAATCTTCTAGTATCACCAATTAATTTCAAGCCTTCATGTGTAGCAATCACCCCTTGATCCTACTGATTTCTTATGCGATGAACTGTCTAAAGATTTTAGAAGAACTCTACCTTGTCCATTGCCTTTTGTAACACTTGAGTTTTAGTAAATTATTTTATCTAATTTATTTTGATTTATTTTAATTTTGATGCATTTTAATTGAATTATTTTGGATGGTAGAGGTGTGTGAACTTGAGTTGAGGGCGTAGGAAGTATTAAGAAGTTGATAGATTTTTAATTAGAATTATTTAATAATTTAAATAATAATATTCTATTTTAATTTATTTAATAAAAGAAGAAAAAAGAGAACAATGGGAGTTGTAAATGCCTGAAATAAAAAATTGGAGTTCTGATTTGAACTCCATTGAAAGAGACGAAGTCTGCTTTCTGTAGCTCCATGGCGAGCCCCATGGCCGTGGCGGGCGCCATGTTCATGATGTGTAACTCGTCATGAAGCCCAGGCTTAAGTTTTAGAGCTGCTCGTCACACATGTGACGTTTTAGTGTGATAAGGTCCATGGCGTGTGCCATTACCATGACAGGTAACCTGCCATGAACCTGAAACTCACGTAATTGGTCTATTTGTGTGTTTTGAGTTGTAGATTCTGATTTTTCGACTTTAGTAGACTGTTTCGACATTGTTAGGGTTGTGTTGGTGCTGAGTTAATATGAATTAGTAACTAAAAACATTTTAAATGAGTGATTGGTGAATGATGAGAGCTTTGACGTTGTGTCGAGTATGATTTGTGAATTGTAATGAATGTTAGGATGTTTGAGATGTTAATTATGATTGTTGTGTTTCTGCATGTATGAGATAATAATTTGATTGAAAAGAGTTATTATATGCTTGAGTTGCATTGCGTTTATGTTGCGTTGTGCATATGTGAATTGTTGTTGTGTGGTAATCTAAAGAGGGGATTACGTGAGTTGTCAGTATAAATTGTTAATATCACATAGGGGTATTAAAGCATTGATTTATTTATGCATTTATGTATATGAGCATGCATCATATTGAGTTGAGTCAAGAGGCATGTTTACTATTTCAAAGAAGGGACTAATGACTTATCCTAAGCTCCGAGAGGGGGCTCATGAATTTAGAGAGGGGACCCAGCTCTTGAGAGAACCAAATGTTGAGTTGGCACTACATGCATATGCATCGAGTTGCATATTCGAGTTGCATTACCTAAATGAGTTGTATGCATGATTTTGATTTGAATGTGATTATAGAGCTGTGGGTGACAATAAGTTATGAGATGTTGTGATGCAATTTTTTGTAGAATATGTATTTATCTGTATTCTACCTTGCAATATATACTATATATATTTTATTGATGTGATTTTTCACTCCTTTGTTGTTGTTATGGTCTATGCTTCTCTTTGGAGTACAACTAAGCAGGTAACTAAATAGCTGCTTAGAGGAGGAGGATGGCGCGAGGATGTTCATCTTTCCTTTTGTTTTGCGTCTTTAGATTAAGTTGCTCTGATCTGTAACACTAAGCGGGCGAACGATGCTATTTTTATTTCTATTGTGTTAATTAGAGAGTTGGATGTTATACTCTCGATGTTTAAGTTGATTTGCGGAGATTTTTATTGTATTGTTTTTCGGTTTAATAAAGTATTTTTATGAAACTTATATGATTGGTGAAGCATGCTTATTGAATAAATTCCGTTGCGATGATACCTTAAGTGAAGGTGAGCATGCGATGACAGGTGTTGAATGTTTGTTTTAAATTTCTAAGAGTTACATAATAGGTGATGATTTTGAGAATGTGTGACATCCTATATGAATATGTGAAATATCTTTGATTTATTTGTTATATTATCCATGGGGAAATAGGGTCATAGACCTTCCACACAATTACTAACAAGGTAATCTGGAGAGAAGAACAACCTTCTTTTCATTCAAATTTGTTATCACCAATGTCAACAACCTCAATCTTGCAAGCTACCTAAAAATCTCAACCAAGTCTTCAATAACAATTAGTTTCAAGATAGTGTTATCGTGGCGCGAAAATTACCCGAGCATAAGGAACATTCGAAATACAACAGAGTCACCACCGAACTTTATTTATTCTAAAAGGAAAAGAAAAATATCAATAAAACCCATGAAAGAACAACAATATGGTCATCGCTACCAAAAGCGGGTTCGAGAGTCAGTTATGCAAAGGGAAGGTATTAGCACCTGTAACACCCCAAATTCTAGACTAATTATTTATTTAATTATTTTAGCGTGATGCTTATGTGTTAGTGTTTGTGTTATCTGTAATTTCGGGATATTTTGATACTTGGGATAAGGGTAGTTGCCTTAGAATTTATAAGGAATGAATTTAGATGCTTTGGTGTGGAGTGGTGCCTTAAGATTTATAATAATTAAGGTCTTGTGAAAGATTAGTTGGACTTGAGGTGTGTTGAGAATATGAAGTGTAGTTGGAGAATAATTATTTTATAATAATTATTATTAGCAAAATAATAGAATGAATATTATTTTAATAATTATTTGATTTATTTTAATTAGAGAAGGGCATTGTTGGTATTATGATTTAAGGGTATGTTGGATAAAAGAAGAAAAATAGAGAGATTAGGTTTTATTTTTGATGGATCGTGAAAACAAGAGGAAGAGGCAAGAGAAGAAGGAAAACCTAAGGGAAGAGAGTGCAGGAAGCCATGGCAAGAACTTGAGGAATCCAAAAACATAAGGTAAGGGGTGACTATTCTTTATTAAATAGTATTATAGTTTTGATGATGGTAGAATAGATTAAGAGTTGAACCTCTATTTAGGATGTTAAGGTTTATGAGATTCTGACACTGACATGCCCAATTTGATGAATATGATGCAATTGGTTTGTTATAATTGATGGATGATAGTTATATTGCATTGTTGTTGTGTTAGAATCATGAAAACTGATGAAAATTGGTCACTATAATGTGTGGGTTCGTATTTGGTGTTGATAGTGAAAGTAGGAATGAAGAAAAGTCATAAAATTGGAGTTTTCTGCTACAACAGCGTCAGGAATCGGTTCCCAGGTGGGAGGAACCGGGTTCCCATAGTAAAAACCCGAAACGGGGAGATTTTGTTCAGCAGGAACCGGTTCCCAGATGGGGAGGAACCGGGTTCCACAGATTTTTCTTAATGTTTACTTAACTTTAAAAGCTTCTAATTTTCAAACCGTAAGACCGTTTTAGACGCCGTTTTGGATGTTGTTCCTTAAATTGAATGCTCTACCATATGAAATAAATAAAACAACAATAACTTGATTTTATTTTAAAAAGTATCGTTTTCTCCAAATGTGATTTATTCTTGTATTGCATAATTGGTGAGGTGCAATGATTTGTTGTTTGCATAATTGAACATATGCAAAGACGTGTGTTGTGATAATATGACTGCTTCTACTTGTTAGGAAAATGGATATTGTTTGTGGTAAATATGGTTATCATGTGTTTTGATGAATGATGATGATTGATTTGTTTTGAATGATGCATGATACATGTACATACTTGTTGGTAATAACTATGTTGAGTTATGTGAGACGATGTTGTTCATCGGATCGGTGATGTTGTATGTATGACATATGTGTGCATTCATTCATACGCATTTTGTTGATGGATCTCGGTGATGTTATGGATCAAATGGTGGGTATAATTCCCATTGTGTGAAATTTGTGCCGGTTGGGCTGTATCTTGGTGAGGAATAGATCAGTCGGATGGGTTTAGCCCATGTTTGGTACCACATGCATAAGAGTCTGCATGGTCTTTGTATAAATTGTGACATGTCAGGATGAAATCCGGTGTTATGATTGTGTTGTGTTATTGGTGCATACTATTGACTTGAGCTTGTGATTGGTATGAATTGGTAAATCTGAATATGCTAAGTAGGGTGGATAATTGCTTATGAATTCTATATCTGACGATTTATAATGCTATTTAATTTATGATGTAGTCTCACCCTTACTTTGATGATTTCAGATTGAAGTAGCGGCTTAATCGATCGGTGAGGATGGCTTGTAAATTCATGTCTTTAGTTTTAATAAATAGGTGTCGGTGTCATGCTCTGAGACTTGTAACACTGGGGAACGCTTGATTGAGAATTGTTTATGCTCTATTATTTCATTTTGATTGTTTGGATAATAATTTCTTTTGAAACTAAGGCACGTGACCTTATGAATAGTATTTTATGTGGTTTTAAGAATTATCCAAAGTTTGTTTAATTTCCGCTGTGATAAACATGAATTTTATTCCAATCAAATGTTGTTTCCCAATAGAGAATGACCATGAATGTAGAATTTTATTTTAATTGAATTGCGACGCCCTTTTATTTATGTTAAACTCTGATTTTGCGCTATGTTTTTCGGGGTATTTAGAAGGGTGTTACAATAGTGGTATCAGAGCAGGTCGGTCCGTCCGGCCAAGTGTCGAGTCAGTTGAGTTGCGCGATAGTTGAATACTGTCGGCGTATTATCCCTTGGTACGTGACATGTGAGTGAATCACTATTGATACTTTTTTGTTTTGTTGTAGGAGTTGGTTTGAGCGAAGTGGGGGAGAAGCCTTGCTTCTCGAAAGAGATTCAGTTGCAAGTTTGCATTGAGAGTTGCTATCGTGATGTTTCAGAAATCGAACTTCGGCGATGAAATGTATTATTCAAGTTATAAGAAGTTTAGAAGCGAAGAGATATGATAAGGGGATGTTAAGAATGTGATTGATTTGAAGAGGATGAGTTTTGGAGCGGAATTTCCGTAAGCAAAACGCATGAAAATTGTTGAATTGTTATGAAACTTCGAAAATTCATAATTGGAGTTCTGGACATCCAATTTGAGTTCCGTTTGAAGCGTCGGAAAGCTAACGAGATGAACTTTGTTATAAAAGTGGTTGCAGCAGCTGTAAAATATTTAATTGTGACAGGATAATGTTGGAAAGAGGTGAAGTTGCGGTTACACTTGTTCTTAGAACTAGACTTGTTTGTTGGTACTGCACGGGATGTTAGTGTCAAAGTTGAACGAATGGAAGAAATAATTGAAAGGTTTGTCTCTCGAACGTGTTGTTAGTATGTAGAAATTGGTTCAAGGTGATGTTAATGGTAAGAGTGCAAACGTTATCGAAACGATGTTGTTGTGAACCGGCGAGAGTACGGACTCATGAATTCGTATAAGTCGAGTTTGAGATGTGCGTAAATTATGGACGGTGAATTGATTGAGAATGAGGAATTATTCCAATGGAAATGATAGTTTATGGATTAATTATGTAGATGGTATGTCTTGAGTATAGTTGGATTATAGGCGGGTGATTTCCGTAGTTGGATGAAAAGAGAGGATGTTGGTAGATCTTGGAAGCAAGGGGAGAGATGGAACTTATGTTCATCAATCTCAAATTCTGATTTTTGCAATTATGGAGCAACTGTCAATAAAAGGGGCATAACTTTCTACTTGTGATTCAGACTGAAGCGATTCCAAACTTTTTGGAAAGCTTACAGAATTCCCTACAGTTTGCATATAAGATTTATCATTAGGGAGTTTGTGAAGAGGGAGAAAAGTGTGTTTTAATATTTGGGTCTGATGCTTACTTTTTGGAAAATTCTGCATGCGAGAATTCTGAACCAATCCCATTGCAAGGATGATAACTTTTTACTCGTAACTCGGAATTGAGCGATTCTTGATGTTCTGGAATCTACACGAATTCCCCTTCATTTTGAAATATAATTTTGTGCTTGGGAGGTCTGTATTGGAAGAGATAATTGTGTTTGAAGTTGGGTGATTCTTGCTGAAAATTGAAAAGGTGAAGAAGAATGTAAAATATTGATGAAACATTGGTATCTGTAGGAATGCGACGGTATTGAAAAATGCATAGAGATGCAATTTATGTTGAATGAGAATGATTATAGTAACGATGTTATGAGATGGTAATGTTGAGAGGAGATCAAGTTCAAGAGAGATCGAGATAATAATGTTGAGTTGTGAATTGAATGAGGCCAAGTGTGAAATTAGGTGGATTATAAAGGTTATGAGAATAAAAGAAAGACTACTGGTTGGTTAGCATGGTTGAAATTCTTAACTTGGATGAAAGTTGCAATTGGAGTGAACCGAATTGGATTGTACTTGATGTAGTAGCAATTCCCGATGTTAGAAGGATGTTTAATTGATAATTGTGTGGTGCTACGAGCGTGTATAAGAATGTGTATTGGATTTTGAATGTCTTTGTATCATTGGCGAGGTGTGAATTGAGGAAACTAAGAAGACGTTGATAGGCCTTATAGAATTGGCGGAACATTATGCTTTTGGACTTTGGGCATAAGTTTAAGTACGATATTGTCGTTGGGTAATGATTATTTATGCCACTGTTATGGTTATCGACTGTCTATTGGCAAATTGAGGAACTGATCACCCTTAATCTATTGTTGATAGTAGACGAAATCATAATTGATGGATAGATATGTCATGACAACTAGTATAGTATGTATGTTGAATTGGTTGAAGTCAAGCCAAGCGCTTGTGTATTATTTGATTTGTCAATGCTTGTTTTTAAAGGATTGCGTGTGTTGTTATACGATATGTTGTGGGTAGCCTCATGGAGGGAATCCTAGATTATGGAATCCATTGTGAATTGTGGACTTTTGGAAAATAAATGCATTGTCTAAATTAAAGGTAAATGCATGTTAATTGTGAATGAGTTCGTTGCAGTTTGGCGTAATTGATGTGAATGTATGTGGATTATATGTGATAGTATGAGATGAATGCATGAATATATATTGTGAATATGTATGCATTTCAAGAGTGTCTTGAGTCATTTTGCATGTGAAACATCATAATGTACATTCTTGTGTTGTGTGATTCTGATGAGAATCCGTTGTAACATCGTGTGCCCATGTGGGGTGTGAGCGATGATTACAAACGATTGTGTGCCCATGTGGGGTGTGAGCAATCGGATTGTGTGCCTATGTGAGGTGTGAGCAATCCATAAACATTGTGTGCCCGTGTGGGTTGTGAGCAATGGGTGAACATTGTATGCTCGACGGTGAGTTACATTAAGTAACGAACGATGGTTCCAATGAGTTCCTGAGTGAACTTGAGATGATTGAGTCGGTACCGCATTGCATTTGCATAGGGTCGTGAGTCGGTCTCTGTGATTTGCATTTATCATCTTTGTATCTGTGCATTGATGAATGAACACGAATATGTATGTTTATGATGAATGTTCCGAGGTGTTGCCTTACGGATCTAAGTTTGAAGTATTCGGTAACTACGAGAGCGTCGAATACCTGTTGGAACAGAACTTTCGAAGAGTTAAGTCGAAAATCTTTATTATGTCGGTTTTGGTGATTGAAAGTTGGAGTAAACTTGGTAGAGTTGATATACAAGTAATCAGAGTGCGCAGCGGATGCATGGGGTTGCCTTTCGAAGATGATAGTTGATTAGTCGGATGGAATAAGTAGTTGGAGTAGTTGAATCGGATAAATTTTCGAGGACGAAAATATTCTAAGTGGGGGAGAGTTGTAACACCCCAAATTCTAGACTAATTATTTATTTAATTATTTTAGCGTGATGCTTATGTGTTAGTGTTTGTGTTATCTGTAGTTTTGTGATATTTTGATACCTGGGATAAGGGTAGTTGCCTTAGAATTTATAAGGAATGAATTTAGATGCTTTGGTGTGGAGTGGTGCTTTAAGATTTATAATAATTAAGGTCTTGTGAAAGATTGGTTGGACTTGAGGTGTGTTGAGAATATGAAGTGTAGTTGGAGAATAATTATTTTATAATAATTATTATTAGCAAAATAATAGAATGAATATTATTTTAATAATTATTTGATTTATTTTAATTAGAGAAGGGCATTGTTGGTATTATGATTTAAGGGTATGTTGGATAAAAGAAGAAAAATAGAGAGAATAGGTTTTATTTTTGATGGATCGTGAAAACAAGAGGAAGAGGCAAGAGAAGAAGGAAAACCTAAGGGAAAAGAGTGCAGGAAGCCATGGCAAGAACTTGAGGAATCCAAAAACATAAGGTAAGGGGTGACTATTCTTTATTAAATAGTATTATAGTTTTGATGATGGTAGAATAGATTAAGAGTTGAACCTCTATTTAGGATGTTAAGGTTTATGAGATTCTGACACTGACATGCCCAATTTGATGAATATGATGCAATTGGTTTGTTATAATTGATGGATGATAGTTATATTGCATTGTTGTTGTGTTAGAATCATGAAAACTGATGAAAATTGGTCACTATAATGTGTGGGTTCGTATTTGGTGTTGATAGTGAAAGTAGGAATGAAGAAAAGTCATAAAATTGGAGTTTTCTGCTACAACAGCGTCAGGAACCGGTTCCCAGGTGGGAGGAACCGGGTTCCCATAGTAAAAACCCGAAACGGGGAGATTTTGTTCAGCAGGAACCGGTTCCCAGATGGGGAGGAACCGGGTTCCACAGATTTTTCTTAATTTTTACTTAACTTTAAAAGCTTCTAATTTTCAAACCATAAGTCCGTTTTAGACGCCGTTTTGGATGTTGTTCCTTAAATTGAATGCTCTACCATATGAAATAAATAAAACAACAATAACTTGATTTTATTTTGAAAAATATCGTTTTC
Source organism: Vicia villosa (assembly GCF_029867415.1). Lineage (NCBI taxonomy): Eukaryota > Viridiplantae > Streptophyta > Magnoliopsida > Fabales > Fabaceae > Vicia > Vicia villosa. Next base: position 45,749,903 of record NC_081182.1, on the reverse strand, counting down.
TCCAAATGTGATTTATTCTTGTATTGCATAATTGATGAGGTGCAATGATTTGTTGTTTGCATAATTGAACATATGCAAAGATATGTGTTGTGATAATATGACAGCTTCTACTTGTTAGGAAAATGGATATTGTTCGTGGTAAATATGGTTATCATGTGTTTTGATGAATGATGATGATTGATTTGTTTTGAATGATGCATGATACATGTACATACTTGTTGGTGATAACTATGTTGAGTTATGTGAGACGATGTTGTTCATCGGATCGGTGATGTTGTATGTATTACATATGTTTGCATTCATTCATACGCATTTTGGTGATGGATCCCGGTGATGTTATGGATCAAATGGTGGGTATAATTCCCATTGTGTAAAATTTGTGCCGGTTGGGCTGTATCTTAGTGAGGAATAGATCAGTCGGATGGGTTTAGCCCATGTTTGGTACCACATGCATAAGAGTCTGCATGGTCTTTGTATAAATTGTGACATGTCAGGATGAAATCCGGTGTTATGATTGTGTTGTGTTATTGGTGCATACTATTGACTTGAGCTTGTGATTGATATGAATTGGTAAATCTGAATATGCTAAGTAGGGTGGATAATTGCTTATGAATTCTATATCTGATGATTTATAATGCTATTTAATTTATGATGTAGTCTCACCCTTACTTTGATGATTTCAGATTGAAGTAGCGGCTTAATCGATCGGTGAGGATGGCTTGTAAATTCATGTCTTTAGTTTTAATAAATAGGTGTCGGTGTCATGCTCTGAGACTTGTAACACTGGGGAACGCTTGATTGAGAATTGTTTATGCTCTGTTATTTCATTTTGATTGTTTGGATAATAATTTCTTTTGAAACTAAGGCACGTGACCTTATGAATAGTATTTTATGTGGTTTTAAGAATTATCCAAAGTTTGTTTAATTTCCGCTGTGATAAACATGAATTTTATTCCAATCAAATGTTGTTTCCCAATAGAGAATGACCATGAATGTAAAATTTTATTTTAATTGAATTGCGACGCCCTTTTATTCATGTTAAACTCTGATTTTGCGCTATGTTTTTCGGGGTATTTAGAAGGGTGTTACATCACCCCTCACATTCGCTGTACTCAACGAAACCCATTTAGTTAGTTTTGCGAAAGAATGTTAGCATTATGTTTACTTATGATCTTCTACTTATTGTGAATTAATTACAAAATAAATAAAAGGGAAATTTTTAGGTTTTTTATTATTGTGCTCGACAAGATTTTAAAATCATGTGTTATATGTATTCCCATGTGCAATAGGAAAATTAAAGCCTCGTAGTTCGTAGTAGAAAATGTTTGTGAGTTGGTCGAATTTAGCGAACGATTCTCTAATAGCATTTGAGCGGAAAAAAATTCTTACCACCCAGTCATGGAAGTAAGGAACATGTGAGTCCATCGCATTAGAATGGATAAAACAGGATCCGAATTCTCATATATCGTGTTTTAATCACACTCGAGCGGACAATGTTGCTAACTACTTGCACATAAGAAGAATGAAGCGTTAGTTTGAGTTTCACATCAAAATTGATAAAATATCATTCATTTAAGAAAAGGTTTTCGATCACGCTAGGGAGAAAAAAGAGATTTTATTTGTTAAGATTGACTTTAGGCAGGAGACGAGTATTCAAAAGGCAAACTATACAACAGACACCTAAATACTCGGGGAAAAGTTATGACATACGTCTAAATCGTCCTTTTTCATCCCTTTTATTGCAGAAATTATTTGAATAGAATCAATTAAAGTCCATGGATGAAGGTGAGCATTTGAACGACAAGCTATACAACAAACATCCTAGTACTCAGAATAAACGGACATATGTCCAATTATTCCTTCTCCACCACGCGGGGCTTGTGGCATTCAATTACATTTATTAAGTTTTTTTAGCGGAGACGAGTATCTAAGTGACAAGCTATACAACAAGAACCCAAACACTTGGGGAAAAGGTAGAACGTACGTCTATCTCGTCCTTTTTCATATGGTTTATTGTGAATTTTTTTAGCATTTTTTATTTAACCAGGAAAAGAACATCAAGTTTAATTGAAAAGAATAATGATTGTTTATATTGATTCAATTAAATCAACTAATCAGAATTGATTAAAAAAGTGGGACCCACAGGTACTGTTTATCTTCCCCAACACCACGACGCTACTGTTCACGCGGCCATGGGAGGAAGAGAGCAAGCTTCCAAAATGCTCAAAACGTGATAGATTTTGACAAACTAATATGCCATTGGAACCTGAATTTTGCCACAAATCCAAATATGCAATCAAAATTAGCAAACAAGCCACGATTCATGAGAATCAAAGCAAAAAGTGAACGCCTAACCGAGCAAAAACGACGTCAATTCGACCAACACAAGCATCAAAATGAAAAATTAATTATATATTTGTGATTAGCACGAAAAAACTGTTTCAAATGGTATATAAGTTTGCGCAAAATGTTTGAGATTCATGATTTTTCCATTTTTGAGTTCTTGAGTTCATGAGTGTTGGGGGAAGTTTTTCACTAGGGAGCATTGATACATAATATAGGACTAGGCACCTTTGTGAGAGACACACCACTTGTCCACCTAAAATGTTAAGGTGACATGTGAGTGGACTCTCTCACTTATATATTCTCAAGTCACCACATTCATATCCAATGTGAGACTTTTTCCCCACTTACTCACACTTGCATTATTATTCTAACAATGAGTGTTCTTGAGCAATTTTCAAGAAATTCAAATTAAACACGTTTTCATGCAACTGATGATTGAAATAAGTTCCTTATGCATGCATAAACAACATAACACAAGAAAAACATGAGGATTATGATTATCTGAATGAAAAACTCAAGAACTCGCTGACAACAATTGTTAACGCGATGGCTCTTCGATCAAGCTCCGACGAAGGTCCAAACAAGCTTCTAGTTCAGAATTTTTTCTAGATTTGGAATCCTCTAAACATATTTGATTCAAATCCAAGCTCAAATCCAAGATCCGAGAAACTTCAAAAATCAAGTTCAAAATTGAACTAAACCGTTGTCTTCATTAGAACTATTTTGGTTATTGATTTGCGTAGGTAATGGTTATGTAAATTAAAGGCAACGAAAGTGAAAACACAATCACTACAACAAATAACGCTTTTAACATCATACGTGAAATGCATTTTACCTAGGCTAAAGTAACGAGGTAACGAAGGGTGTCATGAAAACTTTCCACTTAACACCTTGGTGATTAAAAACTCAGGGGTATAGTTTTATGCACATGAGTTTGAATCCCAGCAACTGCACTTTTATTATTTTTAAAACTAGTGTATCTTTTATCTCGGTTTACTCAAAAAAATGAGGGGTATGGTTATTATTTTTGTAAGTTGTTACATTATTTACCCAGAATATTACATTGTTTATCCAATATTACATTGTTTACACAAAATATTACACTGAAAATAAAATTCAAATTCCCTAGAGTTCAAGATGAAGAACAAATTCCTTGGGGATTTAGATAAAAATCAAATTCCTTCAAGATTTATACTTTAGATCTTTGAATGATTGAATCTTGAGGAAGATCTTCTGTTGGATCTGATGAAAAAAAGGGTAAGATAATTAATATCAAAAATTAAATTATTTTTTGTTCGAATAAATATTTAAGAAAACAAAACTTGAACCCATAAAATTTTATGCTCTTGCAATCCATCATAGAGAACTTTTCCAAGCATTCTTAGGTTTCAAACGCTTCATATGTTTTATTTAGGTTAGATTTTCAATATTCATCATACTCTTATAATGGATGTCCCTTAAGTTTCACGTAAATCACTAATGACAGCGTCTTGAGTGTTGATAATCATTAAATGGACGTCAAAGATTTGTAAGGCCGGTGAATATAGTATGGAAAAAATGCTTAAGAATCACCTCAGTCATGACAAATCACCGAGGTGAATGCCCATTTTTTAATTACATTGTTTTAACAGAATATTTAAAATACATTGTATGCAACAACTCTTCGATGATATCAAATTTAGATGCTAGAGGTCCCATGCAAGATGCTAGAGATATGTTTCCAAGGCCAATGATTTTTTTTATATTTTTTGCACTGGCAATCCATTCTAGAGATATGTTGTAGTGGTGATAAACATTTCATCTCATTAGGGCGACTTCATATTATTAAGGATTAAGATAAAATATGTTTAACAAGTATTTTTATAGTAAAATGTGATTATTATACCTCTTGGTTTAACTATAAAATTGAGGTAAATTATCATCTCCTTTAAACTATCACCTCAGTTTTGGATTAAAACCGAGGTGAATAATTTTTTTTATAAATATTACATTGTTTACACAAAATATTAAGATAAATGATTTACAACAAATATTTTCAAAGGTTAAGCTCCAGTCTTTGTATAAGTTGAAGCTCCTTTCGCTGTTTAAGTTCTTACTTCTAAAAGAATGATGCTTGAATGTCCGAACTTTGCATTCAAATTCACCATTTTTTTAGCAGTCTATTTGTTTTGGCAATGGTAAGGATGAGTTATGGATGATTTTCTGATGTAAAAAGATATCTTAATATAGTTAGAATTAGGTGAAGGGTTAGACTTGGTGTGAATTTGAAAGTGTGTGAGATGCATGAATGGTTTTACAAAACAAATGTGATATTTTTTTTTGTCTTTTAGTGCAAAAATCTTTACTTTTTCCTTGACTTTTTCCCTGACTTTTGATTTATGATGCATGAAAATGATTAATAAAATTCAAATGAAATACAATGATGATGAATTAAATGATCGTGAATTTATTTCTCCAAAATGAATAATGAAACATGCAAATTTAGCCAATTTTCTCAACATGTGCAATATTGTCCTTTTGTCCACTTTTGTCATGATGTATGGTAATGATCAATAAAATCCCAAATGGAATAATGTGATGATAATTTAAATTATTATTGTAACAATGAACCATGTTGCATGAAATTTTAGTCAAATTTTCTAACACACGAAAATGGTGACTTTATGTTGACTTTTGACTTATGATTGCTTATGGAACTCCAAGATCAAATAAAATGATATGCAATTAAAAAAAGAAAATCGGTATGAAAGTTTTTGGGTATGACAAGCAAATCCCTTAATCAATTACAAATGTCTCGTTATCAAGATCTGAAATCAAACTAGAGGCTGAAGATGAAAGAAATTCATTGCAAGGGTTTTGAACTTTTTCAAAAGTGTGAGAAAGTTGATTTCACAGAAAATCATAACATTGATTATGAAATTCATAATGAAAAATGATGAGAAAATAATTTTATCCGTGCTTGAGATTAAGCACAAAAATAGATGGAAAAGTTAGTTAGATTCGAATCAAGAATATTTCATGATTTGAGTCAAATGAGCAAGTGAAGTGGAATAAGAAAGAAAAAATAATTTTGACCCATTTCTCATCTAATTCGAATCAAGGGTAAAGTCTAATTCGAATCAGAGACCCTGTGATTCGAATCAAGTGTAAATTTGTTTCAATTAAATTTAAACAAAACTAAAAGAAAATGGGGAAAAATTGTTTGATTCAAAATAAGGTGTAAAGTCTATTTCGAATCAAATCAAGCAAAGGTGACCCAGAATTGCCTTATTCAATTCAAGTGTAATTTCTGATTCGAATCAAGGTGTTTGAAAAACTTTGTTTTGCCTCTTTTTAATTTGATTCGACTCAGGATATGAACTTGATTAGAATCAAACCCACAAAATATAAATTTTTCATAATTTTCAAAATACTTTGAGATTTTTCTTTCCAACTAACTTGAATCAATAGCTTACATAATTATTATTCCAATGACTTGTGCATTTGACTAAAAGCATCATGATCATGTTCAAATATAACCATTGATTATGCATGCGAAAACGAATGAACAAATCGATTAAGACTTAATTCAGAGATGTGCAATCATGAAGAAGACTCAATAAACGATAATAAACGAAAGCGAAGAGACTAGCAAAAAAATAGCCGTATTGAGGGTGTTCCTCTTAATGTATTAGAGACATGCAACTACAATCACCTCTAAAAAGAATATGGTTCCTCATGGACCAAATGCTCCAACAGGTTGCAAACCAAATAACAAGAATCTTGTTATAGGGCACACTCAACTTTAAAAGATTATAGAACCAATTTTAATGTGTCAGTCCCTCCAACTGACGGTTTCATTCTCTATCAATCCACCTCACAATGATATCCCAAATGTTGGTGGACACTGAACACCGGAAGAATAAACGGTTAAGGTCTTCATCATTTACAAAACATAAAACATAACTCTTGCTACGATCATCTTGAATACGCCACCCGGATACGAGAGTTTTGTACAGTAATCTAGTCGACCATAAGAGATCCAGGACCCCTAATCGACTCTGGTACATACTCGAAGCAGTTTCCTGACCTGCCAATAAAAAATATCCAGAAAACACAGTATAAATACCATTATTGCAAAACTTCCAAGTGAATTTTTCCTCTACACTATGCTCCAACGAAACATCAAACAAGATATTTAAAAAAAACATTAAACTTCATCCTAACCTCAACAGACTTATTGTCTTGTTGGATAAGCAAATTCCAAATCTAGGACCCTTCTTCAAAGGATCCCATCTCCCCCACCTTGCTTCATTTCTTTGAGGATAAAACAAACACAGAAGTGAAGATAAGATAAAGCAGATCCGACCCCGGCACAACCCCTACCATTTGTGCATCAAAAACAAAATACTATTACCCAATCTGACGCTACAAGAAATGCCTTTATTTAACTAGTAAGCTTCCTCCATTTGTTGCTCGCCAAGGGACATAATATTCCCCACCAAAGAAATGGTTTAATCTTCTATTTCTACATAAAATGTTCAAAATCTATGAAGCATTTTGTCCAAATTAAATTTAATAATTTTGAAATATACCAAAAACCACATAAATTGAAGTGACCTCCAAATTTGCATGTGAATATCAAATGGGTTATTATTATTTCAAAATTTGCAAGTTGGTTTTCGTATTTTCCAAAATTTTAAAAGAAATTGAATGTGAATGTCAAATGGGTTATTATTATTTCAAAATTTGCAAGTTTGGTCTTCATATTTTTCAAAAATTTAAAAGTGATCCCCAAATTTAAAATAAAAATTGTAAATTGTCCTTTATAATTTTCAAAATTTATAAATTAGTTCTTTTATTTTTTAAAAATTGAAAAATTAGTCCCTATTTTTTCAATTTAAATTTGGTTCAAAAATTAATAAAAATTACAATAAAAATTTAAGGATGAATAATTTCAATCCTCTATCTAAATAAATTGATTTCAATTGGATTATTTAAAATTTTAAATTAATTCATCCAAACATCCTCTTAATTTTTTTATAAAATATTCTGTCAAGTTTAAGCATTCTAGTTAATCATAATTACATATCATGTTGAACAATGTCATATGTGCAAGTTTAACAAATTTCAACTTTGTTTGTTATTTCCTCTGTTTTTTTATCATAAGTTGTTTTGGAAAAAAATTATATTTAAATATAAGTCGTTTTACAATTCCAATGTATATTAATGATATTTTTCTTATTATATCTTTAAATATTTATTATTATCTCTCTTTTTAAGTATGTAAATTTATCTTTCATATATGAAGGACAATTTAATAAATTTTTTTATAATTTCTCATTTTCATACATTAATTACCATTTTTTAAAAATATGTGTGACTAAAAAATCTAAAACAACTTAGAATAAAAGAAAAACGGAGATAGTATTTGTTGTGAAAAACGATACCAATAACAAAGTATAATAGTGAATTAGGGAAGAGAAGAAGAGGAACACAAGATTGGTTATAACTGCTATTCTTTTACTTTCTATTAAAACAAGATTACAAGTTTACAAGAATAACAAATAACCTCTCTCACCCCAAATTAGGATTTGCAGCTTAGCAATGATGAGAGACTAGTATGCTATTTATAATAAAACCTAACATACTAACTAACGGGCTTTTTCCACAAGGCCCATTACACAAGCCAACTTAATAAACAAGCTAACTTAACAAATTAGGGTTTAAACACTAAAACCTAATTTAACATGCTAACGACCCTAGCATCTTCGACACAAGCATGTGAACAACCTTCGACTTCATGCTTAATCCTGTCAAACCAAGAAGCTACCCTTCGACCATACTAGAGTTCGATCCAATATCTCACAAATCTCCACCTTGGATCTAACTCTACAACATCAAGGGAACAAACTAGCTTTCTTCATGCAGCTTTATCAACTGCATACAGTGGAAAAACTTGCAGCTCGGCAATGTCTTGGTGATCATATCAGCAGCATTGTCTTCAGTCGAAACCTTCAGCACTTGGACTTCTCCACGCTCGATTACTCCTCTGACCAAATGCAGCCTCACATCAATGTGCTTAGTTCGCTCATGATAGGCTGAATTCTTCGACATGTGTATTGCACTTTGACTATCACATTTAACAGTGATACCTCGACCTTGAAGTTTCAGTTCCTTCACAAAACCTTTAAGCCACAATGCTTCTTTCACAGCTTCAGTTAGGGCAATATACTCCGCTTCAGTGGTTGATAGAGCAACAACCTTCTGAAGTGTTGCTTTCCAACTAATTGCAGTGCCAAACATAGTGAAAACATATCCAGAAATAGATTTCCTGGAATCCATACAACCTGCATAATTAGAGTCGACATATCCTCCAATTACTGCTTTACTATCTTCACCCAAGGCTCCACCATAAGTTAGGACTCTATTCAGAGACCCATTTATGTACCTTAAAATCTACTTCAATGCTTGCCAGTGAGCCTTTCCAGGGTTCGCCATGTACCTGCTTACAAGACTTACTGCATATGCTATGTCGGGTCTAGTACATACCATAGCATACATCAAAGAACCAACTATATTAGCATATGGGATGCTATTCATATAGGCTCTTTTGACATCAGTACTGGGACACTGATCAATACTCAGCTTGAATTGAGGGTTTGTTGGAGTCACAACTGGCTTCGAATTCGACATACCAAACTTTTCGAGAATCTTCCGTAGATATGCCTCTTGAGATAAGCATAACTTCGACTTCTTTCTATCTCTTCGAATGTCAATTCTAAGAATCCTGGAAGCAGCTCCCAGATCCTTCATATCGAACTCCTTATTAAGTTCAGCCTTCACCCTCGTCACATCTTCAACATTTTTGCTTGCTATGAGAATATCATCCACATAAAGCAACAAAATAACAAATGAATTACCAGGTCGAAATCTGAAGTAAACGCAGTGGTCGAACTGACTTCTAATGAAACTTATGCGTGCCATGAACTTGTCGAATCTCCTATTCCACTGTCGAGGAGATTGTTTCAGCCCATACAAAGATCTCTTTAACTTGCACACACAATCTTCCTTCCCCTTTTCGACATACCCTTCAGGTTGCCTCATCAGGATCGTTTCATCTAGATCACCATACAAGAACGCATCTTCACATCCATCTTTTCCAGTTCAAGATCGAACTGTGCCACCATGGCAAGCAACATTCGAATGGACCTATGCTTCACAACAGGAGAAAACACATCATTGAAGTCGACACCTTCTTTCTGAGTGAAACCCCTTGCAACTAACCTTGCCTTGTATCTTTTCAACGTCACTCCTTCAATTCCTTCCTTAACTTTGAAAATCCATTTACAGCTGACTAACCTTGCCCCAGCAGGTTTCTTGATCAGTTCCCAAGTATGATTATAATGAAGAGATTTCATCTCATCATCCATGGATTTCAGCCATTCAGTCTTATTTCGACTCCTCATAACTTCCTTGTAGTCTCTAGGTTCTTCGTCTAAAACCTCACTTGCAGAGATTAAGGCATAAGCTATAAGATCTGCATACCCAAGTCTCTGAGGTGCCTTGATGACTCTTCTCGACCTATCTCTCGACAATAGGTAGTCATCGTCAGTTTCCTCAACTTCCTCAGCATCTTCTGCTTCTTCTTTGACTTCATCAGGGATATGCAATTCAGCATCAACATGCTCCACCTCAACAAGAATCTCTACTTGTTCCAGCTCTTCGTCAGATGTTTTTGTACTTCGATCAACATCATCAGTTTTCTTAAAAGCCATTTCAGCTTCATTGAAAACTACATCTCGACTGGTGATACACCTCTTGTGACCTGGCTCTAGGCACCATAGCCTATAAGCTTTGACTCCTTCTGGGTATCCCATGAACATGCATTTCAGAGCTCTAGGTTCGACCTTGTCTTGCCTAATGTGAGCATAGGCTACGCAGCCAAATACTCTCAGTTTGTCGAGATCTGGTGGATGTCCCGACCAAACTTCTTCAGGTGTCTTCATATCTAACGCTGTCGAAGGACATCTATTTATCAGATATGTTGTTGTCGAAACAGCCTCAGCCCAGAACACCTTCGTTAACCCCACACTAGTCAACATGCATCTGACTCTCTCCAAAATAGTTCGATTAAACCTTTCAGCCAAACCATTTTGCTGTGGAGTACCTGCAGTAGTTCTATGCCTTGCAATACCAGAGGCAGCACAAAAACTGTCGAATGCCTCATTGCAAAATTCAAGGCCATTGTCGGTTCTCAACCTCTTGACCTTTCTGCCAGTCTGATTTTCAACCAGAGTCTTCCAACTTTTGAAATTCTCAAAAGTTTCATCCTTAGTCTTCTAGATGAATACCCATAATTTTCTGGAATAATCATCTACTATGGATAGAAAATACCTTGCTCCTGAATGTGATGGACACCTTGCAGGCCCCCAAAGATCAGCATGGATGTAATCAAGGGATCCATGTGTTCTTTGTTTGCCTTTGTTGAACTTCACTCTGCAAGATTTTCCAAGTACACAGGGTTCACAAAACTTCAGCTTTTCGACTTTGTCTCCACCAAGCAGATTTTGTTTCCCTAATTCGATCAGACCCCTTTCACTGACATGGCCCAATCTTATGTGCCAGATTTCTGTTTTCGACAAAGGTTTCGTGGATGCAACATTTGTCGAACCACTTACAACTTCAGCCTCAAGGGTATACAAGCCTTGTTTCTTCACGCCTCTCAAGAATTCCTTCGAACCCTTCATGACTCTTAGGATACTTTTCTCTCCTTGGAAAACATATCCTTTCTTGTCGAATTCACCAAGAGAAAGCAGATTTCTCTTCAAATCAGGAACATACCTGACTTCAGTCAACAACCTTATTGACTCATCATGGAGCTTGAATCTCACAGATCCAACACCTGCAATCTTGCAAGCCTTGTTGTTTCCCAGCAATACTGATCCACCATCTTGATCACATAATTCCTCGAACAAGTCTTTGTTTGGAGTCATGTGCCAAGTGCAACCTGAATCCATAATCCACTCCTTCTTAGAGTCACTGCTTGAAACCACAAGAACATCAGATGATTCGAAATCATCTTGAACAATGGCAGCGTTGCCATTATCCTTACCTCCATGATATTTCAGGCGTTCAGGGCACACCTTTCTTGTGTGACCCTCCTTCTTACAATGGTAGCATCGAATGCTAGATGCTTCACCACTGTAAGACTTCGACTGACTTTTGCCTTTCTTCTTGTCGAACTTACCATCCTTTCGTAAGAGTTTTCCTTTAACGGCCAAACCTTCGCCAACAGTCGAAGGTTTATGCTCCTTTCGTTCATTCAAGTCCTTAGAGTACAAGGTTGATTGAACTTCTTCAAACGTCAAGGACTCCCTTCCATACAAGAGAGTTTCTTTGAAGTGAGCATGTGATCGAGGCAAAGAACACAATAGTAACAGCGCTTGATCTTCATCATCGATCTTCACATCAATATTTTCAAGATCAAGAATCAGCTTGTTGAACATATCCAACTGCTCAGCCAATACTTTGTCTTCAATCATCTTGAATGAATACAAAGCTTGCCTCAGGTAGAGTCGATTTACCAGCGATTTGGTCATATACAAACTTTCAAGTTTCACCCATAATCCTAATGCCGTCGTCTCCTTTGATACCTGTCGGAGAACCTTATCACCAAGGCTCAACAAAATTGCGCTGTGTGCTTTCTCGATCATATTCGTCTTCTCCGCTGCCGTCAATTCTGCATTCATGGCTGCCTCTCCCTTCAACGCTTCCAAACAACCCTGCTGAACCAGTAGGGCTTTCATCTTCAAGCGCCACAGACCGAAATCATTCACTCCGGTGAACTTTTCAATCTCATACTTTGTTGAAGGCATCTTATCCACGCTCACCGCACCAATTTGTTGTGAAAAACGATACCAATAACAAAGTATAATAGGGAATTAGGGAAGAGAAGAAGAGGAACACAAGATTGGTTATAACTGCTATTCTTTTACTTTCTCTTAAAACAAGATTACAAGTTTACAAGAATAACAAATAACCTCTCTCACCCCAAATTAGGATTTGCAGCTTAGCAATGATGAGAGACTAGTATGTTATTTATAATAAAACCTAACATACTAACTAACGGGCTTTTTCCACAAGGCCCATTACACAAGCCAACTTAATAAACAAGTTAACTTAACAAATTATGGTTTAAACACTAAAACCTAATTTAACATGCTAACGACCCTAGCATCTTCGACACAAGCATGTGAACAACCTTCGACTTCATGCTTAATCCTGTCGAACCAAGAAGCTACCCTTCGACCATACTAGAGTTCGATCCAATATCTCACAGTATTTTTATTCCTTGAAAAAGTCATGCCAATTTTCTATAAACACAAACAAGTTGGAAATCTGTTTTGTTGTATTATTCCTTGAAAAAGTCATGCCAATTTTCTATAAACACAAACAAGTTGGAAATCTGTTTTGTTGTATTATAGTTTTCAAATCAAAAGTGAGATGTACAACTCATCCTCGTTTACTTTTATTTAAACTGACATCATCTTACTTTGACAAAAAATACGAATTGCGTTCATCATACATAAGTAGCTTGCTTTGACTAATTAATCATACCTTTGCTTTGCTTTTTCTTAAAATATATTGAACAGTCAATATATTTAAGTTAAATATATATAATTTATTTAATAACTCTATATTAACTATAACATATGTGTGGAAGAATTAGTCAACAACAAGATTATTATCATGCTTCAAAATATCTGTGTTTGTCTATAAATACATATTCTTCAAGAGATGATATATGTGCTTCCCATCCTAAACTTGCAATTTATATATTAAAAGAAATATGAAACCTTCCTACAAATTGAAGTCATTTGTTGCTCTTTTAGCAATACTTTTATTTCTAATGTCATCTATGATGGTTACTGATGCCCAATCCAATTTCAAACATGGTATGTTTCTGTTAACTTTTTATCTTTTATTTTCTTAATTGACAAAATGATTTATTTAAATTTCATATGGTTTATATGGTGTAGGGCGAAAACTGTTTCAAAATGATTATTCTGCGCCTGGTTACCCAACTACCCCTGGAGGATATGGAGGATATCCGTGACTCTTCTCACATACTTTTTATCTCTATTTTAATTTTAATATTATTTTCATTTATTATAAAATTAATTTATAATAAAGGAAAAATGAAATTAAGAGAGACAGATAAAGGGCTTAAGAAAATGGAGAGAGAAAGACAAGATCCAGACAAGTTATATAGTACTTATTTATATAGCTTTTGATATATTTACTAAATAAGAAGTTATAAATTATTTGTATTTTATTTGGCAGTATAATTATAACTATTTGGCATGTCCAATTTTATTGCAATTAATATGTAATATCATTCATTTATGTAAGATGGCGCTCGTGCCTTCTTTGCTTATATTTTTTTTGAGTTTGTCTAGTATTTGATGTTGTTTTGATAGTACAATACTGGGATTCTGGGAATGTGGTCGTTATTTTAATTTTTATTTTTGAGACCATGAAGATGAAGAGATGTCATTAAATGTTTTAAGTTCTTCTATGATATGTTAAATGATGAAAGATGCTTATGTTGAGAACGTTGACACCCAATTGGTGAAAGCAAACTCTGATTATTCAATAAAATGTGTTGATGGGGTTTTAGGGTGTTACAATACATACATGTTCGCTTTTCAATATGTATAATTTTCACCTTTGAAAACCGACGCTCTATTATACGCTCCCTTTGAATCGTCATCGTCTATCATATTCTCAAAAGTTTTGGAATCAATTAGACTTAATCAAAGGACCACATCTTGATGCCAACTGCTGGGCGAGAATATGGAGTAGGAAGACAGTCTAGAGGGGGTGAATAGACTAAAAAAGGGTTTTATAACATTCAGACTGATTTTCCAAAAATAGAATATCAGTGATTTTTCAAAGATGTAGACAGAAGATTTAGAGCGAAAATATGAAAATTATACTTTTATCAAATTTGATCATGTCAACACTTAATCACTTAAATACCAAAGATGGTTTAATAATGAGTAATTGAACTATTGTATATTACGTGAGATGTGTCTTATACTATATTTTAATTGTGATCGAATTTTAACAACACTAGTTCCACATAATTTAATCACCACTAAAACTCGATTAGGTTGCAATTCTAACAAAGCATATCCTTACGTAATAAATCTCTATTGATTGAATAAACGATAAACTACGCTAAGAATTGAAAACCTAAGCATGCAGTATCCTACGGAAATTAAATGTGAGAGTGAGAGAAGACAACGAGATTTATAGTCTTTCAATGTTCATCCTCACTTTGCTTACTGTACTCTTCAATGGTCCCCCCATTGGGACATGCTCTTTTCCTTTTTATTTTGATAAATATTGCAAGAGTTCATACAATCACTAATCCACAATAATTCTTAGAAAAATAAATCTCCTATCTGGATCTTGACTTGTATACAGTGTAATATCAAACTTTTTTGTGTAATCTTTATTTGAGACACGCTTCTTTAATCTTCCAGTATCATCAATTTGTTCCAAGCCTTCGTGTGTATCAATCACCCTTTGATCCCACTGATTCCTTCGATGAACTGTCTGAAGATTTGAGAAGAACTCCATCTTGTCTGTAACTTTCTGTAACACCTGAGTTTTAGTAAATTATTTTATCTAATTTATTTCAATTGAATTATAATTTTGATGCTTTTTAATTAAATTATTTTGGGTGGTAGGGGTGTGTGAACTTGAGTTGAGGGCGTATGAAGTAATAAAAAGTTGATAGATTTTAGTTAGAATTATTTAATAATTTAAATAATGACATTCTATTTTAATTTATTTTATAAAAGGAGAAAATAGAGAATAGGGGGGGGGTGTTTGGGGCTGAGATGTAAATGAGTAGAATAATGGGGTGAATGGGTGAGAGGAGAGGTTAAGTGGGGAAGAAACTGATTTTAATTAGATTAACCTAATATTTAAACTTAAGAGAGGTGGAGTGGAAACAAATTTTAAAAAACTTTATCTTGTCTCTGTTCAATTTGATTTGAGTCAGGATATGAGCTTGATTCGAATCAAACCCACAAAATGTTAATTTTTCATATTTTTCAAAATACTTTAAGATTTTTTTTCCACCTAACTTGAATCAATAACTTACATGGTTATTATTCTACTGACTCGTGCAGTTGACTAAAAATATCATGATCGTGTTCAAATATAACCATTGATTTATGCATGCAAAAACGAATGAACAAATCAATTCGAACTTGATTCAGAGATGTGCAATCATGAAGGAGACTCAATAAATGATAATAAACGAAAGAGAAAAGATAAGTAACAAAATAATCATATTAGGGGTGTTCCCCTTAGTGAATTAGAGACGTACAACTACAATCACCTCTGAAAAGAGTATGGTTCCTCATGGACCAAATGCTCCAACAGGTTGCAAACTAATTGACATGATTCTTGTTATAGGGCACACTCACCTTTAAAAGATTATAGAACCAATTCTGATGTGCCAGTCCCTCCAACTGACGGTTGCATTCTCTATCAATCCACCTCACAGTGATATCCTGAATGTTGGTGGACACTGAACCCCTGAAGAATTAATGGTTGAGGTCTTCATCATTTGCAAAACATAAAACATAATTCCTGCTACAATCACCTGAATATGCCACCCGAATACGAGAGTTTTAGACGGTAATCTAGTCGACCACAAGCGATCCAGGGCCCATAATCGACCCTGATCCATACTCGCAGTAGCTTCCTGACATGTCAAGAAAAAATATCCAAACAACACAATAAAAATACCATAATTGCAAAACTTCCAAGTGAATATGTCCTCTACACCATGGTCCAGCGAAACATTAGATAAGATATTCAACGAAACATTAAATTTCATCCTAGCCTCAACAAACATACTATCTTGTTGGATATGCAAATTTCAAATCTATGACCCTTCTTTAAAGGATCCCATCTCCTTCACCTTGCCCCATTTCTTTGAGGGTAAAACGAACACATAAATGAAGATAAGATAAAGCATATCCGACCCCAGCCATACCCCAGCCATTTGTGCATCCAAAACAGAATACTATTATCCAATCTGACGCTACAAGAAATGCTTTTAATGAACCAGTCTGCTTCCTCCACTTGTTGCTCACCAAGTGACATAATATCCATCCACCAAAGAAATTGTTTAATCTTCGATTTCTACAAAAAATGTTAAAAATCTATGAAGTATCAGTGGCGGAGCCAGGAATTTTATACAGCCTGGGCAAAAACTTTACACCATTGATTATTCACCTGTTTTAATTTTCACACCCTATTTTTACTAATTTTGCCCCTGATTTTATCTAAAAATCGACTATTAAATTATGGGGAGTACATAGAAAATAGGGGTTGAGCCAGGGCGCTTGCCCGGGCTAGCTGGGCCTTGGCTCCTCCCCTGGTCCAAATTAAATTTAATAATTTTGAAACGAAACTTAAAATCACAGAAATTGAAATAACCCCCAACTTTGCATGTGAATGTCAAATGGATTATTATCATTTCAAAATTTGCAAGGTGGTTTCCATATTTTCCAAAATTTTAAAAGTAATTGAATGTGAATTTCAAATAGATTATTATTATTTCAAAAATTACAAGTTGGTCTCCATATTTTACAAAATTTTAAAAATGACCCCAAACTTAAAAAAATTAATTGATCCTTAATAATTTTCAAATTTTTCAACTTTCTTCTCTAATTTTTTAAAAATTACAAATTGGTCTTTATTTTTCAAATTTCAATTTGGTTCAAAAATTTATAAAAATTACAACAAAAATATAACGACAAATAATTTTAATATTCTATCTAAATAAATTAATTTCAATTAAATTGTTTAAATTTTTAATTAATTCATCAAAACACACTCTTAATTTGTTTTTTTTTTTAATATTCTATCAAGTTCAAGTGTTCTAGTTGATCATAATTAAATATCATATTGAACAACGCCGGTCATATGTGCAAGTGTAACGAATTCCAACTTTGCTTCTTATCTTTATTCTTTATTCTATAAACACAAACAAGTTGGAAAATTTGTTTTGTTGTATTATGGTTTTCAATTCAAAAGTGAGATATACAATTCATCCTCGTTTACTTTTATTTAAACGGACATCATCTTGCGTTGACAAATAAAACACAAATTGCGTTCATCATACTTAATTAGCTTTACTTTGACTAAAGTCATACCACGTGTGGCTTGACAAACTAATCATGCTTTGTTTTTTTTTGTTTTTTTATAGAAATAGACTATCTTAATTGTTTAATTTCATAGGCTAATTTTTCGAGCTACAAACTTGATTTGAGTTATTTAGAATTTTTTTTTTAAAATTTAACAAAAAATTCCAAAACAACTGAGTAGCCGCACTGAAAGGCTATTGCACTTAAAGATTAAGTGCATGCATTACACTTCATGACTTGACAGGAGAGCATGAGTCAAGCAGTGTGACGTCTCTTCCAAAAAACAAATGCATGCGCCACACAGAGTGACACATCCTTTATGTGGTGAAATTTTTTATTTTGAAATGTGTTTAGATTGATAAATAATTTGAAAGTGTGGTTATTGAGAGATTTTTTTTTTTAAAAAGTGATTTTTTAAAATAACTTCAATATTTATTAATTTTTGGACGCACTTTTGGTCCATGTAAGTTAGCGAGTTTTTGATTTTCGTCCTTGTAAGTTTTTTTTTTGTATGAGTCCCTATATTTCACTTTCGCGTTCGTTTTAGTCCCTAAAATCAAAATCTGCAGGAAAATTCGTATGAAAATCCACAGGAAATCTGCGAATTTTCCTGCGAATTTTAGCTTTAGGGACTAAACCTCAAGCAAAAAGTAAGATATAGGGACTTAAACCCAAAAAAAAATAACTTACAGAGACGAAAATAAAAAACCGCTAACTTACAGGAACTAAAAGTGCATTTAAGCCATTTAATTATTGAAGTGTTGATATATGTGATGTTTATCATATTTAAATTATTTTGGAGTATTTGAGCTATTTTGATGTTTTTGGGATATTTTAGTAATTTAGTAATTACGAGAAATATTGAGGTTGACAGCGAAAAAATAAAATAAAATATATTAAGATCATTAATATTAATTAGATAGATTAATTTGTAGTAATTAGTAGAATAATTAATTTTTTTAGAAATAATTCGGTGTTATTATTGTTATAATTAAATATTTATTAAATAGAAATAAGGGTGTCCTAGTTATTTGATAAAAAATTCGCTTAAATGCACTTTTTGTCCCTGTAAGTTAGCGAGTTTTTGATTTTTGTCCCTGTAAGTTATTTTTTTCGGTATATGTCCCTATATTTCACTTTCGCGTTCGTTTTAGTCCCTAAAACCAAAGTCTGCAGAAAAATTCGTATGAAAGTCCGCAGGAAACCTGCGGATTTTTCTGCGAATTTTAGCTTTAGGGACTAAACCTCAAGCAAAAAGTAAGATATAGGGACTTAAACAAAAAAAAACTTACAGGGACGAAAATCAAAAACTCGCTACCTTACTACGGTGAATTGTAATGTAAAGTGGCTTTTAGGCTTTTTTTTTTTGTGAGAGGCCCTGTTGGTGGCCGGTAGTGCTGGGTTACAGGCGGAAAAATAGATTGACAAGGCTAAGGTTACTAGGAGCAAAGTGCTCTCTGAATAGTTGTAAATGTTCATGACTTGAGAATCTCCCTTTCTCCCTTTTGGGGAGAGATATTTATAGAGGCTTTCTTGAGATTGGATTATAAAGTTAGTGGGCAGTTATGCCCCACCTTCATGACCAAGGAAGTGGTCAAGGGAAGACTTAGTCTTTTTAGAATCATGTGTTGGACTTGATACTTCACACACAATAGGGGTTTGAATTGTGAGGTTTGGGAAACGTGGATTTTGAAAACTTTGGGCAAATAAAATCAGAGTTTAAGATAATTTTCAGAAACTAGGCAGCGGAAATAATAAATGCAGAAAATAAAAGTTAAGGGAAAATAGGAACACCAAGAACTATAGAGGTTCGATCAAATCAAAATGACCTACTCCTTTCCTTGAGAATTGATCTTGAGAGTTTCAAATAATAATTGATAGCTTTTGGTAGAAAAAACTCATGAACCCTCTTATACAAGGAAATGATGGTTGATCTTCAACCAAATATTGCAAGACGATGGATGTGGGTGTTTGTGTCTTTTCTTCAATATATTGTTGAGAGTGAAGCGGCCAATCTTCCTTTCCAATGGTGGATTGAAGTGATTAGGCTTCTTTTCACGTTCTCGGACCTTGGAGCGATTAGTCTTCAAGCTCCAAAAAATATGAGCTCAATACCTTAGTTTTAACCGGGCTAATCAAAAACCTATGAGATTTTAATCTAACTGATCTCAAACCTATGAAGGTTTTAATACCAGGCTGAGCTTAAACCTATCTTATTTTTAACC
The DNA here is from genome assembly GCF_029867415.1 of Vicia villosa. Classification (NCBI taxonomy): domain Eukaryota; kingdom Viridiplantae; phylum Streptophyta; class Magnoliopsida; order Fabales; family Fabaceae; genus Vicia; species Vicia villosa. Next base: position 45,730,114 of record NC_081182.1, on the reverse strand, counting down.
TGGCTAACCAAGAACCTAGGAAGATTTTAACATTGGCTAATCTTCAACTAAACCTAGGATTGATCACACAATCTCCAAATATAAGCTTTTTATAGGATGAGCTTATAACCCAGATAAATCCCTAAATGAACAGTATACAACTAAGGTGTATACAAAAGATTCCTTTGGCAAATTTTACAATTCTACCTTTTTCAAAATTGCAAATATATCCTCACTCACAAATGAACTTTTCTCACCAAGACATCTGGCTAAAACATTTAGTGACATAAAATTAAATAAAAATTTAAAGAGAGTGTGAGAGAAGAAAGTGTCAAAACACGATTATGGATGATTTGAAATGAGACCTCTATTTATAGCCATGAGTGTTGGATGAGAATATGGAAATCAAAAGGTCTAGAATGGGGAGGGGGTTGAATAAACCAATTCTCTTTTAGACAATTTCAAAAATATGGGGTTTGAGAGAGTTTTAGAAAGGGAGGAAGGTGAAGGGCTTCTGGCGCATTTTTTATTGAAGAGCATCCGGAGATGCATCTACGTAAGGTGTACTAAGGTGGATCCCCAAGATAATTTTATATGGAGTTAGGGCCTGATTCAGATTTGCACTCAATTTTAGTGCGTCCAAAAATGCAACTACGTAAGGTATACATTAAGCGCTTCGACCCTTCTTGCCTCACTCTTGAGAGACTATGTACATCTTGGAAATAATATTCAGGATTATCAACTAAGATGCCAATACCTTAAGCACTTAGACCCTCCAGGCCTCGCACTTGGGAGGCTACGTACATCTAGAAGATAAAAGGAGGTCTTGCCTACCTAGCCCACGAAGGGACAACAAGTTGCTCAGGTGAGCTAGCCGATAAGCAGATCTTCCAACAGAGCTAGCCCGCGAAGGGACAACCAAGTCGTCCAACAGAGCTAACCTAAAGGCAATATATTTAAGTCGTCCAACATAATTAAATCTCTTATTATTTTACTTTCTAAAGAAAATATATATAAGTTGATTTTATTCCAATTTTCACTTAAAAGTGAAAAAAAGGCCTAAGAATTCGAAAATGTCCAAAAATTACCGAAACGCTTGAAATCAGTCGAACTCGTCGGACCACCGCCGCTACCGTACCCGGTCGTCGCCGCCTGCTATTTCGACTTTTTACCACGATTTTTGATATTCGTCGACTTTTCCAAAATTTTCCCGATTTTTGCCCGATTGTATACATTTATTTTCTTATGAAAAATTGATTTATGTCAGAGTCCGTAAAGTTTTTCTGTTTTTTTCTTTCTTTTTTTTTTCTGTCGTAACCTAGTTTCAACCCTTACGTTAACTATTTAAAGTCCCTATTTTCAAACTTTTCACACTCTACTTGTTCACACACCTTTACACTAATGTAGTAACGTTAATATTATTTCTAATAGTAAAATATTTATTTTATTATTAATAAAATAATTCCAATATAATTTTCTCAATAAACTAATATTTTTAGTGTAACATTTAATATTTAAATAATTATTTCAATTAATTAAATATATTAATTAAATAAAATTTAATAAAAGTCTTTAATATTTATAATCACTCTAATTATTACTAAATAATTAAAATTATTTAAATATCTCTAATAATTTAAATAGGTCCTAAAAATTATATTTTTTAGGCTTAAATGCACTTTTAGTCCCTGTAAGTTAGCGAGTTTTTGACTAAAACGAACGCAAAAGTGAAATATAGGGACTCATACAAAAAAAAAACTTACAGGGACGAAAATCAAAAACTCGCTAACTTACAAGGACCAAAAGTGCATTTAAGCCTAATTAAATAAAAATATTAATCTAAATTTGGGGTGTTATATGTTTCAAATAAACTTGAACAAGATGCCGTAGATTTGAAGTCCACCCAACACACATAATACAATTATTTGGATTTTGAGGTGGTGCAATGCATAGTGGAAAATATATTTCTGAGGAACTGTATCTTATAAGATCAATACACACTCGATCATACGCACTTGCTATGAGATTACCCATTTTAGGGAAGCACGTTCATTTATACTCTAGTGCGTGTCCACTAATGCAAGAAACATGAGAGTGATTAATTGCTTCAAATCTTTTTCCCGTATAGTCGTGTGTATGATTCTTTATTGCCCCTTAACTTTTGGATAAGTTGATGGCAGACAAGTGTGTGGCCATCTTCTCATTTACCGAGCAAAGCAGAAACTACTCCAAATCCAATGTTACCGTCACCCTCTACATTGACGATTCGTTCAATGTATTTGTGTATAAAAACTGGAATTTTGTCAATGAGTGAGATTTTTGGTGGAGCTGGTGAATGAGGTGGTTTCCTAAAGCGGGCTCCTTTGAAAATACTTTTTGAGATTTCGGAGTTGGTGAATCATGAAAAATTTTGTCAACATGTTCAAAATGTGCAGGAGACCACATCTTTGAATTGTCACTCGGTGTAGGTTTAACCTTCTTATGAGCTCCTCTTATTTGTTCCACTATGATGCCCGTCTTGACTATTTTTCCATCTTCTCCCTCTATCTGTTTGGTCACTAGCGCGGGTTTAACCCAACTTCTCACATTTTTTGTTATGTGATACCTACAAAATAATGCATAAAAAATAGAAAATAACTTTGCAACCAAATTCATCAAAGTGGTATCATGGTCGCTAACAATTACTTTCAGCATTTTTTCTTGGTCCTTCATCATTTCCCAACACACCTCTAAATTCCAAGTAAAATTCTTCTTTTTTTCGCTCTCTAGAAATACAAACCCAATTGAATAAGTCTTCTCAGAGGGGTAACACTAATAATTTCTAATAATGGAAGCATGTACTTGTTGGTATTATATGTTGAATCACTGATGAGCATAGTAGGAAACATGTTGAACAACTTTATGGAATCAAGATGAGTTCAAAATATATCTCTAACAGTTACTCCGTCCTCGCATGTTTGATACCTATATACCTAACTGCTATCATCTAAACGTTTCAGGAGGTGCTGTGTAACACCCTTCTAACCCACACATCTTTTCGCATGTATTTTTACAAAAATAAAACAAATAAACCACAAGGGCGTCACATCTTCATTTAACTTCATATAACAAACAATCCTGCTCCGTAACACGGGTTGCAAAACACTTAAACATAAATAGTATCTTTGGTATTATTAATCAAACTACTTCAAACTTTGCAGCAGAATAAATAATTCTTAAAAACTTCTTCATAAATTAATCGATACCATGAAAGGTAGTTCAAACATCAACAAAATCATCACATTTCATGTTTATAACTTCATGATTATGAAAGTAGTACAAAATCCTTCAAAATAACAAAGGTATTAAAGGTTCACAGTCAATCGATCCCAACCCCGATGTTACATATCATAACAAGACCCATGGGACTCAACAAAAACTAAATAAGCGCACTCCGAAGCTACCTCTTAAGCTTCATGCACTAATCTTGATCACCTGCAAGTTACCCACGCTTCGAGGCAACATTTTCAAGCAGAAAGGGTGAGAAAATCATAATAATTATAAAAGGCATAAATAATAGATATAGTAGTTATGGCATGGGAGAAACTACAACGTAACATCATCTACTACATCCATAGCATAATAACAATAATTAGTTCTTCACATCAAAACACTGCAAATCAGGAATCAATCAAACACACCACTTAATCCAAATAATGTACAATGCCAGAAATACTGAACTGCAACATCAATAGACTCATGCATGTGGTACCAAACATCACTGATGACTTAGTCATCATTATCTCCAAAGAATCCCACCAATATGATCGATTCACGCTTGGAACTAGAGCACTTTACAAAAATTGCACTCAATCCACACTATAGGATTGAGGCTATCAGTGGACCGTATCATCCTATATACATCACTGGATCAATATCCTGCAAAATATCACTGGACTATTCGTCCTGACAAATGCTATGAATGTATGATGTGCAACAACACATAAAATACGTCCACGGCTAGTCAAAACGCATCATCATTCATCATATTAATCATATCTCATCATATGCTTCATAAATACACATATCATCATAACAACATCAAAACATCATAAAACACAAGTCAAGTAACAATAAGACATGGTTAATTAAATTTCATAATACAAAGAATACTTACTATTATATCATCACAAGGTATCATCATCTCATCATAAAGCAGGTACTAGGAAACTATGTCATATAACTAATTTTATTCTACCAGGGTATAGATTATTGCATTAGTTTCTCTACGCTTCGAATAGCGCGTCAAACGGAGTCTCCAGATATGCATTTTCGGATGAATTCATACAAAATCCAAAAATACATTTTCGTACTAAATATAACTTTTTTCCATTTCAAAACAAGATTAATGTGAGCAATGAGGCTTGTAATAAATGAAATTTACCTTGAATTTCAGTTTCTTTTGCTTATTTTGATGTGATGAAACACAAGAATTAAGTTTTGGAGTAAAAATCTTGATTGAGAATGGAAGGGTTTTTGGAAAGGATTTTTAGAAACAAATGGGTATATGGTTTGATCATGCAGGTGGCTGTTTTTAGCAATTACACGTTTGATTTTTCTGGAGATGCATCTCCGAAAACATCTGACATGCAAACGTGACAAATAATCAAATTTCTGCTTCAAATATTCGAAAATATATTTACGGAAACCTCACTTGGATACGCAACCAATAATACATTGGATTCTTTGGTGGATATGTATCTCCAGAACTAATTTTTGTTTGGCAATGGGGTGACATTGTTTTTGTGCGTTATAGAGGTATACAAATGGTGCATCCGAAAATGTATCTCCGGAAACTGAGGGATATTTTCGAATTTTCATAGGGTTCTTTTCCACCTCATAGAGTCGGATAAGAAATTCCCTTTATTTTTAAAATTTTAGGCCCCCTATATTTTGGGACCTTAAAAATTAGGCTCCGACCCCCTAAATTAATAACTCTAATTTTAGGATTGTCTTTGATGGCATGTAAGACGAACTACCGCACAAGATCTAAGATTTATGACAGTTAAACTGTGGCTAAATAGAACATCATAAAATATTTATCAGAGTTAAATAGAACCTCTATTTATTATGTCATGGTTAAACTACAATTAATTTACACAGAGCCTCCCAAAATTTGAGACGAATCTATTTAATTTTGTGTTTTAACATCAAGCTATTGGCATTTTTTTTCATTTCCAACCCTGACAAAGCTATTTTGATTGTCATTTTAAATACATTTCATAACTAATTTGAAATTCTTATTCATATAATTTATTTAGCAGGAGAACATAAACCTTATTGCAAAATTTTCAGATTGCGCACCAGTAAGTACAGATTATACACTATAGGCAGAAAAGACACCAACAAACATCACAAGTCAAGAACAGACTGCTTAATTCCATGCAATTTTGATAAGGCTTCTCTCATTGTCAACCTATCTTTGGGATGATGTGCTACACATGACAAGCCGATTCTCATTGCAGCAGCTATGCACTCCTCCGCATTGTGAGTCCAGTATGTCTTACTACCATCACTATAGCTGATGTCGCCGGATCTACCACTATGACTGTCGCTGCTGAAACTTTGTATCGAATATTCAAAATGGTTAATAAGCCTCTGATCAACAACATTCAGTAATTGCTTTGCATCCATTTCTGATACAAAGTTGTCCATGTTTAATCCTTCTTTGAACATTTCATCGGTTGGTTTTTTGGCTATCAACATCTCTAGCAGTAGGATCCCAAAACTGTAGACATCACCACTAGTTGAAGCCTTGCCTCCTAGACCATATTCTGAAACATGTTATCCCAATATTAGATAAGTTATGCAAAAATAGAAGGTAAAAGAAAGTACAAATCAATTATTAGTAAGTACCTGGGGCAATGTAGCCGATTGATCCATTCAGTTCTAGAGTGCTACTGCGTTTCTCAGATGCATTTTGAGGGAGAAACCTTGCCAATCCAAAATCGGCTACATGTGCAACCATATTTTCATCTAGTAGGACATTGAGTGGTTTCAAATCACAATGGACTATTGGTGGATCACAATCACGGTGCAAGTAGTCCAGGGCAGATGCAACATCAATAGCAATGTTTAACCTCTGCAACAAGGTTAGTGAAGATCCCGACTCGAGATCTTCTGGGTATAAACTCATCTCCAAATTACCATTAGGAATGAAATGCATAACAAGGGCCTTAAAATCATCCCCTTTGTGATCAGTACTAGAACAAGAAGTGATCACCTTGACAAGATTCCGATGCCTAACGTTTTTCAAAGTTTCACATTCTGCACTAAAACTCTGGCAGGCTTTGCTTTGTTGCAGGTCAAAAACTTTAACAGCAAGTGTGGTGGTTTGACTTTCGTAAGTGCTAAGGTTGAACACTCCCTTGTAAACAGAACCAAAGCCTCCTTTTCCAACCAAGTTTGTAGCTGAAAAATTGTTTGTAGCAAGCCTAATATCATCGTAGGATATATTTTGAGGCAAACCCTTTAGAGGAGTTGATGACAATTTTGACAAACTTCTTTTCTCCTCCTTTTTTTCCGTCTTAGAGGAATATAGCATCCACAGCAAAGAAAGCACTGAAACGAACAAAACTGCCGCGCCTATAATCGGTAGTATGATAAGGAGCAAATTGTTTCTCTTGTTCTTTTTACCTGCAACACACAAAGTGACTCCCAACTTTTGCATAACTTGATAGTTAAGGCCGCATAATCTGTTGTTACCTTGGAGATCAACCTGGCTTAGGTTCATAAAAACACCTTTCATTGGAACCTCTCCTTCCAATTTGTTGAAAGACAAATTTAAACTCACCAAATACTTAAGCTCTTCTAAATTCTCAGGAATTGAACCAGAGAGATTGTTTGATGATAGATCCAAAGTCTCAAGAAATGCTGAATCTCCTAGACTATTTGGAATTGAGCCACTAAATTTATTTCTTGCCATCTGAAGTACCTTCAATCCGTTTGCTTCGATGTTAGAAATGTTCCCCGATAGCTTGTTGTCCGAAACAATCATGACCTCTAACTGCTCCATGTTGAGTACAGGAGGAAGCGAACCATTCAACGAGTTTCCACGTAGGTACAAAGTTCTCAATCCAGAGAGTTGAAAAATCTCCATTGGTATGACACCGACAAGCCTATTCATTCCCAAGTCAAGATAATTCAAGCTCTTGCATTGTCCGATGCTCGCGGGAATTCTACCTGTGAACTGGTTGTTTCTCATTGCAATTTGATACAGATTTGTAAAATTTCCAAATATGTCTGGAATTTCGCCAAACAATCTATTTTGGTGTATCCAAAGCTGCTGCAATTTCTTGAGTGTTCCAAGTTCCATTGGGAACTCTCCAGTGAAATTATTCCATTCAAAAGAGAAGGATGTGAGATTTTGAAACTTGTTCATTCCTTTAGGAATGCTACCATTTAGTTGATTATTAGAAACACAAAACTGCTGTAGATTGCTTGAAAGATAGGCAACAGAATTCGGAAGTTCACCGGTCAAGTTGTTATAATTGACCTTAAGGATTTGCAACTGAGTGGAGTTTCTAAGTGAATCAAAGAACTGTAGATTCAATGATGTTGTAGAAGTGAGAAAGTTATTAGCTAGTGTCAAAATAGTGAGGTTTTTCAGGTTGTTGAAAAGAGGTATTGGCCCATGAAATCTATTGTTAGAAAGATCAATAGTTTGAAGATGTGATGAATTGGATATAGAATTTTGAATCACTCCATCAAACCTATTGGTTGCAATAGCAAGTGTGGTTAAATTTGGAAGGGCGTTGCCAATATTTTGCGGCAACTCGCCTGATAGATTGTTCAGCGTGAGGGATAAGAAAACTAAGGAAGAGAGGTTGAGGAAAATAGAAGTAGGAAACTTGCCAGAGAAATTGTTCTCTGAGAGTTGAAGTGTTGAAAGATTACGGAGATTGGCCAATTCAATTGGAATCTCACCAACAAACTTGTTCCTTGCCATAGAAAGACTCTCAAGAGAAATGAGATTGCCAAAAGTTGAAGGGATTTCACCTGTGAGATTATTGACAGAAAAGTCCAAACTTTGTAGATTATGCAGTTGGCCTAATTGTGGTGGAAGTGTACCTGATAGATTGTTGCGAGCTAATTGAATGACAGTGAGGAGTGTGAGATGAGAAAATTGGAAGGGAATTTGACCATGAAAAGTGTTATTGGAAAGGTTAAGTGAAAGGAGGGAAGTGAGGTTGGAGAGGTTAGAAGGTAGTTTACCAGAGAGGCCAAGTCCTGATAAGGTGAGAGATTGAACTCTTTCACCAGCTTTGGAACAGTTGACTCCATACCAGGTACAGTGATTTGAATCTGTTGTCCAATTTGACAGAACATTGTTTGGATCAGTTAGTTGTAATTTGAAAGATAGAAGGATATCTCTGTCTGTGTTATTGGTGATGCAAATGATGAAATGAAAATTATGAAGTAGGAAACATAAGAACAAAATATGATGTACATGGATCATAGTGGCTGAGGTGGTAAAGTTATAATCTGTCTCACACTTTAATGTGCCTGTAGGTATTTATAAGTGAAATCCTCCTTTGATATTTGATGTTTAATGCTGCATATAGAACTTTCATTTTAGTTGTAGAAGAATTCCAAGTTGAAAAAGTTCCACACGTTTAGTTGTATAAAAGAAGAGGAAGGGTAAAACTATATAATAAATTTGTATATTACAAAATATGTTAGTAAAAAGTATTTTAAATTTGTAAAAATAAAAATTTCCCCTTCTTTTTCTTTATACTCTTGTGTTAGAATGTTAAAGGGTTGTGAGATATAGTTAAATATTTTTTTAGAAACTGAGTATACTTAGATATGTAAATGGATATTCATGGGGACGGATACCACCATATCCGCATCCCTCTCGTTGAATAAATATGATATCCAGATCCGTCTCATAATCATGTGGATATTCGCTAATCGATTAATTCATGGATATTAAGATATTCGTGGGTATTTACGGATATCCATGGATAACATTTTGTTTTAATAAGAAATGACCAAATAGGAGATCAAATTACACCCGAAGAGTTACACGCGCTTATAACTTTATTTTGAATAAATTTTTTTTAAATCACTGTTGGATTGAAACATACTATCATATATATCACACCTATAAAGTTTGAGATTAATCCATAATGATTTACTATACCATCAAGATATTCAAAGATTAACGTCAAAATAAACTTTCATATAACATTAATTTTGATGTAGTTCAGTGACATAATAAATCATTATATATTAATCTCAAATTTTATAGGTATGATCTATATGATAATATATTTCAATTCAACAATTAATTTTAAAAAATATTTATTCAAAATGAAATTATGAGCGAGTGTAACTTAGTCAAAACACATACATCAAATTAGTAATTTGGTTCAATTTAATTCTCGAAAAATTTAAATAGTTCGATTTCAATTTTTAAATTTTTTACTATGGATTGGTGCATACACAACTCATCATGTATTGACTTGACTTGTATACTATTGGCTAAGATGTAACATTTAACATTTGATAAAAAGACACAAATCACTATCAATAGACATATTGATTCTTTCTTTGCTTTGACTACGAAGTTTCCAACAATGTATGTAAGGTTGGAGATTTTAGTCGTTTGGTTTGTTGTTGAAAGTCAGAAGTTACAATGTATTTATGATTGTTTATTGAAAAATGGCGTTTTTCACTAATTTCTCGAAGCAAAAAGAAAATTATATAACTGACCACTTCCACCTTCATCCATATGTGATTTTCTCTATATATTATTGAAAGTTTGATCATTCTTTAAGAAGATAAGTAATAGTTTATGGTTACGTGTTTCTTGAAAACTTTACCCCAATATTTATAAAAATATTTTAATTATATCTTTTTTATTTATTTTTAAATTTTTTGAATTTTAAAATTATGTACTCCTACATTAATTTATCGGAGCATTTGGCAAAAAAAAAGTTTTAATAGCTAGATTTTAACTTTAATATATTATATTGGAACATTTGACAAAAAAAAATTAGTAGCCAATTTTTTAATTTTTAATGTATTAGTTAAGTTAATTAAAGTATTCGGTAGTTTTTAAGTTGATAGCCTAATTAAAATATTTCTGTTCACCGGACAACTTAATGAATGTGTTCCAATAATTTAATTTTAAAAAAATTTAAATTTTAGACATACCGCGGTTAAAAACCAGGGCCGGCCTTGTGAATGTGCGAGAAGTGCTACCGCACAAGGCCTCCGACTTTTAAGGGCCTCAAATTTAATCGATGGGCCTAATATAAATATAAAACTAAGTACAGTAGAAACTCCTTAAATTAATAATGTCAGGACCGGAGAAATTTATTAATTTAGAGAGTTATTAATTTATCGATAAATTAATAATTATTAATTTAAAGAGTTTTTAAGTAATTATAATGTACATACCAAACAAAAAAGAAAATTAGTCTATGCCTCTTAGAATTACGTTGCAAGGACTCAACGTAAATTAGTAACTATTGTGTTCATATGCATTGCAAATCAATAATGACTTTTGAAGTACAGATATAAACAAGAGGAACAAATGTGGTCAATGTATTCTTAAAGGAAAACAGACAACTATTGAATCATATTTCAATAGAGTGTAATATTTTTTTTCCAGTTTTTATGAATTATTAATTTATGATTTTCTTGGGACCGAAAATTATAAAGGGATCTCCCGAAAAATTATTATCTTATTATTTTATCGAATTTTTTAATTTTTTACAGTGGTCCAAGTTGGGACCGGACAAATTTATTATTTTAGAGAGTTTATTAATTTACCGAGTATTAATATAAAGAGTACTGCTTCAAAATACATACATATGTTTTCCCATGATTGAGTGGTTAGATAAGAGGCCTTTGGTAAGGAGAAAGATAGTTAAGTATGAGATTTCAAGTAGGATCAAATCGCCAATGAAAGATCATAATATTAGGATCACAACAGGACACGAAGATCCTATCGAAGAGGGCATATCCTATGAGAATGTCTTTTTTATATGAGAATGTGAGAATGAATCTGAACCATTGGATTTTAAAATAAATGGTGGAGATTATGTGTGAATCTTTTTTATCTCTCTTCAATCTCTTATATTAATGATGGAGGAGAGAGAAAAAAAATATTCACACATAATCTCCACCATTTATTTTAAACTTTAATGGTTCAGATTCATTCTCACATTCTTGTATAAAAAAGTCATTCTCATATGATATGCCATATATATATATATATATATATATATATATATATATATATATAAAGACACACGCGTGCATGCACATAATCATGAGACACAAAAATTATTTGATGATGATTTAATCAAAGAATATTTTGCTACTATAATGTAAGAATAAATAGTACAGACGGCACAACAGGTGAAGTACTATAAATATAGTAATAAAATGCTAACAAATTTAATTTTTTTGCAAAGGTTTTTGCCAAAAATATGATATTCTTAAATGATTAAATATTTTAGAAAATTATGATTTTTCATAACTGAAGTGACAAATGATGAGTACAATATGCATATGGATTTAGATTTATGTAAATATTTAAGAACATTAAGTGTTCCATTCAGTTTAGGTGCAACAATTTTCATCAGAAATATTGATGAAAAGTGAGAATAACTCAATGACATATAAAACAAGTTTTCAAAAGAGAGATCTTTTCAAATATTTTTTGGTTACCTCAAGATCGGAAATTTCATAAAATGGTAGAGGAAAAGCACCATGATAAACACCTCTACATCTATATATTGGATAATAAATAGATTGAATGTTCAATGTATTTGCTTGGAAGCATTTATGATTCTCATAACAACTCCTTGATGCTGGAAATTCTACATCAAGGACATTACAAGAATTTCACAGAACGACTTCTAATGATTATCAAAAAAATTCAAATTGTGCAGATAGAATTTTTCGTATTAAAGACTTCCATGTCAATGTTAACCCAAAAAAGTTGGTGTGGTATGAATACAATAAGATAAGCACAAAGTTGATGATTGGAGTTGCTAGAATAAGGAAATTAAAACAAGTGGCTTTTGGATATCTAACTTGGATAGATAAGATGCCTTTGATAAGGAGAAAGATACTTAAGTACGAGATATCAAGTAGGATCAAACCGCCAATGAAAGATCATAATATTAGGATCACAACAGGACACGAAGATCCTACCGATGAGAAAATGAATATATATGTGAAACACGTGTGCGTGCACATAATCATGAGACATAAAAATTATTTGATGATGAATTAAACAAAGAATATTTTGCTACTAAAATGTAATAATAAATAGTATAGACGGCACAACAGGAGAAGTACTATAAATGTAGTAATGAAATGCTAACAAATGTTTTTTTTTTTTTGCAGAAGTTTTTGTCAAAACAACAATATTCTTGAATGATTAAATATTTTAGAATATTACGATTTTTCATAACTGAAGTGACAAATGATGAATACAATATGAAATATTGATGAAAAATGAGAATAACTCAATGAAATATAAAACAAGTTTTCAAAAGAGAGATCTTTTCAAATATTTTTTGGTTACCTCAAGATCATAAATTTCATAAAATGGTAGAGGAAAAGACCCATGATAAACCCCTCTGCATCTATATATTGGATAGTAAATAGATTGAATGTTCAATATATTTGCTTGGAAACATTTATGATTCTCATAACAACTCGTTATTTTCACTAAGTGTGTGACTATTTCTAGATATTTGCAATGCTCAAACATACACTTCATATGAATTACAACAATATTTGTAATAATTTCCTATCTGTTATAATGTTAAACATTATTTAAAACTTTCAAAAACTAAATAAATATTGTATTTTACATCGAGTTTTTACTTTTTGGTGTAAATGGCAATTTCTACATTTTAAACACACATACAAAAAAAAAACACCAAGTGATAATGTTTGGATGTAGAGTTGATTCTATTTCATTCTATAGCTATGTAGTTGGAACATATTCCGGAATAGCTAAAAATTTACATGTAGCGATGTTTAAAAGCTACTAATGAAGAAGATACATACCATCTGATTTAATAGCTGCAATTGGCGTTGCAATTTGGGACAACGTCAATGTTCTTTCCTTATCATTAGGAATTATGAAAGGCTTTTGCCGCTTTTTGAACACCCCTTAGTTGTAGCAACTTTTGTAACTATTGAAAAAGGTGTTTTTGTTTCAGCTGCAGTTGGAAATGACGAACTTGAGCTTAACACTCTTCACAACTTAAAACCATGGGTTACAATAGTGGCTGCTAGAGTTATGGATATATATTTTTTCTATGGACTCTTACACTCTGAAATGGTAGAAAAATCACAAGATAGTCTCTTTATAAAGGTATGTTTCCTACCCGTAGTGTTTTGATTGTTTTCATGGGTTTATGTGAAAAGGTTGAAGAACTCAACAAGTGAAAAGTATGACTCTGGCATGTGAAGGAAAAATGGAACTGGGATTTATCAACAAGTTTACAATTTGAATGTAGCAAAAGTGTTAGGATCTATTTTTATTTCAAATGACTCACATATAGACGATCTAGAAAATAGGTTTGCGTCCTTCATTATTAATCCATAAAATGGCGAAGTTTTCAAAATTTACATCAACATGAATAGTAATTCTATGTACTCTTCTTCAGCTGGAGCTTGTATTTCAAGAAAGAATATTTTAGAACAAAACCAATACCTATCATTGATTCTTATAGCTCAACACGGCCACCATATTATTGTTCGTTTGTAATGTAACTCGACATTACTATGCTTGGTACTTCGATATTAGCTCCATGGTCTGGAAATTCTCCCATGAAAATATTCTTGCCCTAAAAATATTTCACCAAATTCAATGTTTTAAGTGGAACACATATGGCACGTCCTCATGTTACAGGCATGTCGGCTCTTAGAAAAGTAGCATGCGATGATTGGACTCCAAAATCTATTAGTTCGGCAATTACGACAACAACAAACATATTTGATATTTCTAAGAAACCTATCAAAGTTATTAGAGTAGATAATGAACCCTAAAAATCAAAAAACCCTTTTTCTTTAGGTGTTGTTCAAGTCAATCCTGATAGAGCACTGTACCCGGATCTCGTTTAACATGTTGATGTGCAAGATTATTTTTACCTTCTTGGTGCACATAACTCTTCAAAAAAACATCAAGGTTATTACAAGGACCTCTTCGAATGATTGTTCTAAACCTCAATTGGATCTATACTATCCTTCTTTTATTGCTTTCTTTGATTGATGCTGGCAATTCTACATCAAGGACATTACAAGAATTTCATAGAACGACTACTAATGATTATTACAAAAATTCAAATTGTTCAGATAGAATTGCTCGTATTAAAGACTTCCATGTCAATGTTAACCTAAAAAAGTTGGTGTGGTATGAATAGAACAATAAGAGAAGCATAAAGTTGATGATTGGAGTTGCTAGAATAAGGAAATTAAAACAAGTGGCTTTTCGATATCTGACTTGGATAGATAAGATGCCTTTGGTTAGGAAAGCGATAGTTAAGTACGAGATTTTATAAGTAGGATCAAACAGCCAATGAAAGATCGTAATATTAGGATCACAACATGACACAAAGATCCTACCGAAGAGAAAATGAATATATATATATATATATATATATATATATATATATAATGATCATGCGTGTCTGCGTGTGTGCAAAAAATCATGAAACACGAAAATTATTTGATGATGATTTCAACAAAACATATTTTTCTACTAAAAGGTGAGAATAAATAGTACAAACGACACAAAAGGAGAAGTACTACAAATGTAATAGTAAAATGTTAACAAATTTAGTTTTTCAGAAGTTTTTGCCAAAACAACCATATTCATGAATCCTTATTTATTTTGGAAATTTATTATTTTTCATAACTGAAGTGATAGATGATGCATACAATATTCATATGGCTTTAGTTTTATGCGAATATTTAAGAACATTAAGTATTTCATTCATTTCAGGTGCAACAATTTCCTTCTGGAATATTGATAAAAAAATGAGAATAACTCAATGACATATAAAACTAGTTTTCAAAAGAGATAACTTTTCAAATATTTTGTGGTTACCTCAAGATAAAAAATTTCATACAATGGTAGAGGGAAATTAAAGCACCGTGAAAAATACCTCTACATCTATTGATTGGATAATAAATAAATTTAATGTTCAATATATTTGCTTGGAAGTATTTCTGATTCTCAAAACAACCTTATTTTCACTAAGTGTGATTATATCTAGATATTTGCAATGCTCAAACATACACTTCAAATAAATACAACAATATATTTATTGATTTTCTATCTTTATAATTTATACACATTTTTTAAACATGCAAAAAGCTAAATAAATATTATATTTTACATTGAGTTTTTAATTTTTGGTTTAATTGACAATTTTTACACTTTTATCACATACAAAAAACTACCAAGTGATAAGGTTTGGAAGTAGAGTTGACTCTATTTCATTCTATAGCTATGCTGTTGGAACATCTTCAGGAATAGCTCAAAATTTACATGTAGCAATATACAAAGCTACTTATGAAGAAGATTTGCTACCATATGATGTAATAACCGCAATTGATGTTTCAATATGAGACAACATCAATTTATTTCCTTATGTGAAAATGTTTAAGAACTCGAAGAGTATGATTGTGGCATGAGAAGGAAAAATGGAACTAGGATTTATCAACAAGTATATAATTTGAATGTAGAAAAAGTGTTATGATTTTTTATTTATTTCAAATGACTCACATATATAACTAGTTTTCAAAAGAGAGAACTTTTCAAATATTATTTGATTACCTCAAGATAAGAAATTTCATATAATGGTAGAGGGAAAGCACCGTGAAAAACACATCTGCATCTATTGACTGGATAATAAATAAATTTAATGTTCAATATATTTGCTTGGAAACATTTCTAATTCTCAAAACAACTTCTTATTTTCACTAAGTGTGACTATATCTAGATATTTTCAATGCTCAAACATACACTTCAAATGAATTACAACAATATTTTTATTAATTTTCTATCTTTTATAATTTATATACATTTTTTAAACATGCGAAAAGCTAAATAAATATTGTATTTTACATTGAGTTTTTAATTTTTGGTGTAATTGACAATTTCTACATTGTAAACACACATACAAAAAAAAAAACATGTTATAAGGTTTGGAAGTAGAGTTGATTCTATTTCATTCTATAGCTATGCAGTTGGAACATCTTCTGGAATAGCTCAAAATTTACATGTAGCAATGTACAAAGCTACTTATGAAGAAGATTTGCTACCATCTGATGTAATAGCTGCAATTGATGTTGCAATTTGAGACAACATCAATCTTCTTTCCTTATCATTAGGAGTTATGAAGAGCTTTGTCGTGGTATGAAGACCCTTTACTTGTAGCAACTTTTGCAACTATTGAAAAAGGTGTTTTTGTTTCAGTTGCAATTGGAAATAACGAACTTAAGCTTAACACTCTTCACAATTCAAAACCATGGGTTATCATGGTGGCTGCTGGAGTATATATATAATAAACATGTGTGCGTGCGTGCACAAAATCATGAAACACGAAAATTATTGGACAGTTCAAGAATTTCAAAGAACAGTTACTAATGTTGGTGATGGACAAGCAACTTATGTGGCTAGAATTGATGGTATTAAAGGCTTCAATCTTAGTGTTATCCCAAACAAGTTGGAGTTCAATGAGAAGAACGAGAAGAGAAACTTCAAGTTGAGGATCGAAGTTTCCAAATGACAAAATTAGAATAAGTGGCTTTTGGATATCTAAGTTGGAATGATAGCAAGCACGTGGTTAGGAGTCCAATTGTAGCCACCACTCTCAAATTGAAGTTATTCTAGATATGTTGGAGAGGTTAATCAAATATGTTTCAAGTGAAAATGTAAATTGATTAAAAACATATTTGAAGAATATTCTATGTACTCTTCTTCAGCTGGAGCTTGTATTTCAAGAAAGAATATTTTAGAACAAAACCAATACCTATCATTGATCCTTATAGCTCAACACGGCCACCATATTATTGTTCGTTTGTAATGTAACTCGACATTACTGTGCTTGGTACTTCGATATTAGCTCCATGGTCTGGAAATTCTCCCATGAAAATATTCTTGCCCTAAAAATATTTCACCAAATTCAATGTTTTAAGTGGAACACATATGGCACGTCCTCATGTTACAGGCATGTTGGCTCTTAGAAAAGTAGCATGCGATGATTGGACTCCAAAATCTATTAGGTCGGCAATTACGACAACAGCAAACATATTTGATATTTCTAAGAAACCTATCAAAGTTATTGGAGTAGATAATGAACCCTAAAAATCAAAAAACCCTTTTTCTTTAGGTGTTGTTCAAGTCAATCCTGATAGAGCACTGTACCCGGATCTCGTTTAACATGTTGATGTGCAAGATTATTTTTACCTTCTTGGTGCACATAACTCTTCAAAAAAACATCAAGGTTATTACAAGGACCTCTTCGAATGATTGTTCTAAACCTCAATTGGATCTATATTATCCTTCTTTTATTGCTTTCTTTGATTGATGCTGGCAATTCTACATCAAGGACATTACAAGAATTTCATAGAACGACTACTAATGATTATTACAAAAATTCAAATTGTGCAGATAGAATTGCTCGTATTAAAGACTTCCATGTCAATGTTAACCTAAAAAAGTTGGTGTGGTATGAATAGAACAATAAGAGAAGCATAAAGTTGATGATTGGAGTTGCTAGAATAAGGAAATTAAAACAAGTGGCTTTTCGATATCTGACTTGGATAGATAAGATGCCTTTGGTTAGGAAAGCGATAGTTAAGTACGAGATTTTATAAGTAGGATTAAACAGCCAATGAAAGATCGTAATATTAGGATCACAACATGACACAAAGATCCTACCGAAGAGAAAATGAATATATATATATATATATATATATATATATATATATATATATATATATATATATATATATATATATATATATATATAATGATCATGCGTGTCTGCGTGTGTGCAAAAAATCATGAAACACGAAAATTATTTTATGATGATTTCAACAAAACATATTTTTCTACTAAAAGGTGAGAATAAATAGTACAAACGACACAAAAGGAAAAGTACTACAAATGTAATAGTAAAATGTTCACAAATTTAGTTTTTTCAGAATTTTTGCCAAAACAACCATATTCATTAATCCTTATTTATTTTTGAAATTTATTATTTTTCATAACTGAAGTGATAGATGATGCATACAATATTCGTATGGCTTTAGTTTTATGTGAATATTTAAGAACATTAAGTATTTCATTCATTTCAGGTGCAACAATTTCCTTCTGGAATATTGATAAAAAAATGAGAATAACTCAATGACATATAAAACTAGTTTTCAAAAGAGAGAACTTTTCAAATATTTTGTGGTTACCTCAAGATAAAAAATTTCATACAATGGTAGAGGGAAATTAAAGCACCGTGAAAAATACCTCTACATCTATTGATTGGATAATAAATAAATTTAATGTTCAATATATTTGCTTGGAAGTATTTCTGATTCTCAAAACAACCTTATTTTCACTAAGTGTGATTATATCTAGATATTTGCAATGCTCAAACATACACTTCAAATAAATACAACAATATATTTATTGATTTTCTATCTTTATAATTTATACACATTTTTTAAACATGCAAAAAGCTAAATAAATATTGTATTTTACATTGAGTTTTTAATTTTTGGTTTAATTGACAATTTTTACACTTTAAACACATACAAAAAACTACCAAGTGATAAGGTTTGGAAGTAGAGTTGATTCTATTTCATTCTATAGCTATGCTGATGGAACATCTTCAGGAATAGCTCAAAATTTACATGTAGCAATATACAAAGCTACTTATGAAGAAGATTTGCTACCATATGATGTAATAACCGCAATTGATGTTGCAATATGAGACAACATCAATTTTTTTTCCTTATGTGAAAATGTTTAAGAACTCGAAGAGTATGATTGTGGCATGTGAAGGAAAAATGGAACTAGGATTTATCAACAAGTATATAATTTGGATGTAGCAAAAGTGTTATGATTTTTTATTTATTTCAAATGACTCACATATAAAACTAGTTTTCAAAAGAGAGAACTTTTCAAATATTATTTGGTTACCTCAAGATAAGAAATTTCATATAATGGTAGAGGGAAAGCACCGTGAAAAACACATCTACATCTATTGACTGGATATTAAATAGATTTAATGTTCAATATATTTGCTTGGAAGCATTTCTAATTCTCAAAACAACTTCTTATTTTCACTAAGTGTGACTATATCTAGATATTTTCAATGCTCAAACATACACTTCAAATGAATTACAACAATATTTTTATTAATTTTCTATCTTTTATAATTTATATACATTTTTTAAACATGCGAAAAGCTAAATAAATATTGTATTTTACATTGAGTTTTTAATTTTTGGTGTAATTGACAATTTCTACATTGTAAACACACATACAAAAAAAAAACCAAGTTATAAGGTTTGGAAGTAGAGTTGATTCTATTTCATTCAATATCTATGCAGTTGGAACATCTTCTGGAATAGCTCAAAATTTACATGTAGCAATGTACAAAGCTACTTATGAAGAAGATTTGCTACCATATGATGTAATAGCTGCAATTGATGTTGCAATTTGAGACAACATCAATCTTCTTTCCTTATCATTAGGAGTTATGAAGAGCTTTGTCGTGGTATGAAGACCCTTTACTTGTAGCAACTTTTGCAACTATTGAAAAAGGTGTTTTTGTTTCAGTTGCAATTGGAAATAACGAACTTAAGCTTAACACTCTTCACAATTCAAAACCATGGGTTATCATGGTGGCTGTTGGAGTATATATATAATAAACATGTGTGCGTGCATGCACAAAATCATGAATCACGAAAATTATTGGACAGTTCAAGAATTTCAAAGAACAGTTACTAATGTTGGTGATGGACAAGCAACTTATGTGGCTAGAATTGATGGTATCAAAGGCTTCAATCTTAGTGTTATCACTAACAAGTTGGAGTTCAATGAGAAGAACGAGAAGAGAAACTTCAAGTTGAGGATCGAAGGTTCCAAATGACAAAATTAGAACAAGTGGATTTTGGATATCTAAGTTGGAATGATAGCAAGCACGTGGTTAGGAGTCCAATTGTAGCCACCACTCTCAAATTGAAGTTATTCTAGATATGTTGGAGAGGTTAATCAAATTTGTTTCAAGTGAAAATGTAAATTGATTAAAAACATATTTGAAGAATATTCTATGTACTCTTCTTCAGCTGGAGCTTGTATTTCAAGAAAGAATATTTTAGAACAAAACCAATACCTATCATTGATCCTTATAGCTCAACACGGCCACCATATTATTGTCCGTTTGTAATGTAACTCGACATTACTGTGCTTGGTACTTCGATATTAGCTCCATGGTCTGGAAATTCTCCCATGAAAATATTCTTGCCCTAAAAATATTTCACCAAATTCAATGTTTTAAGTGGAACACATATGGCACGTCCTCATGTTACAGGCATGTCGGCTCTTAGAAAAGTAGCATGCGATGATTGAACTCCAAAATCTATTAGGTCGACAATTACGACAACAGCAAACATATTTGATATTTCTAAGAAACCTATCAAAGTTATTGGAGTAGATAATGAACCCTAAAAATCAAAAAACCCTTTTTCTTTAGGTGTTGTTCAAGTCAATCCTGATAGAGCACTGTACCCGGATCTCGTTTAACATGTTGATGTGCAAGATTATGTTTACCTTCTTGGTGCACATAACTCTTCAAAAAAAACATCAGTGTTATTACAAGGACCTCTTCGAATGATTGTTCTAAACCTCAATTGGATCTCTACTATCCTTCTTTTATTGCTTTCTTTGATTGATGCTGGGAATTCTACATCAAGGACATTACAAGAATTTCATAGAACGACTACTAATGATTATTACAAAAATTCAAATTGTGCAGATAGAATTGCTCGTATTAAAGACCTCCATGTCAATGTTAACCTAAAAAAGTTGGTGTGGTATGAATAGAACAATAAGAGAAGCATAAAGTTGATGATTGGAGTTGCTAGAATAAGGAAATTAAAACAAGTGGATTTTCGATATCTGACTTGGATAGATAAGATGCCTTTGGTTAGGAAAGCGATAGTTAAGTACGAGATTTTATAAGTAGGATCAAACAGCCAATGAAAGATCGTAATATTAGGATCACAACATGACACAAAGATCCTACCGAAGAGAGATAAGAGACTAAGGTCCTGTTTGTTTCAGCTTTAAAAAAATGGATTTTTTCTTTGTATTTTTGAAAATAGATTTTCCAAAACCGTTTTTCAAAATATTACAAGTTTTTTTATATTCGTTTTTTCTAAAATGAAACACTAATTTTGACATCCTAGAACACAAACATAGACTATTGAAGACCAAAACTTAGTCAAAATCGCATTTTTTTTCAAAAAGTTGTATTTCAAAAATGATTTTTATGAAAATCTATTTGAAATAGCTTCAAAATTAAGTGATTTTTTGAAATTTTGATATCCAAATTTATTCTCCATAAATAGATGAAATATCTAAAATCATATTTTAAGAATAACTATTCAAACAAAATTTTCATTTGAAGCTATTATAAAAAAATTCTTCGTAAAATTTTTTTTCACTAAATTTTGTAACACTATAAAAATCATTTTTTAAAAAAGCCAAAACAAACGGGCCCTAAATATTAATCATTAGATTTGATATTTGATCTTGATGAACACGTGACTTCATCAAAATCATTTATCACATTCAATGGTCAATATTTCATCATCTTATCTCTTACTTTAAAAATCCTTCTACTTGATACATCCCTATATATATATATATATATATATATATATATATATATATATATATATATATATATATATATATATATATATATATATATATATATATATATATATATATATATATATATATATATATATATATATATATATATATACATATATATATATATATAGATACATATATATATATATATATACATATATATATATATATACATATATATATATATATACATATATATATATATATACATATATATATATATACATATATATATATATATATACATATATATATATATATATATATATATATATATATATATATATAATGATCATGCTTGTGTGCGTGCGTGCAAAAAATTATGAGACACGAAAATTATTTGATGATGATTTCAACAAAACATATTTTTCTACTAAAAGGTGAGAATAAATAGTACAAACGACACAAAAGGAGAAGTACTACAAATGTAATAGTAAAATGTTAACAAATTTAGTTTTTACAGAAGTTTTTGCCAAAACAACGATATTCATGAATCCTTAAATATTTTGGAAAATTATTATTTTTCATAACTGAAGTGATAGATGATGCATACAATATTCGTATGGCTTTAGTTTTATGTGAATATTTAAGAACATTAAGTATTTCATTCATTTCAGGTGCAACAATTTCCTTCTGGAATATTGATAAAAAAATGAGAATAACTCAATGACATATAAAACTAGTTTTCAAAAGAGAGAACTTTTCAAATATTTTGTGGTTACCTCAAGATCAAAAATTTCATACAATGGTAGAGGGAAATTAAAGCACCGTGAAAAATACCTCTACATCTATTGATTGGATAATAAATAAATTTAATGTTCAATATATTTGCTTGAAAGCATTTTTGATTCTCAAAACAACCTTATTTTCACTAAGTGTGACTATATCTAGACATTTGCAATGCTCAAACATACACTTCAAATGAATTACAACAATATTTTTATTGATTTTCTATCTTTATAATTTATACACATTTTTTAAACATGCAAAAAGCAAAATAAATATTGTATTTTACATTGTGTTTTTAATTTTTGGTGCCATTGACAATTTTTACATTTTAAACACATACAAAAAAAACTACCAAGTGATAAGGTTTGGAAGCAGAAATGATTCTATTTCATTCTATAGCTATGCAGTTGGAACATCTTGAGGAATAGCTCAAAATTTACATGTAAAAATATAAAAAGCTACTTATGATGAAGATTTTCTACCATATGATGTAATAACCGCAATTGATGTTGCAATTTGAGACAACATCAATTTTTTTTCCTTATGTGAAAATGTTTGAGAACTCGAAGAGTGTGATTGTGGCATGTGAAGGAAAAATGGAACTAGGATTTATCAACAAGTATATAATTTGGATGTAGCAAAAGTGTTATGATTTTTTATTTATTTCAAATGACTCACGTATAAAACTAGTTTTCAAAAGAGAGAACTTTTCAAATATTATTTGGTTACCTCAAGATCAGAAATTTCATATATTGGTAAAGGGAAAACACCGTGAAAAACACATCTACATCTATTAACCGGATAATAAATAGATTTAATGTTCAATATATTTGCTTGGAAGCTTTTCTAATTCTCAAAACAACTCCTTATTTTCACTAGGTGTGACTATATCTAGATATTTTCAATGCTCAAACATACACTTCAAATGAATTACAACAATATTTTTATTAGTTTTTCTATCTTTTATAATTTATACACATATTTTAAACATGCGAAAAGCTAAATAAATATTGTATTTTACATTGAGTTTTTTATTTTTTGTGTAATTGACAATTTCTATATTTTAAACACACATACAAAAAAAAACCAAGTTATAAGGTTTGGAAGTAGAGTTGATTCTATTTTATTCTATAGCTATGCAGTTGGAACATCTTCTGGAATAGCTCAAAATTTACATGTAGCAATGTACAAATCTACTTATGGTTAAGTACGTATTCATAGCAATTCCTACTAACACTTGAGCTAGTTGTAACACCCCAAGTTTAATTAATTAGTTAATTAAATTATTTAAGAATTTAATCATTAGATTTAATCAAAGTTCGTGGATCAATCGGAATTGTCGGTATTATTTTGGGAAGCGTATTTGGATTATTAAGTTAAAGTCGATTTTATTCGGTTAGTCGGAGAATTAATAAAGTTGATTTCGTTGAAGAAATAATATTATTATTAATATTGGACTATTTGTATTTAATTCGAATTTTATCGACAAAGTCGGAATTATTTTATTAAGTTGGCATGGTAATTAATCGGATTAATTTGGTGAAACAAAGTTGAAGTGTTATTTTATTAATGAGCTTAAAATAACTTTGGGTTTAATTTGAGTTGTTGTGAAGTAAGGAGGGGGTATGTCAATTTGGCCCAATTAAGTTATTTAAGTGATTAAATAAAATAACCTTACTATGTTGGATTTAGAATTGGAAGAAGGAAGAGCTATCATAACACAAAGAGGAATAGGGTTTGGAGGAGAGGTGAAGAAGAGAGCCATGGCGAAAGAGAAAAGCTAGAGGAAGTCCAATTTTCGCAGCAAGTTTCTGCAGTGAGACACCTTAGTAAAACAGACGTTTTTCCCAATACAACTATTGGATCGTCACGATTCTTGGACACAACGTTCTAGACTGGTAGAGGTAACTTCTGGCCGGAGCGATTTTCATTTTGATGATTTTAAGTCCGTCTGACAAAGCAATTTCCGAACAGGTTTTTGGTGCGTCTCTGCACGTTGTTAGAAAAGATTTTCGGAGAAAAGTTGGAAGCAGCGGCATAAGCTATGGCAACCGGGAGAGTAGAGCAATCTCATATCCAAGGTAAGGGTGAGGTTCTAGCTCTATAAACGAGATTATGATGAACGATACGTGGGGGTTATGGTTGTATGATTGCCTCTGTTTTGTGTGTTGTGATTGTATTGTTGAATGTTGAAATTGACTGACTTCTGTGAATAAGGTTATGAAAGTTCAATCAATGGTTGTGGGAAATTAACCTAGGGTTTATAATTATTATTATTGAGGAATTAGTTGTAGAAAATTGCTAGATGTTGGTGGAGTATAACTATAATATTGCTATGTTCCTGTGATGGTCGAAATTGAATTGTACTGGAATCGAAGGAAGAAAATTGAGTTTTAATTTTGTTGGAAGATATTGTTGCAGCGCGTGCTATGTGAGTTTTAGAAATATGTTTTGATTTCTGGCTGTTGATGTTTTATGTTGGTTGTTGGGATCAAGCCTTAGTAGGATTAACTTGAGAAGAATTATAATTATTATTAGTGAAGAAATTGGTTTAAATTAATTAGAATATTATACCGTTGGAATTGATTAATTTAATTAGTAAAAATTATAGTGATGATTCTTAGTGATGAGATATGTAGTTAATGGATTAAGTTGTATAAAGATGGACTTGGTGGGAAGAAGAAATAGCAGTAGTAATAACGATGATATATGTAGCAGGCTGAATTCGTAGCATAATTGGAATTAATAATAGAATTAACGAATAGTAGAATTGGAATTAGAATGATAAGAATTGTTGGTAGTAGATTAATTAATAAATTGAAGAATTAGTACCTAGATGTTTAGGGGTTGTTTTGTAATGATTAAGTTCATGCAATTGATGCATGTTTAAGTTGTTGTTTTCCTTGCTGTTGTTGTTGATACGTTGATTAAGTTGCAGGTCTTATGACCAATGTTGTTTAAGTTATTGATGATGCGTTGATTAAGTTGCAGGTCTTATGACCAAGGTTGATTAAGTTGTTTGCGGTTGTTGCATTGTTGTGTTGTGACGTTGTAGTTGTTGTTATTGTTGCATGCATACATTTGCATATTACGTTGGCCTGGATTGGCAAAATGTTTAAGTTGGCCTTGACGGCACCTGTTTAAGTTGGCCTTGATGGCACCTGTTTAAGTTGAAATGCCTCGATAACCTGGCATATGTTTAAGTTGGGAGTTCTGCTCCAATGGTACTGCATGCATTTGCACAGTTGAGTCGCATTTGAAGTTGTTGTTGTTATTACGTTGTTGTTGTTATAAGTTGTTGTTATACCTGTTGCTGATAATTGTTATTATACTTGTTGTTGGTAAATAATTATTATAACCGTTGTTGCTATTTGTTATTATAATTGTTGTTTGAATAAGTATGAAGTGGTCAAATTGTATGATCTAATCTTAATATATTATTTATCATACGCTTTTTTATATTGTTGGATATCTCACTCTTCTGAATGATGTTTCCCTTCCATGGGAAATGGACAGGTACTCAAGATAGTGGTGGAAGTTTGAAGGGACTTTATGAAGTCTCTAGTTGTTGTTAGTCGAGTTAGTGTCTTGCTCTGATACGTAGCACTCGGGGGATGAAGCGGTTGTTTTATTTATTATTTTGTTTATTGAATTTTTAAGTGAATTATGTTTTAAATTGTAACTTAAAGTTACCGTGCAATGATGCTACAACTTGATTTGAATATTTATGAAGTTTGATGATTCCGTTGCGAGTTAATTGTTTAATTTGAAACAAAGTGATTTTTGAATAATGATTTGATTATCGTTTTAAACTCCTATGTATCTATATGAAGGCAAGTAAGCCGTAAATGTTTTTGAGATGATGAATATGTGATACCTCAAATGAACTTGTTTGAAATTTATACTCTGATTTTATGTATAATTTATCGGGTAGATTTGGGGTGTTACAATCATGGTGGTGTCGCACGCTCGGGAAAATGAACAGAGTCGCCACCAATATATTTATCCCATAAAGGAAAGGAATATCAGAAAACCTAACAAGGGAAGGAACAGGGTCTTGCGACCAGAGAATCTAGGTACGGGAGTCGGTTACGCGAGGGGAAGGTATTAGCACCCCTCACGCCCATCGTACTCGATGGTATCCACCTATGTTTGTTTCTATCTAAAGGCTGTGTACTATGTCCATGTCTACATGCGAATGACTGCAAAATGTAGGGAAAATAAAGAATTATACTCGCACGGGCCCTACCCCGCTGCCTACGTATCCTTTTCAGGAATCAGAGTTACCGTAGCTCGGCTCAAGATTTTCTGTTTGTTTTGTGTTTTTTAGTTGGGCGGAGTTAACGTTCGCGCTCTTGCATAAGGGGACGACCTACGATGCGTTCGAGCGGAAGCAACAATGCCCTTAAGAATGCCCTACGAGGCATGAGAGAGAAGAGAGAAGATTTGTCGAGCGTCTCGAGTTACTCCCTTAAACAAGTGAGGTTCGATCGACTCTTTGTTTGTGTTTTTTAGGGTTAGGAACTTCCACTCAAGTGATCCCCTTAAACAAGAAGGATGAGAGTTTCTGTTCCTTTTTTATTGTTTTCACTTATTTATTAATGTTTTTTAAGTGTTTTCTTGGTATCTTTTAAAGGGATTTTATTTTGATATTTATTAAATGTTTTAGTGTTGAAAGGAAGAAGAATGAAAAGGGGAGACTAGCCTAAGAATCATTCTAACCTAATAGTTATTGTTTTATGTACAAAGGAATATCTACCTAAAAGTTAACATGATAATAGAATCGATTCTAAAGGAGCGTACAAATGATATTAACAAGGTGGGCCAAAATATGGCCAAAACTAAGCAACAAAGTCAAACAAACAATTATACAAAAAAACACATGGAAATGATACAAAAGAATAGAAGAGACAATTCAAGCATTAATACAAAAATACCCTAAAAATACTACTATTTTTATGAGCTTTTTTACAAGAGGTTTTTCATGTGAGAAATCCTAAGTGAAACTAGAAATTAAACTCTAAAAAGTCTATTTAGCAAAATAACATTTTTGTACATTTTGTTATCTAAAAAAAATCTAGAAAATAAACTTAAATCTAAAAGAGAAACTAAGGGAAAAAGGGGGTGTAAGTCTGAAAATTGTGGTTTGAATAGCAGTCTGGCGCAGGGCCCCTGGAAGTCTGGCCCACAGGTTTGTTTTTGTTTCAGAATTAAAAAAAGAAGGTGCGTGGGCCTGAAGGGAAAGCAGAGCTAGCAGCTCGGTGAAGGCCCAAAAGCTTGTTTTGTTATTGTTGTTCATTCTAAAAAACGCATGGGCCCTAAGAGACAGGGTGTGATCAGCATTTGCGTTTGGCCCATGGTTTACGTGATCCATATTTCAATCACTCAGAATAGAACATAAAAAATTAAAAAACAGGGAAAGAATGGAAACGATGTCGTATGGGGTCAATACGCTTGTGACTAGGGGTGGCAAAACGGGCCGCCCGCCCCGCCCGCCGCCCGCCCCGCCTTATGCCCGCCAAAAAACGAGCGGGGCGGGCATGCCCGCCAAGTAAAATGGGCATCAAAATCATGCCCGCCCCGCCAAGATGGCGGGTTGGCGGGCTTACCCGCCTATTTTTATTTATATTTTTTTAATAGATTAATATGCTTTTTTTTACCTTTTAATTAAACTTTTCACTTATTTTTTAAAACAATTTTTTATAAAAGTAATTTTTTAACAAATTTACTCTAAAAAATATTACATATATTTATAAATAAATGTATAAAATAAACCATCAAAAATTGCAATTACTAGAATTAACTAAAAAAAGAGTGAGTTTTAGAGGAGGAGCGGGTTTTGGCGAGCGGCGGGCTTTGGCGGGGCGGGTATGGCGGGCGGCGGGTTTTGGCGGGGCGGGCTTTGGCGAGCGGCGAGCCTAAAATCCCAACCCAACCCGCCAATTTTTGGCGGGTGTGCGGGCGGCCCGGCGGACCCCGGCCCGTTTTGCCACCCCTACTTGTGACCATTGAATTCATTTCAACTCAGTATTCTCCTTCTCTCGTTTTACATACGATTTCCGGCGAGTCCTCCGCCGTCCTCGCCGTCTCTAATCTCCCTCGATCAACTAAACCTGAACATAAACCTAACCTAAAATTACGCCCCGAGATCGATTACGTCCATAGATTGCACAGAAAATCCTTCATTTGGCCGGATCGATGAATTCCCTTCCGAAACCCTAGGTTCTAGAAATTCAAATTAAATGGAGACGGCGAACGAGAAGACATCAAGACCTTGGGGAAAATAATTGTGGAGGCTTACTCTACGCAATGGTGCTAAGAATCAAGCAGGTAATACGCGAGAGTGATCGATCAGAAAACTTACCGGGGATGACGATTCTTGAAGACGCTTAAATGGAGAAGAAAATACCAGAGGCAACTCCGAACAGGTAACGGCTTCGAATTCCTTTACTGTTTATTCCCCTCGCTTCACTTGTTGTTCTTCTTCCTCTACTCTTCTTCTTCTATTCTGTTTTCTTTTGAATTTTCTCTGCGAATTTCGGTTGAGAGCTCTGTGTGATTGGTTGTTGCTGTTGTTGACGTGAGAGTGAGACGAAGATTACAGAAGGTTGAGGTTTAGCTCTACCTCAATGAAGCTTCGATGTGAGGCTTCAAGAGGTATGTCGAAGGAGCTCTTGCAGAGAGAATTGTGGGAAGGTGAAGATTATGGTGAGTGAGAGTGAATCAGTGAAAATGGCGTCTAGATGAGAGAAGAGTGTGGAAGATGAATGGAGATGAATGAGAGGTGATGAGAGAATGGAGAAGGTGATGGTGAAGGGTAGAAATGAGCGTGTATGTATTGGTGGTGTGAAGAAGTGTGATAATGGTGTGTGTGGCGTCTAGAGGAACTGAAAATGAGGAGTGATTCTGATATATAGGTAGAAGGTTGAGTCAGTTGTGGAGGGGAGTGATTGAGGGCCCTAGGATCTGAGATTCGGTTATGAGATGGGTGGCTAGGATGGATTGAGATTGAATCAGTTGGATTCGGTTAGGTTGGTTAGTAGTTAGTTACAAAATTCTGTTATGGGGTTTTTTCTGTTATAGGTTTGCTAGGAGTGAAGTTTGTTATATTAGTTATAAGGTGCAAAACTGCAAATCTGTTAGTTCTCATTTTCGTTTTGACAGTTATAGGTGGTTAAGAAGGTTGGAAAAGTTTGTTACAAAAAACTGAAGGTTAGTTGCTAGGTGGTTAGGATTAGTTACTGACTTGTTAGAATCAATTGATTGGAAAACGAAATAGTGATAGGTTTTCTGAACTGATGCAGGGTTGTTAGGAGGTGGTTAAATGATAGTTGGGAAATGTTGGTTTGTAGTTACTGTTAGTTAATGTTTGTTGTGAAGTTAGTTAATTAGGGGGTTAAGGAGAAATCAGTTAGAGGGAGAGTTGAATGTTAAGACAAACTGTCGGTAGGATTTTGAAGTTAGAATGTGTAACTGCTATTAGAAATCAGCTTTAGTGAATAGGTTTTATGCATTGAGGCTTTGTATCCTTTTGAATTCGGCTGAACTGTTAGTATTTAGCAATGGCAATTAGTAGGATGGCGGGTTAGTTCAATCGGAGAAAGGTTTGCGAAGATGACACAGTATTAACTAGTTTATGATCTTGCTGAATGAATGGAAATGTGAAGCCAGATATCAATTGTTGCTATTTAACTGTTGCTGAAACTTGGTGTAGAAATTAGCATAATGATCTTGATTGTATGGCTCTGTTGCAGGGTTATGTTTTAGACAACTGAACCGGAATTGCGAAGTTATGATGTGCTGAGGCAGAACTAATATGAATGTCGACTACTTTGAACCGTGAGTATGCTAGAACTGATTCTTATGTTTTCATTTTCTGAACTGGTGTATGTTGGAACTATGTAGGTAGGGTATGATGGAGGCGGCAAGTTCGGGTGGCAGTTTGGCATGTACGAAAACGGTGAAGCTTGGATCAGTGTTCAAATTAGCTTCGAAAGTGAGCTGCGATCCCGTTACGAACTGTAAGTAGTTAAATTTGCTGGTGTTTATGATGATAAGTATAAGTGCTAAACTGTATGTGTATTTGTACTGATATGGAATTGTATGAATGGTAAGAACATGGTTTGAATTTCTATTTGATGCAGAGGGTTATTTGAACTGTGTGGATTTTGGTTTTGGTTTATGTACAAAATGCTTGAAGTTTAACCAATTTGTCTACTGGTTTATGCAGGATGTGAAGTGAACTGAGCAGCTTGGCATACCTTTGGAAATAACATGGAGTAAATGGAAGTAGCTTATGGAGGGTTTTTAGAAATAAGCTTAGGAGACTTGTGTAATTTTCAATATGCTGAATTTCTTTTGTACCCTTTGACTCATTGTAATGGATTGTAACTTTGACTTGAAATGTAATGAATTTGAGTTGGAATTCTTTTACTTGAACTTTGAATGAAGCTTCACCTTTTGTCGTAATCTCTTGTAATGTACGGATCAAACGAAATTTGGAGCTTGGTATTGACTTGTAATTATGGTACCAAGTAATGAACATTTCCCTCCATCTTTTAAATTTGAATTTTTGAATTTTGTATTTTTGAGATTGGATGAATTGAATGCTTTGAATTTGGAAGCCTTGCGTTCATGTCTTATAATTTTGAATCATGATAAACTTTCGTCTCCTTTTTGTAACCTGAGTTCCAAGAAATTATCATCTTAATCCAATCAAACTTGTACCTTAAGAACTCGATGAATATTTCACAGTAATGAATCCCATTTCAATTTAATTTCCAATATCCACTTGTGTCAAAAACAACAACCCAAACACCTCAATAACAATGAGCTCACAACTCCATATTTGCACCATGACAACGTCTTTCCTCAGTTGATGCCCTTCCTATAACCATAATGCCTTAGAAATCTTTTTGACGAAGACAAGGATTGAAGCACAGAAGGACACCTTAACATAAGATCCAATTACCCTTTGCTGGTGAACCTTGTAATTTGATAAATAAAAACTCCATGAATCAAACCCTAATTCCATGATCCCAGTGCTCAAAGAACAACCAGGTGAATCAAGTTTATCTCAAGTAGGAGTTTCAAACCAATAGAACCCTAGTCCACTAGAAGACTTTTGATCCCTTGTCTCAAATTATTGGTTAAAGATGCATGAAGTGTTAGATGGCCTAATGGAAGGATGCATATGAAATGAAAAGTCTAAGCCAGTTAGAAATTAAAGGGGTATGACAAATTTGGGGTATGACAGGTGGCTGCTGGAGTATATATATAATAAACATGTGTGCGTGCGTGCACAAAATCATGAAACACGACAATTATTGGACAGTTCAAGAATTTCAAAGAACAGTTACTAATGTTGGTGATGGACAAGCAACTTATGTTGCTAGAATTGATGGTATTAAAGGCTTCAATCTCAATGTTATCCCAAACAAGTTAGAGTTCAATGAGAAGAACGAGAAGAGAAGCTTCAAGTTGAGGATCGAAGTTGCCAGAATGACAAAATTAGAACAGGCGGCTTTTGGATAACTAAGTTGGAATGATAGCAAGCACGTGGTTAGGAGTCCAATTGTAGCCACCACTCTCAAATTGAAGTCATACTAGATATGTTGGAGAGGTTAATCAAATATGTTTCAAGTGAAAATGTAAATTGATTAAAAACATATTTGAAGAATATTCTATGTACTCTTCTTCAGCTGGAGCTTGTATTTCAAGAAAGAATATTTTAGTACAAAACCAATACCTATCATTGATTCTTATAGCTCAACACGACCACCATATAATTGTTCGTTTGTAATGTAACTCGACATTACTGTGCCTAGTACTTCGATATTAGCTCCATGGTCTGGAAATTCTCCCATGAAAATATTTTTGCCTTAAAAATATTTCACCAAATTCAATGTTTTAAGTGGAACATATATGGCACGTCCTCATGTTACAGGCATGTCGGCTCTTAGAAAAGTAGTACGCCATGATTGGACTCCAAATGCTATTAGGTCGGAAATTACGACAACATCAAACATATTTGATATTTCTAAGAAACCTATCAAAGTTATTGGAGTAGATAATAAATCTGAAAAATCTAAAAACCCTTTTTCTTTAGGTGTTATTCAAGTCAATCCTGATAGAGCGCTGTACCCGGATCTCGTTTATGATGTTGATGTGCAAGATTATGTTTACCTTCCTGGTGCACATAACTCTTCAAAAAAACATCAGTGTTATTACAAAGACATCTTCAAATGATTGTTCTAAACCTCAATTGGATCTCTACTATCCTTCTTTTATTGCTTTCTTTGATTGATGTTGGCAATTCTACATCAAGGACATTACAAGAACTTCATATAACGACTACTAATGATTATTACAAAAATTCAAATTGTGCAGATAGAATTGCTCGTATTAAAGACTTCCATGTCAATGTTAACCTAAAAAAGTTGGTGTGGTATGAATAGAACAATAAGAGAAGCATAAAGTTGATGATTGGAGTTGCTAGAATAAGGAAATTAAAATAAGTGGCTTTTCGATATCTGACTTGGATAGATAAGATGCCTTTGGTTAGGAAAGCGATAGTTAAGTACGAGATTTTAAGTAGGATTAAACCGCCAATGAAAGATCGTAATATTAGGATCACAACATCACACAAAGATCCTACCAAAGAGAAAATGAATATATATATATATATATATATATATATATATATATATATATATATATATATATATATATATATATATATATATATATATATAATGATCATGCGTGTGTGCGTGCGTGCAAAAAATCATGAAACACGAAAATTATTTGATGATGATTTAAACAAAACATATTTTTCTACTAAAAGGTGATAATAAATAGTACAAACGGCACAAAAGGAGAAGTACTACAAATGTAATAGTAAAATGTTAACAAATTTAGTTTTTTTCAGAAGTTTTTGCCAAAACAACGATATTCATGAATCCTTATATATTTTGGAAAATTATTATTTTTTATAACTGAAGTGATAGATGATGCATACAATATACGTATGGCTTTAGTTTTATGTGAATATTTAACAACATTAAGTATTTCATTCATTTCAGGTGCAAAAATTTCCATCTGGAATATTGATAAAAAATGAGAATAACTCAATGACATATAAAACTAGTTTTCAAAAGAGAGAACTTTTCAAATATTTTGTGGTTGCCTCAAGACAAAAAAATTCTTACAATGGTAGAGGGAAATTAAAGCACCGTGAAAAATACCTCTACATCTATTGATTGGATAATAAATAAATTTAATGTTCAATATATTTGCTTGGAAGCATTTCTGATTCTCAAAACAACCTTATTTTCATTAAGTGTGACTATATCTAGATATTTGCAATGCTCAAACATACACTTCAAATGAATTACAACAATATTTTCATTGATTTTCTATCTTTATAATTTATACACATTTTTTAAACATGCAAAAAGCTAAATAAATATTTTATTTTACATTGAGTTTTTAATTTTTGGTGTAATTGACAATTTTTACATTTTAAACACATACAAACAAAACTACCAAGTGATAAGGTTTGGAAGTAGAGTTGATTCTATTTCATTCTATAGCTATGCAGTTGGAACATCTTGAGGAATAGCTCAAAATTTAAATGTAGCAATATACAAAGCTACATATGAAGAAGATTTGCTACCATATGATGTAATAACCGATTTTTATGTTGCAATTTGAGAGAACATCAATTTTTTTCCTTATCATTAGGAGTTATGAAGAGCTTTTGTTGTTGTATGAAGACCCTTTATTTGTAGAAACTTTTGCAACTATTGAAAAAGGTGTTTTTGTTTCAACTGCAGTTGGAAATGACGAACTTCAGCTTAACACTCTTCACAACTTAAAACCATGGATGGATATCGATTTCTAGGGACTAGTCCACTTGAAAATAGTAGCAAAATTACAAGATTGTCTCTTTATAAATGTATATTTCCTACACGTAGTGTTTTGATTGTTTTAATGGGTTTATGTGAAAATGTTTAAGAACTCAAAAAGTGAAGAGTATGATTGTGGCATGTGAAGGAAAAATAGAACTAGGATTTATCAACAAGTATATAATTTGGATGTAGCAAAAGTGTTATGATTTTTTTTTTTATTTCAAATGACTCTCATATAAAACTAGTTTTCAAAAGAGAGAACTTTTCAAATATTATTTGGTTACCTCAAGATCAGAAATTTCATACAATGGTAGAGGGAAAGCACCGTGAAAAACACCTCTACATCTATTGACTGGATAATAAATAGATTTAATGTTCAATATATTTGCTTGGAAGCATTTCTAATTCTCAAAACAACTCCTTATTTTCATTAAGTGTGATTATATCTAGATATTTGCAATGCTCAAACATACACTTCAAATAAATTACAACAATATTTTTATTAATTTTCTATCTTTTATAATTTATATATTTTTTTAAACATGCAAAAAGCTAAATAAATATTGTATTTTACATTGAGTTTTTAATTTTTGGTGTAATTGACAATTTCTACATTTTAAACACACATACAAAAAAAATATCAAGTTATGAGGTTTGGAAGTAGAGTTGGTTCTATTTCATTCTATTGCTATGCAGTTGGAACATCTTCTGGAATAGATTAAAATTTACATGTAGCAATGTACAAAGCTACTTATGAAGAAGATTTGCTACCATATGATGTAATAGCTGCAATTGATGTTGCAATTTGAGACAACATCAATCTTCTTTCCTTATCATTAGGAGTTATGAAGAGCTTTGTCGTGGTATGAAGACCCTTTACTTGTAGCAACTTTTGCAACTATTGAAAAAGGTGTTTTTGTTTCAGCAGTAATTGGAAATGACGAACTTAAGCTTAACACTCTTCAAAATTCAAAACCATGGGTTATCATGGTGGCTGCTGGAGTATGGATATCGATTTCTAGGAACTATTACACTTGGAAATAGTAGCAAAATCACAAGATTGTCTCTTTATAAATGTATCTTTCCTACCCGTAGTGTTTTGATTGTTTTCATGGGTTTATGTGAAAATGTTGAAGAACTCAAAAAGTGAAGAGTATGATTGTAGCATGTGAAGGAAAAATGGAGCTAGGATTTATCAAGAAGTATATAATTTGGATTTAGCAAAAGTGTTATTATCTATTTTTATTTAAAATGACTCACATATAGACGATTTAGAAAATAGGTTTGCGTCCCTCATTATTAATCCATAAAAGGAGGAAGTTTTCAAAATTTACATCAACATGAGTAGTAATTCTATACACTCTCCTTTAATTCTTTTTTGTCTTTCAAGAAAGCATATTTTGGAACAAAACCAACACCTATCATTGATTTTTATAGCTCAAAAGGGCCATCATATAACTGTTTGTTTATAATGTAACTCGACATTACTGCGCTTGGTACTTCGATATAAGCTCCATGGTCTGCAAATTTTCCCTTTAAAATATTCATGCCCTAAAATTATTTCACCAACTTCAATGTTTTAAATGGATCATATATGGCATGTCCTCATGTTACAAGCTTGTCGTCTCTTAGAAAAGCAGCACGCGATGATTGGACTGCAAAAGCTACTAGGTCAGCAATTACGACAACATCTGACATATTATATTACTAAGAAACCTATCAAAGTCATTGGAGTAGATAACAAACATGGAAAATTTGCAAACCCTTTTGATTTAAGTGTTGTTCACGGCAATCTTATTAGATCACTGTACCCCAATCTCGTTTATGATGGTGATGTGCAAGATTATGTTAACCTTCTTGGTGCACATAACTCTTCAAAACAACACTAGTCTTATTACAAGGACCTCTTCGAACGATTGTTCTAAACCTCAATTGAATCTCTATTATCCTTATTTTATTACTTTCTTTGATGCTGACAATTCTACATCAAGGACATTACAAGAATTTCATAGAACAGCTACTAATGATTATTATGAAAATGCAAGTTGTGCGGATAGAATTGCTCGTATTAAAGAATTCCATGTCAATGTTACCCAAAAAAGTTGATGTGCTGTGAAAAGAACAAGAAGAGAGGCATAAAGTTGATGAATTGAGTTGCTAGAATAAAAAAATTAAAACAAGTGACTTTTGGATATCTGACTTGGCTTGATAAGAAGCATTTGGTAAGGAGCAAGATAGTTAAGTACGGGATTTTAAGTGGGATCTAGCCGCAAATGAAAGATCGTAATATTAGGATCAGAACATGACACGTAAGATCATACCGAAGAGAAAAGTGAATATATATATATATATATATATATATATATATATATATATAATAAACATATGTGCGTGCGTGCACAAAATCGTGAAACACGAAAATTATTTGATGATGACTTAAACAAAGCTTATTTTGCTACTAAAAGGTAAGAATAAGGATCTTGGAGATGTATGCCTCTGATTGAATGGTGTTTTGAAATGTGACCCAAGTTGATTGAATTTTAGAATGATCGCCCTTAGTCAATAGGATCTTCATGCGATGTGCCCCTATGATCATTAGGATTTTCCCCTGATTATAGGGCTCCTCTTATTTGTTTTTCCCCTAATCAGTAGCATCTTGAAATGGATCGCTTTTTATCAAACTAATTTTGAGATTTCCTTGGTGCTAAGTATTGATTCATCAGTAAAATTGTATCTTTTTGAAAAGTAATTCTAAGTCGATACACATGCAGGTTTTGAAATTAATTATCGAAAAGAAATGAATGATTTAAGATGGAGACGTGGCAGCATGGTGATAATTTAACAAACAATAGGAGTCAGTTTAACATAAATTCTTTTTAGTATGCTTTCATAGTGAACCTAGCTTCAATTAGTGCTTTTGAAGGTTGTAACGTGGCCATGGTTCGTGGTTTAAGAAATAAAGGATATAAGGACAAAAAATTATTTAGCCCACCCCATTCTCCTTAATTTTCTCCAATCCTAAATTTGATTAATCCAATGGATGTATTCAATATGCAAGAAAATTTTCATAGTCGTGATGATGAGCGCAAGCATTAGTAAATATCCAAGCGCCAGTGAAAATCATTAACAAGATCCAAGCGCCAATGACGAGTATTGTTAAGATCCAAGCACCAATGAAGAGTATTGATAAGATCAAAACATTGATGAGAAGCTTTTGATGATTTTTGAGGTGGCATTCATAAGATTTGTTCTCTAATTCATTTGTTTTCAATCCCTTATTTTTTGCATGGACTAATTCTTTTAAATTTTGGCCCATCGGGATACCCTAAATTTTTCCTAACGTTTCTCCTTTTGAAATTGTTTCTTTGACATTTTGAACATGTGTGACTGCCACGTTGATTTTTGTGAGCTTCGTCTTCATTTCTTCCTCGATCTTGGATGATGTATGCGAGGAAAAGGATGTGCTCGAACCTTTTCTTTAATTTGACTTGAGTCTTATGAGATTTGAAAGCTCCATTAAATTAATCGAAATCTACCCTGCCCCTGGTTAGATTTTAAGGTTTTTTTTTTTGTTTTTCTTTAAATAGAAAAACTCCAACTCCTGGCTCCAGGGGGTTGACTACGGATTATCTCCTTATTCCTCCACTGTTTAGGATTTGAAACAATTCCTTACATCACCAGCTCGATCTTACATTGAAAGCATACGCTAGCAAGATTTTAGTTATTTATATTTACATCATTCTCCCTTGAAGTTTGTTAAAGGTAAAAAAACAAATTGATTGAATTTTTTGTTTTTATTTTTGTATTGGTGAATACGAAGGGGTTGATTCCAAAAACACGCGTGCTTACTTTATTAGAACAAATAATCCAAAGATACAAGTTACAACAAATACAACTTAGCAACAAAGAAATTACAATTTAAAATTGATAAAGTCTAATGATCGTAAGGATGAGCTTCATTGTTGATACACCAATCTTGGGAGACAACTTTTAGTTCTTGGACTTTGTCAAAGTAAGGGCGACCTTTATCTTTCTTTGTCTGAGGCATACCTTTTACATGAGGGTATTAGATCTGGTTGAGACCATTGCTTTTGATATGGGGAATCACTAATGTTAGTTGCTTTTGAGGCATTGTGTAGGCCCACGACTTGTATAATGAAAGGCTTCCTTCTCTAATAGGACTTGTACTCCTTTGAATTCTTCCCTAGCTTTTGAGTTTGTTTGTGAGTATCGGGAAACCTGCTAGCTTGGATGACAATTAGATAAGGGCAAAGGTGAAAATGCATAAGAAAATGTATATATGTAAATGAAAATGCAATGCAACACGGGCGTAGGATAAACATATGATAAGGATACCCTACACAAATCGAAGGATGAACCTTAGTTCCTGGGACTATGACAAATCTAAGGAAACTTAAACGGGTTTTAGAATTGTCATTGGCCCTAAAGAAATCCCTATAGGCTAAGGATATGCAAACAGAGACTCCTACAGGCTAGAAACTATGATAGACAACTGGAAGTCCTACATGCTAGGGATGCCCTATACTGACTTGAGGATTAAGACAGACACAATAGAAACTCCTAAAAGACTATGGATTGTGAAAGATGAAAGGAATCCCTTCAAGCTAGGGATTTTGGCCTAAAAAGGGAAATCCCTACAGGCTAGGGAATATTTTATAAAAGTGGAGATCCCTACAGGCTAGGGAATACGACTAAAAACAGAAGCCTATACGGGCTAGGGCAGTAATGCCTTGTACCAGTTTTTGGATATTTATGAAAATGAAAACACCTTAAATAGGTTTAAGGTGGTGAATACCATAAAGAGATTAAGGTAGTGAATACCCTATAAGGGTTTTAGGATAAATAGTCAAAAGATAACCCTTACGAGTTTCTTGAGAAAGAAATACACAAAAGATAACCCTAGAATGTAGGCTCTTAAGTTTGTCCTACGCGCAATCTACCTCCCCATAATGGTAATCTTTCTCTGACAGGATTTATGGATAACACGGAAGGGAAAGGCTATAGTGCCTCCCTTAAGTGGAGTCTCATCATAGACCGAGATCTTGTTTCTTAGGTCGTACAAAGGTCTTCCCATAAGATTTTGTTTGCGTTTTACAAAGTCGTAGGTCAAATCCAAAGTCCTACCTCCGAAAGAATACTCTTTCCAAAGGTATTTCTTAGGATTAGACCAACTCTAGGTGAAATAGTCGCAACAATGCACGGGAGCAGATTAGCCCTCATGGCCAGTTGACATTTCGTTCTCTAGGGTAACTTTCATGCTCTCGTCACAAAATTAATCCCAATAAATAAAAAATGAGCACAAAAATCAGTGTTTTAAAAATCAGACCGAACTGGCCGGTCGGACCGGTCAAACCGAGAATCGGAGGGGTCACTTGTCTCGTTTGATTGCTAGACCAAATATGCTATTGAACCGGTGAGAACCGGCCAAAATAAAAAAACCGGTGAATCGACTGTTTTAGAAAATCGGTGGTTCAAATGCATACTATTTTTTTCCGCACAAAATGAAGTCGTTTTCATGATTTTTTTTATAAAAAATATATTTAAAATATAATTAGATTTTATTAAACCTTAATTGGAACAACTTTTCCCCTATTTGCAATTAGACTTAGTTTAAAATATATTTAAATTTATATTTTGTATTATTTTATTGTGAGTGATGATTAAATTTAGAATTTGAATGTAAAAAATAAACATGTGAAATTATGATATTTTAAAATTGTAAAATTTTATAGGTGTTGTGATATTTTTTAGAGACCAAGTCATATGGTTCGACCGATTTAATAAATATATAGTATTGCAATAGGGACCGGTTTATTCAACCGAATTATCCGATTTAATCTGATTTAGTCATGCGGTTCGACCAGTGACCCAGTTGTTCAACAAATGAACCAGTGACCCAGTACCCTCACCAGTTTAATGACCAGTCCAATTTTTTAAACACTGATAAAAATTTAAAAAATATATAAAAGGTGAATAATATATAAGATAAATGAATATTAATAAATAAATACAAACCCAATATAATAAAATCCCTAAATAAAAACCTAAACCTAAAAGTAAGGTCGACTCTAAGTTTAAGGAAGGATCCCCAACAGAGTCGCCAGCTATAGCAACCGGCTTAAAATTTTAAGAGTCGCCACCACTAATTTATATCCTATGGGAAGGGATATAATGGATAACCATAAGTTTAGATATTCTACGTTCGTGAGTCGGTTAGACGAAGGAAAGGTGCTAGGCACCCTTCATCTCCCTTGTATTCAAAGGGATCCTTTTTTGGTTTAAATTTTATAAGTTTTAAATTTTAGTTACGGTAAACCTACATTTACCCATTGTTGCACCCCAAAATTTGCCCATCTAATTATTCTTAATTGGCTTACATATCTCATTCATTTACATCTTAGGTCATCAATAAAATCATGCATCATTAAACAACCATTGGCATTAGAATCAGAGATCTTAAATTATTAAGGTTTCACTGTAATTTTTGGGGTGCATACACCCAACAGAGACTGATTCATCTAGTTCTCCTATGTGCTTTGAAATGGGACTCAGAAAGTTTTATGGATCGCGAGTAAAGAGAACACAATTTTGGGAGCGCCTTGGCTCTTGTGGATTAGGGTTTCCATCATCATTTAAGGCTTATTTCAATTGATCTTTATCATATCTTCTGGCTTGGTTCAAGTGGGTTTTTATTATCGTTCGAAGTACTGGATTAACTTGAAGATGTGTGTCATTTAGATCCAAACAATAACTTGAAAATAATTCATTCAAAGTTCAAGTTTCAACTATATTCAATGTTTAAGATGAATTCCATTTGCAAAGCTCATTCAAATGACTATCATGATTTATCACAAGTTTCTTTTAAGGTTTATTACAAGCTTATGAAAGTCGATATTATCGTTCATACAAGCCTCAATTTCATTCATAAAGTACACGTGGAGGGAAACTTCATTTCATCATGTAAAGAAAGAAGGAGGCCAACAATGATTCAATACATATTTATCACAATCAGTTCCAATTCCTTTTAATGTCACTACTAAAGGCTATACAAAAAGATTATTCAAGAAGATCATTCAAGTCTCTACTATAAAGATTATACATATTTCCATCAAGAAACACCATATAAAAAATCAGTGGCTTTGCTAATCTATAAAACTCCAAGCATCTTCATCATGGCCTTCGTATTGTCTTGAATCTGTTGCGCCATCCAAGTCTAAAGCGAATAGGAGGTTTGCGTTCTTTGCATTGAATGTGTGTATCGCATCATGATTGAATTCAAGTCTACACGATCAGCTTCAATCCCCAACCGTCAAAACAGATCCCTAACCTATAACCAACATTTCATAACCAACCCCACCTGCTGCAAAATCATAAGAAAGTCAGTTCTGCATCCAAAACAACCAAAACAGTCCTGCATAATTCAAGCACTCCACATCCATTCAAAATCTAACAAGTTCACTAGTATTTAACAGAAACCAGTCCTTAAACAATCACATAACTATCACTAACCAACAGTTATTAATATCCCAAACAGTTTCCAACAGAATTTCCCAACTCCCTATAACAGTTTCCCAACTAACTGTTAACTAGCCAATCACCTATTAACTAACATCAAACCTAACTTTCAATCTATTTTCTAACTGTCCTAACAAACCCATAACTTTTACAAACCTAAACCAATTCATAACTAACTGTTAACCTCCAACAGAATCAGTTACACAACAGAAACTTAACAGAATTCATAACTGATTCCTAACTTCCAAACAGAAGTGTAACTGAATCAACAAAATATAACAGAAAAATTTGAGTTTGGAACTAACCTGCAATTGCTATAAATCAGGGCCTGGCTCCATTCATCAAGGTCCTCCACCATTTTGCTCCTTCCACTCTCTGAATTCTTCACACCATTTCCATCTTCATCATTCATCAAAGTTCAACTCTCCACCGATTCTTCTTCTCTTCATCCTCTTTACACCTCTCATTCAACCTTCAGATCCTCAATTCCCTCACCTCACCATACGCACGTTCTCAGAGCTGTTGAAGTTCACCATTAGAACTTCAACAAGCTTGTGCTCAACCTCAGTAATTACCATAATCTTCCTTCTTCATCATCCTCGAATCAACACATTCAACCTGCGATCACGTCCATCAACATCTGCATTACAACAACTCACACAATCAAGAACAGAAAGTAGAAGAAGAAAAAACCGAGGAATCTAAAAAACGAAGAAAAGAGCATTACCGGAATCATCATCTTCTCCTCCGTGCCCGCGTTTATTTCGCGTCGACTCTGATTGAAAACTCCTACTTCGTATCAACTCTAATCGAAAGCTTCGATCTTTTGTCAACTCCGATGGGGAAGCTCCTCTGGAATTCTCTAATCTTTCTCGTTCTGCTATTCCAGGTTCCATTTCAATTCAGTTTTGATTTTGAATTTTGCTAGAGTATTGTGAGTTAGATTTGTGGTTAAGCTGATAACCGAGTTGCAAGATAAGAGAGACGAGCGAGGAAGATGAGACTTCGTGTAGGTTCGCGGTGGCGCGCCGACGATCTCCGTCGGAGGTGCGCCGTTCGCAAGCAGAGCGAGAGAGAGAAGGAGTCTGAGAACGGGATGGAGAACGGCACACGAACCCTAATTTTCCTCTTTCAATTATTCTTTTTTTATTTTATTATTTGTTTCCTTTTCATTTTTATTTTGATTAACAAACATGATATTGGATCAGAACAAAAACTAACTGGGCCTTGAATTCGTAATCACACCCCCATGAGGCCCATACGCACCATATTTGGTGTGCTGAAGAAACATGAACAAAAAATAACTCCTTGGGCCACAACTGCTATGCACACCCTGGGCCCAGCACCTCTCTTTTTTGGCATAAAAATCTGTAAACAAAAATGTCTTTGGGCCAGACTCCATGGGTCCTGCGCCCTGTTATTGATTACACCCGTAATTCAGGATTACACCCCCCTGTTTCCCTTTATTTCAATTTAGATCTTACTTAGTTTTAGTAATTATTTTTAGGCAATAAAAATCATTTTTCTATTATCATTTTTAGGCTTTGATACATAATTTTGACTTAGAAAATATTCACACAAAAAAATATTAGTTTTAGGCTAACTCTTTT
The DNA here is from genome assembly GCF_029867415.1 of Vicia villosa. Lineage (NCBI taxonomy): Eukaryota > Viridiplantae > Streptophyta > Magnoliopsida > Fabales > Fabaceae > Vicia > Vicia villosa. Next base: position 45,686,378 of record NC_081182.1, on the reverse strand, counting down.
AATTCTTTTTTGGCTTAATTAGAATTTTTTTTTGCTTTCATAAAAACCAATAAAAATAATAGTATCTTTAGCCCATTTTTGTTCTATATTTTTGACTTGTTATTTCATGCTTGTGTGTAATTTTGTATCATTGCCTATATTGATTTTTTACTCATAACTTTGATCTCCCATTTGTACATGCCTTTAGATCTTAGGACTTGTAATATTCACATAACCCTTAGGTTAGTCTTTTCCCTTGAAATCCTAACACTTAGGTATAATCATAACATTATGCTAGTTATTCATTTTAGGCTAGTTTTCATTTCCTTTTTCTTTTCAACATTAAAACATTTAATAAAGGAAGAGGTGGATCACACTTTACTAATAGTGGGAGAGAAATGAGTGGGATTTATTCCCTAATCTGTTTCTCAATCACTTAGTGGGAGAGAAATGAGTGGGATTTATTCCCTAATCTGTTTCTCAATCACTATATGATGGGAGAGAAATGAGTGGGATTCATTCCCTAATCTGTTTCTCTACCATTATATACTCTTATGTGATTCAACTCGCAGATTAATTCCCCTTAAAAAACATCAATCAACAAAATTTAAAATACTTAATAAAGGCTCAGACCTAAACAAAGTAATGAAGTGGTGCGAAGCCTTGTATTGGGTTTTGTTCATCATGAAGTTACATAAAAAATACAAACCAATTTTCTCTCTTCTCTCTCTTGCCTCTGAGACATTCTTTCTCTTGCCTTCAGGGCTTTCTTTCTCTTAATCGGACACGTTATTTCCGCTCCATTCCCAGACTCCAGAGGTCGAGCAGCAGAGTGCGAATGTAACTGTTCAACTAAAAAACACAAAAACAAACAAAAACATGTGAGCCGAACTACGAAGCTCTCATTCCTGAAAAGGATACGTAGGCATTGGGTCGCGGGGCCTAAGCGAGCACAACTATTTATAAACCTTATTTTCCCCGTGTTTCATTTTCTTTCATTTGCATGCATTCCCTTAGCATTAAGCTTTAGATTTATAGTACACACCCTTTAGATAACAACAAACATAGGTGGATACCATCGAGTACGATGGGCGTGAGGGGTGCTAGTACCTTCCCCTTGCGTAACTGACTCCCGTACCTATCTCTAGTCGAAAGACCTCGTTCTTCATCCTAGGTTTTCTGATATTCTATTCCCTCGATGGAATAAATATATTGGTGGCGACTCTGTTCATTTTCGCGAGCGTGCGACAGCTGGCGACTCTATTGGGGAAGTGATAGACCTGTGCTGGTCCATTCTTAGCGATTCGATCCTAGCATTTGTTTGTTTCTTTTCTTTGGGTGTTTTTTTCTTTGTTTGTTTATATGCTTACATCCTGTGTATATATGTTTGCATATCATGTTTATTTCTGTTTGCATATCATATTTACTTTCCGCATGCATTTGGACTATATTATGGGTCCCCGTGGGGACCACATATTTTCTCTGTTTGCAGGTTGGGTGGGATGTTCTATGAGGTAAAAGACCCAATACCCAGGCTATGTGTGAACCATAGGAACACTAGGATAGAGTGGGAGCATAGTTTGTCTCGAGGTGTACGTCTCGGGATGGATTATGTGACTACGAGCAGAGTAGTGGTCTCAAACGAAGGTATTATCGTCACCCGCATCCGCGCTGTGATGGTGCTTACCTTCGGGCGGAAAACGAAAGGTATAATTTATCGCACGGAGCGGAAAAATGATGGTGCTTACCTTGTTGATTGCTTTTAATTTATGGAAAGTGTTTGATGTTGAGTTAAAATTAAACACACGGGATGTAGAGTAATTTGATTTATCACACTAAACGAAAGGTATAATTATCGCACGGAGCGGAAAAATGATTTGATGAGTGAAGATGCATTTTAAGGGCGGAAGGTGTTTTTTTTGTCTTTTATAATTAGTTAGTAATTTATGTTTAATTAACTTATCTAATGAAGGATGAAAAGAGATTTTTTTGTACTTTTATAAGATAAATACTTCTACTCAATCTAATTAGTGACAAAACTAAATAGATTAATTAAATATATTAATAAGATGAGCTAATTATTAAAAGCTAACAAAACTTAAACTAATAAATTAAAACTTAAGTGAAATTGAAGATTAAATTGGAGCCTAAAGTAAATTAACATAAATTAGTTTTAGAAATATAATTATTTAAGAAAAGCTAAACCTAAATTAAAGAAATAAAAGAAACATATTTTTGGTATTTTTCTATTTGATTTATTTTTTGTAGAGAGGTTAGCCTAATCAATCTAAAATAATTTTAATAAAAACTTAATTAATTAAATATAATTAAATTGGTTAGACTTAAAAGCTAAATTAAATTAAAACATTTTTGTGTCACTAATAATTGAATTGAGAAATAAGGAAACTAATTAGAACAGATTAATTAAATAAATTAAATATGTTAGACAAGTTAATCCAAATAAAGTACACAAATTGATCCAAGGAGAGGTTTATAGTTGTGATATGGAGGTTTAATGGAAGGTTTGGTAGTGAGTTTTATGTTTATTGATGGGATTGTAGTGATGTGTATAGGTTGATGGTAGAGATTTTGAGTTTGAAGGTTAGTAATGAAAGTGTTTGGATTATTTGGATTTAAAAATGGTGGCTTTGGCTTTGGTATAGAGTTTTGTAGTGACAATGGTTTATGGACCTAGCAGGAATTGAAATTGAAATCTTTAAGGGAGCACACTCTCAAGACTCAAACTTTCACCACTAAGCCACACACTTATGGACATGGTTGTAGTGAAAGCAAATGGTATTTGATGAAGTGGAATTTTGATTGTATGATTTTACTGTAAAATGTGCAAAATGGTTGTGGGGAACGTGTTTATAAGAGAGGGTGAAATTGTTAGTTTGAGGCAAGATTTTGTGTAAAAGAAATATGTGATATTTTACGCGGAAGTGAGGTTTGTGTTGAAAATCAGGTTTAGAAATTTGTTGGTGGCCTCCTCCTTTGGGTATAAAGAGAATAATTACGGTTTTTATTTGATACTATTTTGAACCATTTATGTATTTATAATTTCTCAAGATAAAAGGAGAATATGTCCAAAGTGCAATATGTGAGGTTCAAACTTATGACCGTATTAAGCACTCACAACTGCTTACACCTGCTACTTACCAATTTAGCTATCTTAATTATTCAAAATAAAAATGACATTTGAAAATTAAAAAGGATAAGAAAATACTTGTCATTTAAAAAATACGAATAATTTAAAGTAAACCATTATATTATTATTATTATTATTATTATTATTATTATTATTATTATTTTAAAAATAATTTACTGTTAAAATGTTAATTTAAATAAATTAAAAATCATGAAATCCATGTTTTGAAATAATCATACTATTAGAAATAGGATGGACAAATTTGGGGTATGACACTGTGGTATGCGGGTTTTTGTTAAGTACCTTGGTGATGGAGTCTTGCCCCCATATATGAACTATCAGCGAACGAAGAAATTCTTTCATTATCTCGAGCAATAATTTTTGAACGAACCCCTCTAATTCAAGAGAGGTGTTGACGGTATTTTCTGCCAAGATGTCTCTGAAAAAAATACAGAGTGTCATTACCCATTGCCATGCCTCTTCCTATTGCAAACATATGAGTATTTCTAATACAGCTGTGAAGATTCTTTAGGTTGGCATTTATTGTCCTACCATCTTTAAAGATGTTCATACTTTTGCTATGGGATGCGATTGGTGCTTATGCACTCGGAATATTTCTAGGGGAGATGAAATGCCATTAAAAACATGTTAGAGGTTGAGGTCTTCGATGTGTGGGACATTATGAAGATTCAATGAAACACGAGAAAGGGGGTTTGAATTGCATTTCAAGATTAAAATATTTCGCTCACCCAAACAAAATCAACACAAATGAAACAAAGATAATAAACTCGAGTAACTATATCCTATTTCCCCGTTAACAAGACTACTTCCTGTCAACTCGCCAATGTGATTTCGCCTTCTCAACAAAGACTTAATCCACTAATAAAAACTTTGATTACAACCTCAATGACACTATCAAATAATTCTCAAGGATTTAGACTATACCTTAGTCCCTCAAGAAAATCAACCAAATGGTTAAGATTACAAGATTTTATTTACATAGTGCTTCTAAGAAAGCTGATACACACGGTTTCAATGCAACAAGATCTTCTAACAAAGAATGAAAAAGTATAAAGCTTTACAAACAAATGTTTTCTTCATTGTTTAAAATTTCAGTATGTTGTTCTCAATGCATTTCACTTGATTTGTCTTGCTTTGTTTTTCATTGTTTTTCCATGCTTCAAATACTCTTTTATATAGATGAAAAATAGATTTGTTAGAGGGTGAAGTTGGAATTTCTTAATTTCATACCTTGCATGAAGATGTTTGATAGTATAATAGTAGAGTGGTGTTTGCAGAATAGAGGGAGGAAGGATGAGACGTGTTGAAAAAGTTGGTACAACAGTACAATTATTTTTGCAGGATAGTGGAGAGGATATATAATTTTGTACTATTTTAATATTTCGTCATTATCTTCCTTCAAAGTTAACTTCTTGAGTCAGAGGCTTCGAATATAAGTTGTTGAAGCTTGATCAAAGTTTAGAGTTGGTCTTCAGATCTTGAGAACGTTGAGACTTTAAAATCTTGAAAATATCAAAGACATTTTGGATAAGATCATTTCAAGAGTTGACTTGATGCTTTTAGATGCATATTTGCGTGTAAATACATCTTTGTATTCTTCATAGGTTCAAAGTGCGTTTGATGTCCAAACTTTAGAGTTTCTTGTTCAGAGTCCAGAACTTCATTGGTCTAGAGTCCATAACTTGCTTGCCTAGAGTCCAGAGTCTTCTTATCAGAATCTGTGCAATTAACAAACTAATAAATTAAAAAAAAATTCTCTATACATTTTATACTATGTTATCATTAAAACTTAAGGATAGTTACAAAATTAAACTTGTTCCAACAATCACCCCCTTTTTGATGATGAAAAAACCATGTATTTTGATGAACAACTTTTACTTAGATACACAATATTTTAAAACATCCGATTTCGATTTTTAAGCTCCCCTGAGTTTAAACCTAATAGAATTTTTAGATTCATCGGAGTGAGGTTTGCAAGCTCCCCCTGAGAATGAGATTATCAAAATTCTCATGAATTCTTCAGAGTGGGGTTTGCTAGCCCCCATGAGAATAAATAAATATCGGTGGTGCCTCTGTTGTATTTCGAGGGTTCCTTACGCTTGGGTATTTTTCCCGTCGCGACAAAGACTAATATGAAGAGCTCAACCAACCATGATGCCTGTCACTGACCATTAAGCTAAGATCGTCAACCAGGTGAAGCAAAAACAAGGAGTGCAATTTCAGACACCATGACGGGAAGTTTGTCACCCTAGAGATACCCATCATGGCCACACGGTCCAGAGTCCTCCTTTAGGCATCATGAAGGGTAGACTGTCACCTCAATGACGCCCGTCATGACGGTAAAGCCCATTAAAATCGCCCCACTTACATAGGTTGTTTCTCCACTTCCACCACTTTCTCCACTTTAGTTGCACAAATTACAATAGTTCTAGAGAAAATTTAGTCTATAAATAGAACATTAGACTCATAATTTCTAGCATACAAGCTTTGTACTAGCCCTATATTCATATATAAAAGCATAAACAAGTCACATTGAGGTGTTTATGCATTTTATTTTCTACATTATTTAGAATATTACTGCTGCAAATTTCACTTTTGTTGCTATTTTATTTTCAATTCTTGCATTATTATTTCAATTTTAACATTGTATCGATTTAAAAGTCTCCCTTCATAGCATTTGTACTATTCAAGTTTCCATTTTTGTGAAATTTCCAGGTTCAATTTACTTTCTGAATTTTACTATGTGTGCCTTGAATTATTATTATTCAATCTTTGTTTTTAATATGTATGAGTAACCCAGTTGAGTCTGAAACATGAGGATCGTCATACCGAAGAGACTCTATAAATTGCGCTCATAACACATCGTTCGCAATGAACCCTTAGTTGAGACACGTAGCGAATGTACAATAGTCCTCGAGAGAGAACCAAGTTAGACCATTTTGGAGAATATTAGTGCTAGCCACTAAACTTTTCTACCAACATCGGGAGAGAGTAATATAAATATATGTGACCCGAGTTCACACATACGAGAAATGGTGATCTGGGAGGGATATTTTTTAGAATTGGACTTCTGTAACTCGTGTCTGGTCCATGTAAGAGATATCAGATAGGGAGAGATGTTCCATGTAATGATGGACTTACGTGACCAGTATCTGGCCTATGTAAGTGGTGTTGGCCGGGGAGAGATGTTACAATTGTATTGAAGTGAGTCTGTGACACGAACCCAAACTTTAGTGATACATTATGACCAGAGAAAGACATCTTCACTTCGTAATGGAACTCCGTGACCCGAACCCAAACTTGAGTGATAGATCATGGCCTGGGAAAGATTTCCCTTGTTTGATGGATAATCTGTGATTCAAACCACTCATATGTTGAGTCATGGCGAGGAAAGATATTTGTTATGTTATGATCTCCCGGGATAGAAGATGGGTTATGTTAACCTAGTTTGTGATACTCACACGAAATGGGATTTATTAGATTTTACATTCCTAGAAGCCTGTACGATCTTATTATGTGCGAGGTATAGAACGCTTTCATGCAGATAGAATATGGTAAAAGACCCTATAAAGCAGAGTGGACCTATAGAGTTAAAAAATTCTACAAATATTAGTGTCTCATCCATTCATGTTACTATTTTAGGTAGCTCGGACAAAGACAAAAATAAAAGTAAGATGGCTTGAAAACCAGTTGGCATTGATGTCCCCATATTTTGTTGTTATCTGTTGTGTTTTTGTATTAGTTTTGTATCAACACTCACTTGATATATATGCATTACTACCAAATTGTACTTCTATCAGTTATGTATTTTGGTGGTGTCATTTAGACATTTATAATACCATATATAACACTGTAATGATATTATATTTTAGACATATATCATTGAGGTATTAGAATTATTCTCGGTATATAACTTAAATTTATATATTTTCTTTTATATATATATTTTAAAGAATGATATTTTTATATAAAAATATGAGAATGAATTTTGAACATTAAATTAAAATATAATATTTGTGAGTTATGTGACTCAATCAGTTCAGTAGTTAAATAAAGAGTGAAGACTCATTTTAGTTGTTCGCAAAAATTATAGAATTCAAATTAATCCCTGACAAAAAAAAGACCCGATTTCATCTCTTACAAAATTTAACCAGGCCATATTAGTCATTTCGTACATATTTTTCTATAATCGATTTTTTTCTACTTTTAAATCGTGACTAGAATGCCACATTGAATTTCCAAAAGTCTTTAAGGCACAACATATGCTTTGACTACTATACTAATGTACATTGATAACAAATTTTTCTCATAATTTGCAATAATATTAAACATTTTTTAATTTAAAATAAAATGCATAAAATTTATAAGATAAAATGACAGTCATTTAAGAACTACACAATTATTCTTAATATTTTTAATGATGAATAACTAACTTAATAATTCAGAATAAATATTTATTTATTTACTTATTTTAAGTAATTTATAAATAAATATTTATTTATTTTAAATAATATAGTAATCAAAAAGTTTAATAAAATGTAAAATCTAAATATAATTAATCAAATAGAAATAAATTAAATAATATTTATTTAAAATTAAATAACACACAAATAAATATTTACTTATTTTAAATTAATTAAAATTAAATAATAATTAATAAATTTTAATAATAAATAATTTAATTATTAAAATATTTAATTAATTCAAATTAAATAATCAATTAAGTTTAAAAATATTATTTAATGAAATTAAAATAATAATATATTAGTTTAATAGTAATTCATGTAAATATTAATTTTTTATTTTATTAATTATGTTTATGATTTATATTTTTTAATTTTTTTATTATTTAAAATAAATAAATAAGTAACTATTTATTCTAAATTATTAAATTAAGTATTCATCATTAGAAATATTAACAACAGAAAATGATTGGTATAGTTATAAAGCAACTACCATTTAATCAGAAGGACTTAGGTTCCTATTTTTTAATATAATAAATATATAAATATTTAATATTACTATGAATCATGAAAATTATTTGTCTCTAATGTTCATTAACTTAGTGGTAAGGATATAGGATATGGTTTAAAGGTCATTGATTTGAATAAATTTTAACTTCTTTTTTTATGTTTTAAATAGGAATTGTTTAAAAAATAAATTTGAAATTAAAATCAATTAAATATTTAAGAAATAAAAAATAAAAATAAAATCCAACATAGCTGTATTTCATTATTAAATGAATTTTTTAGTACTAAAAATTAAAATGTAACAGAGGTTATACTTTCATTGTTATATGAATTTAGTACTAAAAATTAAATGTAGCTGTATTATCATAGAAGTTTTAAGAAACAGTAACGTGGCAAAATTTAAGATGGAAATTTAGAGGGTATTAAAACAAAATTTGGTGGATATTAGTTTGAAATTTATTAAATAATTAATGTATTTAAATTTTATATAAAATAAATATATAGGTTATTCGATAAATTTGAAACATAATTTTAGTTTACAATAGAGAAAATACATCATGATAGACTAAACTTTATTTGCTAAATCAAAATGCTATTATTATTTAAAATACAATAAAACTATTTGTATTAGTTTTATAAAATTATAAAAGTATGATTAATAAAAAGATTGAAGTGCAAAGGAGCTCCTACAAAGAACAATGTTTAGTTGGTGTTCATACCTCAGTTTACAACTCTGGATCAATAAAATCTCTTTTTTCTATGAACCACATAGTTATAAGAAAAAAGTATGATTATGGAAAAATTGAAAGTGATGTTAATTTTCTGAAATAGACAAAAAAAATTTAAAGTAAATTTTAAATATTGCTATAGTGTAAGTATAATCAAACTTTTAATATAAAATTGAAAGCATTTTAAAACATTAGTATGATTCTCATTAGAGCTGTCAAAATGGGCTAGCCCATATGGGCCGGCCCGCCAGGCCCGAAAAATTATAGGGCTTGGGCCTTAAAATTAGAGTCCATATTTTTCAGGGCCTTTTTAGCCCAGCTCTAAAAAGTCCGCTACCCATTAGGGCTAGCCCATATGGGCCGTGGGTAGCCCATCAGGCCCGCATAATTATAAATTTTAAAAAAATATTAATATTTATATTATCTTACTCCAAAATAGCATATTGATTTTTCTCACTTCACTAAATTTTATCTCTATTTTATTCAATCTGTCTCTTTTAAATATTATACATTAATATAATCAACATTTTTTCATCATATTATATTAGTTTTTCTCTTATAATAAATATTCAAGTATTATTTTATACAATTTAGACATATATTATATTTAGAAACATATTATAATATTTATAAGAGATAATATAGTACTTAAAAATGTATTATGTTTAAAATAACATAATTTTTAATTTTATTTATAATAAATATTATGGAGTTTTTATTTTAATTTTTTTAAATAAAAAAGCCCATTTAGGGCCGGGTAGCCCGAAGCCCATCAAGGTCCGGGCTCGGGTAGTAAATCTCGAGCCCATATTATACATGGCCTTTTTGGCCCAGTCCTGAGCCCGGGGCCCGCTTGGGCCGGCCCATTTAGGGCCGGTTAGCCCATATTGACAGCTCTAATTCTCATTATCATTAATGCTATTTATTCAAATGAAAAAGAGAATTTATTAATAGAAATATTATATTTATGAGATTGACTTATATTTTTAATAGTCTAACTTTCAATTGATAATCATTATAAAAAATGTTATAAAAAAATTATATGATATAATAATTATTATATTGACTTATTTTCTCTTCTTTTATTAAGTAAATTTTGATATTTTAAATTCATTAAATATTTGAGTAATTATTTTAAATATGAATCAAATACATCAATAATTTAATAAATAAAAAAATTTAAAAAAATTAAAATTTATTTATAATAAAGAATTTGAGAAGGTACTCCATCCGGTCTCAAATATAAGAAAAAAAAATCTATGGTCTTAAATATAAGCAAAAAAAATCAATATTTATTACATTCAATGTCACTATTCCAAAAATACCCTTACAATATTTTGCATTTTAAATGTTTGCAACAATTTTCAAAGCAAAAAATACGGGTACAATAAGAAAGAGAGTAAAAATTAAATACATTGAGACATTCTCCTTAAAGGGTGAACTTTTTTGCAAATTTGTTTATATTTGAGACCGGAGGGAGTATGTTTTTAAGATATTTGAATAAAATATAGTCAGCCTTTTACCTAATAAATGTAAGAATCATAACAAACAAAGTGATTATAAATAGCCACCTCCACATTCATTTTATAAACCATAGAAAACATTTAGTGATGAAACTTCAATGCTTTGTTATCTTTATTTTTCTCTTCTTCTCTGTGTCAATTTCTTCTGATGTGTTGAGAAGGGAAGATTGTCACTGTTCTCCAATCAAGATCAGAGACCCCTACGTGATAGAAATCGCTCAATTCGCAGTGACCGAATTCAATAAAAAACCAGATCATCCAAAATTAAGTTTGGAGGGAGTGGTGAGGGGTTATACTGAGATTGTGTCGGGAGCCAAAGATAATGTTTTATTGAACTATGTTCTTGAGTTGGAAGTGAAAGATGGACCTTATCGCAAAAGATATGAAGCTTATGTTTGGGATAAACCAAAAGATCATTTCAGGAAACTTAAAAAATTTGAAATAGATCTTTCACAATAGTTTATATAATAATAATGTCATAAAAAATTGTATCGATGAATTTTCGATATTAATAATGATAATAATAAGGTTTTGATTGATAATGTGTTTGAGGTTTTGATGTTTTTGTCATTCATGCGTTAATGTCATTGAAGTGTATTATTATTCTGTGTTAATCAATGAAAAAAATTGCTTAAGTTTTATTTATTATTTATTAGTTTTTTTTATAAATAAGCAATTGGAATTAATAGATGCAAAAGGGATGCTCCACCCCAATACATAAGGAAAGCTCCTACCTCACATAACAATCAAGAGGTCGAATATTCCAAAGATAAAAATTACAAAAGTTCACCTTCTTGTGAAGAGAAGATAACCACCTCCAAGAGTTGAAAATAATCTCCGACATACAATTGGTAAAGCTAAACGGTTCCTCTCTAAAGATCACCGCGTTACGCTTTGTCCATATCGACCAAATCGTAGCAAGCCATACATAGGCCACAATCATTCTCTTATTTAAACAATGAATCTTCTCATAATTGTAGAAAAAGTCACCAAACTCCTCAAGAGTCAAGAGGTTGGCTAAATCTACCCACATAAACACCCTTCTCCAAATGCGTGAAGTAATTTCACCAGAAAAGAAAATGTGAGATTGAGATTCCTCCTTCTCCATACAAAAAGGACATAAAGAATTCATACCTTCCGCCAACACTCCCCTTCTCACCAATTGGTCCCTAGTGGCTAAACGATTGTGTATAAATCTCCAACCAAAAACTAGAATTTTCGAAGGGACTTTGCACTTCCAAAGATAGTTTAACGCCAAAACCTTCTTGCTATCCAATGGGGGACCGGAAAGAGAAGCCTTAAAAAAATCATAGCACGACTTAACGGAAAAAACTCCATTAGTAGTCCGATCCCACGAGAAACTATCCTCACAATACTCCGTAATCGGAACACGATCAATGGTTTCCACCAGATTCTGCAGAATATCCGTGAGTTGCTGCCCGAATTCTAAAGATTCACCATTTTCGCTGTGGTTCCTGGCTGAACCGAACACTTCTGTGTTACCGGCAATTCCACTGTTTATACAGCCAGCAGCGTGAATGTCCTCTTGCGCAGGCATAGAAGATGCAGCATGGACCGAACCTCTCTGCTGACAAATTCTGTGATGAATTGCCTCTGCCTCTTTAGTAGCCACCGTCCCCTCACCAAACCATTTTGCAAAGTTCCATTGCCACTCTCCTTCAATAAAATCACCTGCATGATTAATAGAATCCATATGATTTTTAGACAAGGAAAAGAGCTCGGGGAAAGATTCCATCAAATATTTTTGACCCGCCCAAGAGGCATACCACAAAGGAGAAAAAGCTCCATTACCAATTTTACACTTTATAGCACTTGTAAAATGGTAAAAGAGAAGCCTCTCGTAATTATCCGACATAATCAAATCTCTCCACCAATGAGAATCTTTTTTGTTCAATACCGAGTTATCCCCTATCAACACTTTTAGCTTCGGATTGCCATATCTAGCTTCTAACAATTCTTGCCACACCGCTTCCTTATCCGTTAAAATACGCCATTTCCATTTACTAAGTAACGCTACATTCATTATCTCCATGTTTTTCACTCCCAAACCTCCTTCCTTTCTTGATTTACAAACCACGTCCCAACCAACCCAATGAATACTCTTCTTACTATCATCTCCGCCCCAAAGAAACTTACTTTGTATAGTTCTTATTTCTTTCAACACCTTCTTTGGAGCTTTGTAAACGGATAACGAATAAATGAGAATAGCATTAAGGACCGAATTTACCAACTCCACCCTCCCCGCCATACTAAGAAATCTACCTCTCCACCCATTAAACGATTCCTAAGCATCTCTAAAAGATCCTTCCACATCGCGATTTTCCTTGGACTTTCTCCCACTCTAACTCCAAGAAATTTGAAAGGTAGAGAACCCACTTTGCAAGATAAAAAGGACGAAGCCGCTTCTAAATACCAATCTCCCACATTAACTCCAAACATATTACTCTTGTGAAAGTTAATCCTCAACCCCGACATCATTTCGAAACCTCTTAGAATAGCTTTCAAACTCCACAAGTTCCCGGTATCTCCTTCAGCCAAGACTATGGTATCATCCGCAAATTGAAGTAAATCAACCTCCTTGTCTTCTTTGTATTTAAAACCACGGAACTCCCCTATCTCCTTAGACCTCTTCATTAAAGCCGTTAGGACCTCCATTACTAAGACAAACACAAACGGAGACAAGGGGTCACCTTGCCTAAGACCTTTCTCCACCCTAAAATCTTTGGTTGCACTCCCATTTACAAGAACGGACAAAGAATTAGTAAAGATGCAACACTCCATCCACCTCAACCACCGTCCACCAAACCCCATCCTCTTGAAGATATACCTAACAAAATTCCAACTTACTCTATCATAAGCCTTTTCAAAATCGACTTTCAACACAACACAACTCCGCTTTTCTCTTTTGGCTAAGTCCAACACCTCATTCACTACAAGTATACCATCCACTATATTTCTTCCTTCTATGAAAGCCGATTGATTCTTTGAAACTAGCTTTCCGATAACCCTCTTAAGTCTATTTGCCAAAAATTTAGCCAATATCTTATACAAACTACCCACCAAACAAATAAGACGAAATTCATGCAAAGCTTGAGGATTTTTGACTTTAGGCACAAGCGTAACAAAAGAAGAAGTGCAAGCTTTGGTGAGTTTTGCCTTCTCGTAAAAGTCCTCAACAAAAGAGAACACATCCTCCTTTAAAACCTCCCAATTTCTTTTAAAGAATTCTAAAGTAAAACCATCCGGTCCGGGACTTTTATTCCCATCACACGACCAAACCGCCTCTTTAATCTCTTCTTCCGAAAACCTTCTCTCCAACCAAGTCACATCATCCTCCTCAATGGCATTAAAAGCAAGACCCTCCGGGGTCGGCCTCTCACTATCCTCCTCCTTATAGAATTCTAAAAAGTGTCTTTTTACCTCCTCCTTAATATTTTCAACTCCTTCTACACGACCATTTGGAATCTCCAAAGAAGTAATCACTTTACGCCTATTTCGCTCCTTCAATGAGTTATGAAAAAATTTTGTATTCTTATCACCCTCCCTCAACCAAAGATTTTGAGACTTTAGCCTAATCACACTTTCTTTAAAGTTTAGGTAATCCCAAAAATCTTTAGTCGCCTTCCTTCTATCCTCTACCTCCTCTTCTACATCACCCCTCATATTCAACTCAATTTCCCTATCAAGAGCATTTATCTTTGCCGACTTATCCTCCACCCTCAAATCAATCCAACCAAACACCTCCCTATTCCACTCCCTTAGACGCTCCTTCAAATTTTTTAATTTTTCATATAGCACAAAATCCCCCCTTCCTCTAATCTCCAATCTCTTCCACTCCTTAATCAAAAAGGCATTAAAATCTTCATGCTTGAGCCAAGTATTATTGAAGCAAAAAGGTTTAGGTCCCCAGTCTAGTTTTCCCACACAAAGGCGGATCGGGGCATGATCCGACATATCTCTTTTTTCTATCCTTTGATCAACCACCTCCCACACCTCTAACAACTTCTTAGAAACTAAGAATCTATCTAATCTACTCATAGATTTTCCATTTTCTTTGAACCAAGTGAACCTCCCTCCCACACAATTAATATCAATTAAATCCATATCCTCCACAAAACTTCGGAAATCCTCCATACCTCTCCAATCTCGGTTACTCCCCACCCCAATGCGCTCTTCTTTTCTCAAGACTTCATTAAAATCTCCCGCCACACACCACTCCTCATTCATCCTTCTATTTTTTATCCTAATCAAAGAAACCCAAGTGTTTTGCCTCTCGATCCTATTGCAAGACACATAGATATTCACGAGGTTATACACCAATCCTTTCCATGTTATATTGATACCTACATAACCTTTGTCTACGAAACTGTAGTTTACCTTAAAACTTCCTTCCTTCCATAATATAACCATTCCTCCCGATGCTCCTAACGAGTGACTCGCCGTCCAACCAACTTCTTTGTTGCCCCAAAAATCGCTAGCAATTACATCTTTGAAAGACTGCAATTTTGTCTCTTGAATAAAACAAACATCTATATTGTTTGACTGTATCAAAAAACTGACTCTTTTTCTTTTAGAATAAGAACCACCCCTCTGATGTTGTATGAAAGCAGATTCATCGAACACTGCTTTTCAACTCCTTCTCACTCCTCATCCCCTATTTGTCTCTTAACTCCATAACACTAATCATTCTCTCATTAAAAACATCATTCTTACAACTCTCCACACCCAAGTTAGTTATCGACTTCCACACCTTCATTCCCATATCGGATTTTGCACTAATACGATTATTACATCTAATAATATCAGATTCAGCCACTGAAGAACCAGAGTAGGACTCACCTGTCGAAATTGAATCTGTAGGAGATGAACTGACTATCTTGTTAACCGCCTTTGCTACAGAACCCTCGCTACCTCCTCGTTTAGTTCCATCCGCTCCATTTCTTATGGATCTGGGAGCTAAGCAATCGAAATAAGAATTGGAGATAGTAACTTTTCTTCCCAAACCCGCTACACTCCTTTTATTTTTTGACTTCTGCTTATTCTTTGTGTTTGTACCAGAGGGCTTTGCCACGTGCATTTCCTTTTGGCACACTCTCCTACAGGCTTCGTGAAAAGAAGATGGTCCGAGATTCCGGTCCAGCTCACTCCCAGGCCCAAAAACATGCTCCACGGAAATACCCGGCCCACTAGCTTCATTACCTATTTTGTTTAATGTTGAGTCAGCATTACCAAAAAGATCTGCCGTATCCTCCATATCCTTAGTCTCCCCCACACAGCTAATGGAACAGTTATCAATGTTAACATTAAATGCACCCCTTTTATTTGCCTCGATTACCTCATCCTTTCCTTGCTCAGAAGAGTCGAGAAACACCTTTTCATCATTATTCTGACCATTCCCCCCTTTTTGAGAAAGTAGCAGACTATCCCTATGAGACTTTTCCTCGTTGCTTTTCTTCCCTTCCTCCGTCCCATCAACCTCACCCTGCACCGATTCTGCTTCCTCCGTGAACAGCCCACCAATACCTCCTTCATCCTCAGACAAACCTTTCCCCGGCGTCGATGAATAATCAGATGCCGAATCAATCCTCTCACACCTGTTCTTATTAGGTATAGCGGATCCCTCAAGAACTTCTATAATACTAATAACAAAGGTTTGCCCATCAATGGAAATTCTGATCGACTCCTCAATCCTCTCCATTGACTTAGTTTTGATACAAACCATTGCTTCATCCAACCTATTTTTCAGAGAGGTTCCTTCATCGCACTTAACAAACTTACCTCTATCTTCTACCAAGAGTGTTAAGCACCTCTCACCCCAAGCATGACATGGGACTCCCAGGATCCTTAGCCAAGCAAATCTCTCTACGTCTATGTCTACTGGTTTCCAAGGTTTTATCGAACAAAACCACTGCTCCCACCAAGACTTCCGCTCCTCAATGAAACATTCTGCATCTCCTCCTATCAAGTCCTCCAAGAGGCATAGATAAGGCCCCAAACTTGTGACCCTAATATTAAAAATACCTTCTTCATGAAAAAGCTTTTTAAAATCCATCTTCTTTCCTGAATCTTTAATTCTTCCTGTAAAAGCTTTGCTGTACTGGATGGAATCTTCATGGTTTGTTTGAAAAAACACAGTTTTGATGGCCTGAGTACCAATACGATTTTGTGTGACGTCCGCATAGGATCTTCCCTTCACCGTTTTTCCATCACGATTATAACCGTAACCCTTATGAGCCGTGGCAACAAGATCTTGTTTCATCTTTCCTTTACCTGTTTCCATATCCTGACCAGCTTTAACTCTACTGAAGCGTGGTAGGTTCGCGTAAATCTTCCTCCCATCTAGAACGATATTATCCAGCTTGGTGGCCATCATCTCCTCATCTTTGAAATTCATATACCGAACAAAACCAAAGCGTCTACCGAACTTATCTTTTCTAGGTGGTATGACCACCTCCTCGATATCTCCCAAATCCTTGAACTCAATGTACAAATCTCTAGCATTCCATCTTGTCCCAAATTCTGTAACGAAAAAAGATGAAGTAACATCATTTTCGTTTAGATTCCTCCTGCCTTCTCTCGCTATATCCCATTTTAACACCCTTCTGCCCCCTCCTCTAACCTTTTGCCATTGACCTGCCCTACTATCCCTCATCTTCCTTAAACAAAAACTAAACAAAAACGAGATTGCAAGAAAGAAAAAACCAAGAGAAACCAATCTCCAAGACCAAGGCCCCTAACCCTAAGGTTAGGAGTTTAAGCCAAAAATCTTAGGAATCAATCTCATACTTAGAAACTATAGTAGACCGTAGCACTAATGCTGAAATAGAATAACAACGTAAACCTGATTTAAAAAATGACAAAACAAAGTCTAGTGAAACTTGCTTGTCAGAAGAATCAACCCAGGTGGATTTTGGAAAGATATTAAGTTTATTTAACAAAGAAAAATAAATACTTTATTTATTTTAATGAACAAAACATAGTCTAGTGAAACTTGCTTGTCAAAAGAGAGATCTTTTATAAAAAAAATATTTCTCAAATGAAAATATTTATCCCATATTTGATTCATAATCTCGTAATTTTTAAGTATCAATATAAAATATGTGTCACATTTTTCTTTTTTTATATTTATCATTGGAAAGCATGATGTATTTATTATTTTTTTAATTATGATAAATATTATTTTAAAGTTATATGAGCTATTAATTTAAATTCAATGGTTATTAAAAGTTTTCAGTTCTTAATTTAGTCAAAGTTCTCTTTTTTTTTTGTGTAAGCAAGAATTATATTAATGGGAGAACTAAGGGTTCTCCAACCTTGTTACACAAACCCGGAACAAGTCCGACAAAAAACGATATTACAAACCAATTACAATCACGATAAAAAAGACAACGGGTCTTTACAAAAATCGTAAAAGTTACAATTGGAATAAGTAATATCACCCAAGGAAGACCATCTCCACAACAAAATCTTGATTTTCCACACAATATCATTTACATTCCAAACCTCATGTTCAAAGCAAAAGTCATTTCTTGTCAACCAAATTATCCAACAAGTGGCCAACCATAACACCCCCAATTTACCTTCTTTAATTCTTTTCATACTACTCATGGCATACCATTCCATAAAAAGCGGAATGCAATCTTCCTCCTTCCATCCCGAAAAATCCACCCACTCACCAATATCTTTCCAAACAAGCTTAATTACATTACATTTGATGAAAATATGGTTTCTATCTTCCAAATGTAACCCACAAAAAACACAAATTAAATTAGAAGCGGTCAAAACAATACCTCTAACTTTCAAAAGATCTTTGGTTGGAAGTCTATTCACAAAAAGTCTCCATGCAAAGGTCTTTATTTTGAAAGGAACCTCCATCTTCCAAATCTTTTCCAACACTTCATCATTCCTATTGATAGGACCAAAAGGAATTCGCTGAAAAGCATACCGACTATAGCAAGATGAAACCGTAAAGCACTTATCCGTCTCAAAATTCCAACTCACGGAATCCTTCTCCAAAATACACCCCGCAAAAGATTCTAAGAAATTCTGTAAAGACAATAGCTTAGGAAATAAACCCATCTCAACCGCCTCTTCCTCCGAAATGCCCAAATCCCCCCATTTCCAAATACCATCATTCCACCCTCCCATCACCGCCACAAATACATTTTTCAACAAAGAAATAGCATAAAGTTCCGGAAAAACATCCGACAAACAAACATCATTTAGCCAACAAACCTCCCAAAACGGTGCGTTAAATTCATTACCCACTTTAAAACAACAACTCTCTATAAATGGATCTTTAAGAAAAGTAGACGTTTTACCAACCTTTAGCAAGTCGCGCCACCAAAAGGAAGACGAAGGATTTTTGGAAAGGACCCCACCACCGAATAGTTGCATATTTAGATCACCATAACGCGCCTTCAAAACATCCAACCACAAAGCCTCCCCCCATTAGCAATTCTCCACCTCCACTTATTTAAAAGAGCTAAATTAAAGTCATTTAAATCCTTAATATTTAAACCTCCTTTTAAATAAGGCAATGTGACACCCCTCCAACTCACCCAATGAATTTTCCGATTCTCATTCACCCCTCCCCATAGGAAATTACTTTGTAGTTTTGTAAATTCACTCACCACTTTAGCCGGCATCTTGTAAAAGGACATGGTGAAGATAGCTAAAGAACTCAAAATAGACTTCAAAAGCGTTATTCTTCCTCCAAGATTCAAAAACCGGTTTTTCCACCCCATCAAACGAAGCTTCATCTTATCCAAAATCGGATTCCAAGTGCACTCCTTCCTAGGATTGAATCCAATTGGTATACCGAGGAAATAAAAATTACCACTTTCTATTTTGCAAGAAAGATACAAAGAAGCCGCTTCCAAAAAGTTTGACGAAACATTAATCTCGATCAATTTGCTTTTGTGAAAATTAATTCCAATACCCGAAACCAACTCAAAAGCTCTCAACACAATCTTGACCGCCTTAACGTGTTTCCACGAACCTTCCCCTACTAATAGAGTATCATCTGCAAATTGGAGAATATCCACACAACACAACCGATTAATCACAAAGTTCTCATACTCTCCAATCTCTATGGATTTCCGAACCAATCTCGTAAGTGCCTCCGCCACTAAAACAAAAAGAAAAGGCGATAAAGGATCACCTTGTCTTAACCCCCTCTTAACCTTGAACTCTCTAGTAGGACTCCCGTTAACCACCACCGACATGTCACTATTAAAAACCAAAAGCTCCATCCAACTCCTCCATTTTCCACCAAAGCCCATATTCAAAAATAGGTGCCTCAAGAAGTTCTAGGAAACTTTGTCATAAGCCTTTTCAAAATCGACTTTAAAAAGGAGACAAGATTTACCTTCTTTGTTAGCAAAATCCACCACTTCATTAGTCACCATTACCCCATCGAGCAATTGCCTACCCGGAACAAAAGCGCTTTGACACGACGAAACTATAGAGTTCAACACCAATTTCAATCTCCCTGCCAACATCTTCGCCATGAATTTGTACATACACCCCACCAAACAAATCGGTCTATAATCATCCAAATATAGCGGATTCACGGACTTTGGTATCAACGCCAAAAAAGAAGAAGTAACCGCCTTCGACAATTCTCTTCCTTCGAAAAAGTGATCAAAATATCTCAAGAAATCTTCTTTCAAAAAAGTCCAACATCTTTTAATAAAAGGAAAAGAATATCCGTCCGGACCCGGACTTTTAGTACCCCCACAACTCTTTAAAGCTTCATTAATCTCCTCTTCTTGAAAAGGTCTTTCAAGCCAAACCTTATCTTCCTCACTAATTCGACCAAAATTAATACCTTCTAATAACAATGCCGTCTCTTCCTCTTCTTCAATTTTTTTGAGAAATGATTAGCCACATAATCTTTAATGTCCTTTACCTTATCCAACCTCCCATCCAAAGTGTTAATGGGCCCAATATGATTGTGTCTTCTTTTCTCCTTCGTGACTTTGTGAAAGTAACCACTATTGGAATCTCCTTCCCTTAACCA
Organism: Vicia villosa; assembly: GCF_029867415.1. Classification (NCBI taxonomy): domain Eukaryota; kingdom Viridiplantae; phylum Streptophyta; class Magnoliopsida; order Fabales; family Fabaceae; genus Vicia; species Vicia villosa. Next base: position 45,665,964 of record NC_081182.1, on the reverse strand, counting down.
CTTCAAATTAGCTTTTTGGACTAACATATTCTCTTTAATTCTCAATTTCATCCAAAAACGACTAGTTGCTTCCTTCCTTCTAATCAAAGTATCCGGGTTGAAATCCTCTCCATCCAATTCCAACAAATCATCCCTGCAATTTATTTCTCTCACCTCTTCTTGAATCTCCAAGTCGATTCTTCCAAAAACCTCCTTATTCCACCATTTTATACGCCCTTTAAGAAGAAGAAGTTTTTGTTTCAAGATGTAGTCCCCTCTACCTTCCACTATGAAGCTTTTCCACTCCTTCTCCACAAAAGAATAAAAAGAATCATGATAAAACCACTCATTATTGAATTTGAATGGTTTAGGTCCCCAATCTTTGATGTCAACTTCTAGCCATATGGGACAATGGTCGGAAATATCTCTCTCCCTCACCATTTGCCCAATCACCCCCCAATCATTCAACACTTTCTCCGACACAAGAAATCTATCTAATCTACTCATCGATTTACCATTGCCGCTATACCAAGTGAATTTTTTTCCTTTGCAAGGAACATCCACCAACAAACTTTTTTCTATAAATTCCGCAAATTCAAAAGCTTCATTAGCATTGGATAAGACTCCTATACTTTTCCTCTCTTCCCTCGTCTTTATAGCGTTGAAATCTCCTCCTATAATCCATTCCCCATCATTGAAATCTTCTTTCAAATCCAACAACTTACGCCACATAATTCTTTTTTTAGCAATGTCGCAAGATGAATACACATTAACCAAATAGAAGAAATTGTTATTCTTGTTCACTTTCACACCAATATACCCCTCCCCTTTAAAGCTCATAATGACCTCTACCTCCTCCTCCTTCCATAAAGTTATCATACCACCCAATCTACCCGAAGAATTTGAATACGAAAACCCAATGCCTTTAACATTCCAAAAACTCTTCGCCACGAAGTCAATATACCCCTCCCCTTTAAAGATCATAATGACCTCTACCTCCTCCTCCTTCCATAAAGTTATCATACCACCCGATCTACCCGAAGAATTTGAATACGAAAACCCAATGCCTTTAACATTCTAAAAACTCTTCGCCACGAAGTCAAAGTTCTCATTTGATACGTTCCATATAGGGGTGGCAAACGGGCATGCCCGCGCTCGTTTAGCCCGCCCCGCAAAAGCCCGCAAATAAACAGGCATAGTTGAAGATGCGGGCCTAAAACCTAGCCCCGCCCCGCAAAAAAGTGAGGGCGGGGCGGGCAAAGCCCGCGGGCATTGCACCTTTTAAGCCTAAAAACATAAAAATTTATGAAAATGCACATGCCCGCAAAAGCCCGCATTGAAAACGGGGCGGGGCGGGGCGGTCACATTAGAGGGTGAGGGCCTAAAACCTTGGCCCGCCCCGCACTAAAGTGCGGGTAAAACAGGCATGCCCAACGGGCCGGACCCGTTTTGCCACCCCTAGTTCCATATATATATATATATATATATATATATATATATATATATATATATATATATATATATATATATATATATATATATATATATATATATATATATATATATATATATAACTTTTCATGTTGTAATTTCTTTTATTTATTAAATTCCATGAAAAATATTATAGTATAAATTTATAATTTATAATATTTATTATTATTATAAGTATAAATTATATATAATTATATTTACTAAAATATATTTTTTATTTAAAATAATATTTGAGCTAAAAATTCAAATAAATCCCGTGCGTTGAGCGGATCATAAATCTAATTTAAATACAAATCGTCTAATTTAATGTAGTTTCATCTTCCATCTACCACGGTAGAGACACCGTCTTTTATGATTTTTCTTAATTTTTAATTAAGGAGAAATAGTTCACAAGAATGTGTTTATTAATACTAAGAGCTCGTTTGACCCAACTTTTTATCTACTTTTCTTCTCCTTATAAGGAGATGGAGGGCCAAACACATTTTTCATAAAGCTCTTATGAAAAAAAGTAGCTTTTTTTTAAAGACAAAAAATTGAATAAAAGGAGCTTGTAAAAAAGGCGTTGAAACCAACTTTTTCGGAGCTTAAAATATGTGGTCGCGGTTCGAATCTCAGCGAAAGCACTTTTCTTTAAAAACATCTAGAGTTATGTTTTATTTATTATTTTTTTCTTCTTGTGTTTACATCATCATTTTTGTAGATACTAGTATTGTCCAACTTTTTATTCGTTTTATATATTATATCTTGTTTTATTGTATAATGATTTTCAATAATAATATTATGAATTTCTTCTAATATACACTTAACTTATAGATGTTAATATAAAAATTAAATAATATGCATTATTTTTAAATTAAAAATAACTTTTAAAAAATAATCATAACCAAACAACTTTAACTTTATTTTAAAAGCTCTTATTTTTAACTTTAACTTTAAAGTGACTTTTAAGACTTAAAAAAGTTGGGCCAAACGAGCTCTAAGTTTAACGAATAATTATAGTAAATGTTACTCCCTTTTTAAGTGTCGTTTTAGAAGAATTTTTTTGTTCCTGTTTAAGTGTTGTTTTATAATTTAATATTATGATTTGTTAATTATATCTTTATTTTTTTCAAAAACTCCACCTCACATTTTTCAATTAATTATTGAAAAAAAAGAGTGTATGATTGAGTTTATTTAGAAAAAGAAAAATAAATAAAGGCATAATAGAAAAAGTAATTCTAACAATACACTAACTTGGTTGAAGAACTTTATGCTAAAATGACACTTGTAAAAGAACGGAGGAAATACTAGTTTCGTTTCGTGTACCAGAGGTTATATTTCATTATTAAAGAAATTTAGTACTGAAAATGTAACTGTATTATCATAAAAGTTTTAAGAAACAGTAATTTGGCAAAATTTAAGATGTAAATTTAACGGGTATTAAAACAAAATTGGGTCGATATTAAATAACTAATGTTATTCAATAAATTTGAATAATAATTTTAGTTTATATAATAGTGAATAGAGAAAATATTTCATAATAGACTAAACTTGATCTTGCTAAAACAATTTGTAATGGTTTTATAAAACTATAAAAGTATGATTATGGAAGAGATTTAAGTGACCATAATTTTCTGAAATAGACAAAATATTTAAAATAAAATTAGAATATTGTTATCGTGTAAGTATACTCAAACTTTTAATATAAAATTGAAAGCATTTTAAAACATTTTTATGATTCTCATTATCATTAATGTTATTTATTCAAATGAAAAAGAGAATTTTTTAATAGAAATATTGAATTTATGATATTGACTTATATTTTTAAGTATTGTTATTTAGTACGAAACAATTTGAAGAAGAAATGTAAGAATGTACACATGTCACTATTTTATAGGTGAATTTTAAATTGATTTTAAATTTAATTTCTTTTTTAATAGGAATCATGGGGTGGTGGTGTTAATGAATGGTTGAGATTTATTCTTGCCTTTCTTATTTTCAGGTTTTCTTACTATTAAGCATTTTCCATATTTTTAATACATTTGAATATGGTATAGTCAAACTTTAAATGATATCATTATCAAAAATGTTAGTCAATCCGTTTTTTTTAAGTGTCATTTTAGTATAAAACTCTTCTATTAAGATAGTGGATTATTCGAGTTGTTTTTTCTATTATACCCTCACTTATTTTCTCTTTTTAAATAAATTCAATAATCATTCTCTTTTTTCAATGACTAATTAAGGAATTTATTTAAAAAGTAAGGGTATAATTGATAAATTATAACATTAAACTATAAAAATGACACTTAAATAGAAAAAAAATTCATCTAAAACGATATTTAAAAAGAAACGGAAGGAGTATTTTATTAATTTTTTAATATAATGATATAATTATTTTGTTGACTTATTTTTTCTTTTTCTTATTTTAATTTTAGGGTTAATAGCAATTTACCCCCGGTCATATAGGCGAGTTTTGATTTACCTCCTTTTAAAAAAAAGTTTTGGATTACCCCTATAATTTTAAAATTCTAAGTCTTTTGCCCCTTTAAGAGGAAAAATTACCCCCTGTAAAATATTTTTTTTTATTTACCCCCTGTTATTTACACGCTTAAGGGGTGCCCAAATATTACAGGGGATAATCCAAAACTTTTTTAAAAGAGGGTAAATTAAAACTCGCCTATATGGCAGAGGGTAAATGACTATTAACCCTTAATTTTAAGGTAATTTTAATAATTTAAATTTTATTAAAAATTTGATGTATCTAGATTAAATATAAATCAAATACATCCGTTACCTAATAAATTACTTAAAAAGTTAAAATTGATCTTTTATAGTAACTTAATAAATTACCTAAAAAGTTAAAATTGATTTATAATAAAGAATAGAGAAGGTATGTTTTTAAGATATTGAAATAAAATATGAAAAATGGGTGATGTATTTATAGTGTAAAAAAGTTTTACACTATCAACCAATCACAACCATGAATCAGATTAAATTAAATTGTAATTTTTAAGAAGTGTATATGTCGGCAACATGATTTGTTTTGATTGGAGTACACTACTGTCATACCCTAATTTTTGACCCCCCTGAGATGACATATCTTCAGGATTTTTCATCAGGTCAAGACAAGTACCCAGAGCAGTCATTTCTCCATCTGGTACCTAATCGAGGATGCTCAAAGACAAGAAAGCTCAGGCAAAGGATCAATCAATACAAAGACTAGTCTCTAATACAATCATGGGGCTCAAAAACTTCACTTTTCTCATCTATGATTGATTAGACATCCAGTCATATGAGTACAGGTTTACTCAGGTCACCAGACTAGGGTTTTGAGCCTATCAAGGACTGAAATCAGGGATCACATTTGGGAAACCCTAAAAAACCTCAGAGGATCATTCAAAGACATCAATCATCTTCAAATAACTCATATTACAAGATCTACTGGACATCACACTTCAATTCAAAGTCTACAGTCATTATTTTCACATGGTCGACAAATTAGGGTTTTGACCTAATTCACCAAGATAGTTGACTTCTGATCAGGGCATGAATCCAAAACTCAAGACATGATTCAAGGATCTCTACTACCTCCATATAATCCATTTATATCATCCATTTGGGGAGAAGATCTTATTTCTACACAAAAGCCCAAAAATTCACTTTGTCAGGAAAAAGTCAACTGTGAAGGATCATCATTGACTTTTAAGGTTTTTGGTCAAAAAATGACTTTCAAAGATCAATATCATCAATATATGGATGTCAAAGTCATTTGGCCAAAGAAATTCAAAGAAATTCATCAAGGAGCGAAAAGTCGGGAATTAGGGTTTTTGAGGGCATGGTGAGATCTCAAAATTTCACCTACACAACTCAAAAAACTTCCAACATGAAAGTTGTAGATCTTGCCAAATAAAACAACATCTTACAAGGGAACTTTTTTCAAAAGATCAACCATTTATGAAGTTTTGGAAATTTTGAAGTTTAGGTCATAAACACTTAGAAATTTTTCTAAGTGTTTTAACCTAGTTTTCTTCCAACTTTGACCTCATTTTTCACAAATTTCCCAAAGGATTCTGAAGAAGACATAAACTAATGATTTAAAGTAGATGTTTAGGGCTTTCCAAATTGTGTTCAACCTTCTCAAAATTCAATTTGAGCTAAGAGTTATGCTTGTTCAAAGTTGGCCTCATGAAGTGAAATTATAGGTCATGCATCATTTTGGAACTTTGAAGTTTTGTGCCCATGACCTCAAATACAGATGCTACATGACCCATAATACATCTGCAAACATGCCATGCATTCATTTTCACCATGCCATGATAATTGAAGAAGATTCCTAAAACAAGAACATGTGATTATGTAATGATTACATTTGAGAATTTATGGCAAATTGATGAATCACCCAAGGAATCTTCTCATCAACCAATTAGAGCTCACTTTGCATCTGAATTGTCCCCTAAGATCAGATAGAATCAATGGATAGGGGAGGTGGCTCGAAAATGCAATGATCACACTTGGATATTCTTTGAAATTTCTTCATGGCTAAGAAACCAAACTTGCTTCACTAAGCAAGCTCACTCTCTCACTCAGTACTGAGACATTTGCCTATAAATAGGAGAGCACAATTCAGTAGAAAAACACACCAAAGCAACCATATTACTTGCTTTCTCTTTCTCTTCTCTTGTTCATTGTTTTTCAAAGTTCTTTGGCAAGAAGAATCGATTTCTTCAAACCAGAGCTTATCTTTGGGAAGTGAGCATTCTAACATCTCAAGGGAGGTCATTTGAGGTGATCCAAGCACCTGGATCACTTCTGTAGGTGGAGGAACACCATTGTTGCTCTCACTTTGGAGCATCTGCAGTTGGAGGTCCATGGAGTGATTCAGAAGGTTTCAAGGCAAGCCAATCATCCAGACACACTCCTCAGGTCATAGTGAAGCTAACCAGATGGCTGCAGCTCATCTGTAACTCGAGAATCAACACCCTCCATGTTCACTTGAAGCTGAAATCGAGGGAGGTCCATAGAACAATTCAGGAGGTTTGAGGTCATTACAAGCATTCAGTTAGCATCACTGAGCCACAAGGAAGCTTTTGGAATCATTCATACAAGCCCAGTTGCTCTCTATCATCCTCACGATCTCCATTTTCAGAGGTAAGTTTCTGAACTCTCTCTCTCTTTAATTTAAGTACTCTTTGTGAAATA